>NC_079193.1:219970298-220283735 GCF_029499605.1 Hyla sarda
GAAATTTCACAGAAAAATTCCACCAAAAATTCTGCCTTAATTTACTGCCTGTTGATTTAAATAGGATTCCGCAGCCCCATTCAGACAGCAGAATTTCCGCTACGGCATTCTGCTGTGAAAATTCTACTTTCCGCATTCCGCAATAATATACATGTTAGGCTAAATTAGCCGTATTTGTGGGAAGAGCCACTCCTTCACACCGCACTCACAGGCAGCAGTCGACATTATCCTCAATTATGTCTAATGTGTCATTGATGTGTTAGGCTTTCACACCTGTTGTCCCATCCGACCCACCCTTTTTTATTTATTCTTTTACACTTCCCTTTTTAAAGGGTATGCCCACTTTATAGGCATACTTTCATTCAGTGGCTAGGGCACAATTCAAGCTGCTTATTGTATATTTAAGGTAAGTCTTAGTCATCATGCTTGATCAACCTATGGTCATGGTTTATGCTGCATAGAATAGAGGTAGTTAGGCTCAAGGCTTTCTGATAGTTGCCCTGACCACAAATAAATGATATAATACACACACACACACACACACACACACACATATATATTTTGCGGAATCCTATTGAAATCAATGGGGCGTGAATTTCGGCAAAATACTGTGTTCTGAGAACAAAGAAATTCTCAGTAAGTCTTTCTCAATGGAAATTTTGCGGAATTGCAGAAATTCTGCCAAGTGAACATAACCCTTGAAAGAAAAAGCCATAGAAAGTGCAAAATATCAGGTAAAAAGTAAAGAATACTGTAGTAAAAGATTACAAGACTTCACTAAATCTACTTACTGCTGCTTAATATATCTTTACACTGGGTAAAATATTGGTAATATATGCTCAGAAAATGTAAAAAATGAGGTCTCTTTTCACACAGGCACACACACACACACACCACTTGTCCATGCATTGATGGTCTCTAGACGATTGGATAAGGATTACATTTCTATACATCTTACATCTATATGTATGGAAAAGGCAGGTATGTGCAGTGTACAGGCAGTATACTATAGGACTGTCCAGTAGAACACTTTTTAATGGTTTAGAAAATAAGCCATTATAATTATTTGGCAAATAAAGCAAAAGCAGGATGCAAATGAAAACGCTTACCATGCTTGTGTACAAAGGCTAAACCAGAAAGCACCTGAAACATAATGTTCCTTATTTCATTCTCAGTGAACATCTTTTTTTCTCTGTCAGGACGTAGAAGTAGGAAAGCAAAGAAGACAGAATGAAAAGAAACGTAAAGAAAAGAGAATCTACTTCAAGTACACTTGATACCATTTCCAAGTTGCATCACTGATCATAGATTTGTAAATTAAGGCCACCTTCTTATGTAGATCAGATATCCTCAGATAGATTTTTAGATCCAACATATAGTATGAAGGCTAGCTGCATTCTTTGAGAAGACGATACTCATTGTATGTGGATTACTCTGTTACATGTGGGTTTGGTGATCAATGACTACACTGCATAATATACTCTCAGTGCCCCTTTATTACATACACCTTTTAAGCACTTGGTATAAGCTCAACAGTCTGTATAGTCTCTGCACGTGTGCTATCAATCTCCCATGCCACAGGCCACTGCTATCTAATAACTGTGCAAGATACATTGAACTAAGTCATGTTTATGGCAACAGCTTTGGACTGTTTTCCTGAAAATGTGCAGCCTTAGACTGAAACTGCCCCACTGTCCCTACCTACTTGGATGATCAGCCTTCACTGGCGCCTCCAACTGGTCGAAGGTCCCTACATTGACTAAGTACACAGGGCTATACTTAACAGGAATAGTCAGACAAACTCGGCAAAAACAGTATGATGGGTCAGTACAAGCAGGATCAAACCAGGAAGGCAAATCCAGAGTCCAAATCAGCGGGGTCACATAATAAATGATGCCTCTTGCCCTGACATCATTTGAGCTGATTGCCAGGACAAAGGAGTGAGGCTCCCAGGGGCGTCATATGGAATGGCTGTAAAGGGATGGACATGGTCAGCAACAGAACTCAGGCTGTGATATAGGAAAGTATAAGAACAGGGTGAATCTAGTACTGAACCAGTAATTTGCGTGGTGCAATAAAAAGCGTGATTTGTCAGACATTGCAATGGTTTTGCACTCTTCACTAGTCTAGTTTTGATCAGTCTGTGCCCCATGTTCTTTATGCTCCTATAGAGGAGCAGGTGTACCTAAGAAAGTGGCAACTGTAAGTATATTCTGCCTTTATCAAAATGGTATCAGTAAACATGAGTTGTGCAAACAAAAGAATTGTTAAAATGCACATAAAAAAGCAAGAGGTATTTGGATGTCATACATGACATATCCTTGTCCTAATAAGAGGTTTTCTTTGAGGATGAACAGTAGCAGAACTCCATTAGGAAATAAAAGTTAGTTTGGTTAGATAGATAGTATATAAAGTATATGTTATCATTTGTCTTAGTGTTCTGTGGTGAAGGGAACCTGCCACCTACACATGGTGCCCTATTTCCAGTCACTGCTGCTGAGATCTCCTAGGTTGGAGCAGCCCACACATTCACCATCTAGAGGACATTGCAAAGTTTGCATGTGACTCTCTTATAAACCTACCGTGTTTATGGATAAAGGCTAGCCCCTGTAATATTTGATACATTATATTTCTGATGACTGATTCAGGAAACAACTTATTTCTGTGAAGAGACAAATTAAACAGTTCAAGCAATGTCTCAAATATGTTGCACACTGAATCCTGAGTTCTTTTCTTGCTCAGTTTACTTTACTGTAACATATCTTATAGTTCATTTTATTTAAAATTATTCTGGCACAGCACGACATTCAACACGTTATCTGCTTACAATGCATTTGGAATATTTTACAAAAAAATAAATTTTTCGCCCTTTATTCTGCACTCAATACCCCATAATGTGAAAATAACATTTTAGAAATATTAGCAAATTTATTAAAAATAAATAAGTAACATTTCGCATTGACATAAGTATTCAGAACCTTTGTTGATATTTAGCTCTAGCTCCTCCCATTTCTCATGATCATCTCTGAGATGTTTCTGCACCTTGATTGGAGTCAATATAAAAAGACACCTCCCAGTCTATATAAGACCTCACAGCTGACAATGCATATCAGAGTAAAAACCAAGTCATGAGGTAAAAAGAACTGCCTGTAGAGCTCAGAGACAATATTTTGTTGAGCCAAAGATGTGGAGAAGAGTACAAAAAACTGCTGCACCAAAAGTTCCCAAGAGCAAAGCGACCTCTCTAATTTTTACATGGAAGAAGTTTGGAACAACCAGGATTCTTCCTAGAGCTGGCCATCCCATTAAACTAAGTAATCAGTGGATAAGAGCTTTGGTAAGGCTAAGTTTCGACTTGTTTTTTTATAAACGCCAAGAAAACGCCAATTCTGCCGCATGGCGTTTTTTCGGCCAAAAAACGCTGCGGCCAGATGTTAGCTGTAAATCAATTAGAAATTGCAAAATTCTTATTCGGCGGTTTTCCAAAATCGCAGCATGTTGAGCCACTGCCATTTTTTTTTTTTTTGTCAAAATCGTGGCGATATTCTTCCATAGAAGTCTATGGGAGTGAAAAAATGCCCAAAAAAACGATATGTGGGTTTTAACAAAGCTATTTATTCTTTTTTGGACATTAGCGATCCAAAAAAGTGACGGAGATACCTTTTTTAATAAAATTGCGTAGGGTACCGTTAAATAAAAGATACATTAGTGAGGGAAAAAACTGTATCAAACGAAATGTATCTTTTTTATAACAAAATTTTGATTAATTTTTAAAGCAGGGATAAATTTATGTGGGCGGGCGAGGACCTAAAAATGTAGCCGACAATAATAAAAATTTAGTGTGTGTATGTTTTTCACATTTTTTTCTTTATTATTTACATTTTTAGGTAGTACTACTACTCCTAGCATGGAGCACACTGTTCCATGATGGAAGTAGTAGTACTTGTACTAATTGACATATCGCCCATTGCGATCCTCCAGTATAATGTATAAATGCGGCCAGCCGCTCTTCTATGGTCCCCTGCACTGCCGTATATATACAAATAATTCATATTTCCCGCAGAGAGCTGTGATTGGCCAGATGGTTCCAGCCAATCACAGCTCTCTGTGGGAAATAGGAATATATATATATATATATATATATATATATATATATATATATATACATACATACATACATACATACACACATCAGTGCAGGGGACCATAGACGAGCTGCTGGCCGCATCTATACATTATACAGGAGGATCACAGCGGGTGTCAAGAGTGACATCCACTGTGATATTTCCTTAACTGCAGGTACTACTATTCCCAACATGGAGCACACTTTGCTCCATGCTGGGAGCTTTAGTACGTGCATTAATAGACAGATCGCAAGGTCAGAAATTACACTTGCTGCGATCTGTCTATTAATGCAGGTACTAGAGCTCCCAGCATGGAGCAAAGTGTGCTCCATGTTGGGAGTATTAGTACCTGCAGGTAAGAACAGATCACAGCGGGTATCACTACTAACACCCAATGCGATCGTCCTATCTATTGCAGAGATGGAGCGGCTTTCTCCTGCGCTCACATCTCTGCACTATACTCTGACCGGCTACTCACTCCTTCATATTTCCCTCAGAGAGCGGTGATTGGCTGCAACCATCCGGCCAATCCCCACTCTGGGTGGAAAATATGAATGAATGATGTTCTATTCACATCACTGGCCGGAGTATAGTGCAGAGATGCAAGCGCTGTATAGAGCCGCTGCATCTCTGCTATATTATGGACGATCGCATCGGGTGTCAGGACTGACACCCGGGGCGATATGTCTATTAGTACAGGTACTACTACTCCCATCATGGAGCAGTCTGTTCCATGCTGGGAGTAGTAGTAATACATAAAAAAAAAAAAAAAAATACGAGAAAAAAAGTGAAACACACTCAATTAAAAATGAATAAAAATTTGGTAATAAAATATATACATTTTGTTTAATAAAAAAATTCCCATCACTACTGCATCCTTTTTTTTTTTTGGTACCCAACAAATTTTGGGTACCCCAAAAAAAACGGCAAAGGTGCAATTTCCACACAAATGAAAAAACGCAAGAAAAAAAATGCCAGATACAGGAAATTGCACTGATGTTTTTTCAGGCGTTTTTTTCAAACCAAAAGACGCAGGACAGAAACTTAGCCTAAGAGAGATGACCAAGAACCCAATGATCACTCTGGTCCTGTGCGCAGATGGGAGAAACATTTAGAAGGTCAGCCATCACTGCAGCACTCCACCAATCTGGGCTATATGGCAGAGTGGCCAAATAGAAGCCTCTCCTCAGAAAAAGGCACATGAAAGACACTAGGTTTGCAAAAGAACAGAGCCAGGACAGGAAGACTAATCAGGGTTGAAAAAAGGTAAATGGAGCAAAGTAAAATGGTATTCTTAATTAAAACCGAATCCTTTTATTAGGGAAGGGGATTATTCACATTGATTAACTTTATTTGGACATTTAATTCAGTATTTTAGTCCCCATTTAGCAGAAGGCCTCAACATAACAAAATGTCCAAAACGTAAAAGGGTGTGAAAACTTTTTTAATGCCTTCTATACAGTGAAACCTCTCCAAAAGACCACCCCTGCCCTGCAAAAGAATTTCAGTTCCATCATACACATCTTCTTTAAGAAGTTTCACTGTATTTATTATAACTGTATTTAGTCAATAAGTGCATTTTTTCCCTTTTTAAACCCAATGTAAGCTACCATCCTACTGGTAGCTATAGAAAACACTGTCAGAAATTTTTTTCTTCAATGTTGCCATAAGATAACACTCTGTCAACACCCCACAAGCAGGTCACGTGGAACCAATGGGAACGAGAAAGCTCCCTCCTAACTGCTTAGATAATGCTTACATAATCATTATTGACTGTGGCATCTAAGGAGTTAAACTGCCAGGATAAAATTTGTATATCATTTTTTTTTTTTTTTTTTTTCCTGGCCATTACAGAGGTAAAGTGACTGTTATTTACAGATGGATCCTGCCAGTTTTGGTGCATACTCACTCTTGTGTCTGCATCATAATATTATTATTATTATTATTTATTTATTTATAAAGTGCCCTTGGTTCCATATGTTGCATAATATATATTTATTAAGCGTTACATTCTACAGTCCATGACGTCATGGGGAGGAAAGGGATTGACTTTTTTTTTTTTTTCAGTTATTTAAAACTGATGGTCTATCCTTAAGATAGAGACCACATTTGGGCAACCCCACTGATCAGCTGATTAAAGGGGCTGCGGGGGCATTAAGGGGAAACCCTTCATTGTTTACCAGGTGGCTGTTACTGGTATTACAGGCTAATTCCATTTACTTTTCTTTCATAAGTTCTGAACTAGATCAATAAACAATCTGTTAATTGGTTCTACCTGATTTTGCCCATCTCCACAATGTAGAAATAACCAGCAATGTGTTAGAATGTAACGGTGTGACATAAGATCATACCTGTCTTTCATTAGTTGATAAAGATTTTCTTTCATATATTCAAATACAAAATACAGCTGGTCATTTTCTCTGATCACCTCCTTTAGCTTGATCACATTAGCATGATTAAGTTTCTTCAAAGACTAAAAAGAAAAAAAAACAGGAACATACAGTATTACATTTCCAAGATAGTAAATACATGCATGCTTCAAAAAAATTAACAATTATGCATCTTTTGAGCTGTTACCTTCTAGAAATAAATTGACAACTGGGCGTTACCAGTAAGGGGGGTGTTCTTACAGTACATGTAAAAAAAAAAGAAAATGGCAGCAGCACACTTGGTCAACAAAATGGAGGCTCTTTGCGCACTTTTTGATCAAAACGTGTCCCTCATCCACCACATGGAGGTGGCCTCATATAGGATGGGACCCTAACATTCACTCACCTCAGGCTGGGCGACATGCTGGATCCACTAACAACCTAAAACCACCTCCTGTGAAATAGGCAGGGGATGCACGGCTACAGAGGGAGCCACTCCCCCCACTTTGCACAGCAAAAACAAAATATGACAAAAATGTAGCCAGCACCTAAACCCAATACACGGGTAAACTTGCCACAGCAGCGTACACCCGTGTATTGGGTTTAGGTGCTGGCTACATTTTTGTTTAATTTTGTTTTTTCTGTGCAAAGTGGGGGGAGTGGCTCCCTCTGTAGCCGTGTATCCCCTCCCCTATTTCACAGGAGGTGGTTTTAGGTTGTTAGTGGATCCAGCATGTCGCCCAGCCTGAGGTGAGCGAATGTTAGGGTCCCATCCTATATGAGGCCACCTCCACGTGGTGGATGGGGGGACATGTTTTGATCAAAAAGTGCGCTAAGAGCCTCCATTTTGTTGACCAAGTGTGTTGCTGCCATTTTCTTTTTTTTACATGTCTTGTACTTGCCACAGCAGCGTGCATCCGAGTATTGGGTTTAGGTGCTGGCTACATTTTTGTTTTATTGTGTTCTTACAATGTCTCTGATCAATCAGTGCAGTGACAGTGGCAGTGACAGTGGCACTCTATAAAGGGGCACATCCCTTTGACAAGGGGAATAGAAATACACAGAAGTTATTTTATTCATTAATTTTCAGGAGGAATAATAGGAATAACTGCGCGATTCAGTGTTAAAGGGGTAATCACTAATCAGCGGAACTACACTTATTCTATATACACACACAAGGTAACTATAATTTCATTGTTTGGGCCAGATACTTGTTTTAACTCCCAGCCCCCAGCTAAAGCGAGCAGTCTACAGAATTGCCAGAAGTCCCATAGGCAACTAATTTAACCCCTTAAGGACCAGGCTCTTTTTTTTTATTTGACATGTATCTCTTTAAATGGTAATAATTTTAGAATGCTTTTTCTGAGCAGAGCGATTCTGAGATAGTTTTTTCGTGACATATTGTACTTTATATCAGTGTTTCCCAACCAGGGTGCCTCCAGCTGTTGCAAAACTACAACTCCCAGTATGCCAGCTGTTGGCTGTCTGGGCATGCTGGGAGTTGTAGTTTTGCAACAGCTGGAAGTACCCTGGTTGAGAAACACTGCTTTATATAACTGGTGCATTTTTGTTGACACATGAAGCATTTTTTGTGAAAAACTGGAAAATTTCAGGCATTTTTATTTTTTTATGGTATACACTGTGCGGTAAAAGTGATGTTATATTTATTCTGTGGGTAAGTACGATTATGGCGTTACCCATTTTCTATAGCTTTCTATGTTCTTTTTCCTTTTCTGAGCAAAATTATTTTTCTGCCATTCATTTTCCAACAGCCGTAACTTTTACATTTTTCGTCCGACGCCATTGAGTAAGGGCTTATTTTTTGCGGGATGAGTTGTACTTTTTATTGGTATCATTTTTGTGCTACATGCTACCTTTTGATCTTTTTATTCCGCTATTTGTACCAAAATTGGTGAATTTTGCGCTTTTTTTGGATTTTTTTTTTTCACCGTGCGGGATAATTTACATTATAGTTTTAGAGTACACTTCATTACGGACATGGAAATACCTATTATGTATATGATTTGTGTTTTTGATCTTTTTTGGTGATAATACAGGGCTTTTATTGGGAAAGGGACATTTTTTTTTTTCACTTCATACTTTTATTGAAGAACTTTTTATTTTATTTTATTTTTTACACTTTTTAGAGGTTATACTATGCTGCAATACATTTGTACTGCAGCACAGTATGACCTGATGAGCTGCACACACTACAGCCTGTGCGATCCAGCCTGTGGCTGGATCTCACAGGCTTCCGTAAAAGGCATACAGGAGGTCATGATCTGACCTCCTGCTGCCATAGCAACCAACGCGACCCGCGATTGTATAGCGGTGCCGCCGTTGGAGAACAGGGTGAGAGCGCTCCCCCTGTCAACACCATAGATGCCGTGATCAGGATTGATCCCGGCATCTATGGGGTTAATGCTGCCGGGATCGGCGCTGTCGCGGCTCCGGCGGGACTCCGGCTGTGATTGACAGCTGATTCCCGTCGCAAATCTCCTGCGCTGCTCGCGGCAGTGCAGGAGATCACTATGATATATGCATACGTCCAATTGCGCAAACGTGTCTGATGATTGGACGTATGCATACATCCTATAGCGGGAAGGGGTTAAAGTTACCCTTTAAATTAACAAACAAAATAAAATGGACTGGCAGGGACCACTTTACTGGAATTTTTTGGCAGGTTGACAAAACTTACTTTCACCTGAATTAACTAATCTGGTAAATGAGAATCTCAGTCAGTTTATCTTTTACAAATTGTCTATCACCCCATGCAAGGGGAGAAAACTAAATCTAACTTTATGAAAATGGATAACATCTGCCTTGGGCACTAAAGCACACAGTGACTATATGACACTTTACCATTCATTACCTTTACTTCTTTCAAATTCATGCATTCTTCCCAGGAATAGAACTTTCGTTTCATCCTGTAGGAAGGCAACAAAAATTTTACATCTTACACAGTATGAAGAACAGTGGTAGCTGCAAACTCTTCTCCTCCCCACAGACTCTTTTTTATTGTTTTGTAATAATCATTTTTTTTTTTTTTTTTTTTACTTTTCTTTCCCCACATTCTTCAGTCCTCACAGACAATTTCTAAGTAAATGAAAGACATTTACAATGCTTTAAAAACAATGTTGAAATGAACAAAGTCCTCTTTTATTTGGCTCTGTTAAAGGGTCCTATTAAAGGGGTTGTCAAGCCAAATTACATTTTTTATAAAAGGGTTCAGGCTGACAAATAAAACCTTTAACTTCCTCGCTTCCTCATAGCCTGCGGTATCAGACACACTGCGGACGGTGATACCGCTTTCCCCAGAACTGAAGACTGTACCGTCAGCAGCCTGGAAAACTAACATTACTGGCCAAGGCAGGGCACCGCTGCAGCCCGTGATTGGCAGAGCAGCACGGTAACATCACATCTACAGCCACAGCCGGCTGCAGAGAAGCAAGGTCAGCAGAGACAGGATGCGGATCAGGCAACCCAATACAGAAGGCTACAAGAGAGAAAGGAAGGCAAATAAAAAGTTTGATTGTTTTATTTGTCAGCCTTGGTCTTTTTTTTTTTTTTTTTTTTTTAAGTTTGGCTGGACAACCCCTTTAATTTACATGGGATTTAAAACAGACCAAACCATATCTTGGCAGATCTTAATGATCTGTCAGATTTAGAATTTTTAAAAGCAATGCAAACTATGCACTTGCTGTCACATGCACCAAAACCCTGATGTAAAGTATTCAGTCATAACCAGTTGTTTTCGGCAGTTGTCCTTTATTTCAGAATCTTGTTGTTGTAACATACCATGCTGTATAATTTTTTCCAGTAAAAGTAAGTGCCCAAGAATCATTTTTATGATTGGCAGAGGTAGAACAGCCCATTCATACACCACCGTATGCTACAACTGGAATCTTTATTTCATTGATTATTTGTGTTTCATTGAAAGCTATAGAATAAATTGTACACTTACTTTTTTATAGCCACAAGTTCTCCTGATTCATTGCTTTTCCCCAAAAGCACACTTCCATATGTGCCATCTCCAAGTTGCTTAAATGTTGAATACCGATTCATCTTTTCAATCTGCTTTTTCAAGGGATCGACAAAGTAGTGTGTCTACCACAAGTAGCAGTTGAGAAGTGACAGATATTTTGAATTGTATGGATAAGATATACATGTGAATGGTTTTTGACAGTTGAAATGTTAAGCTGAAGAGTGTGGGAAGCCCCTCAATGTTGCCATTCCAAAAGGAACCTAAAAAGGTAACCAAAAATGCTGTAAGTATATAAATGATAACAGAAAGCACTAGCTTGTGATCACAATCCACAATAACAAAGGGTTTATTTCGGATCATAAAATAATAGGTGGAGATATATTTTACTGCTGTTGATAACTCTATCCAAAACTACTCATTTACAAGATATAGCCTAATAATATAGACTTTAAAAATTGTGCACACTAGATTTGGAAGTAAATAGCTATTTGGTTCATCCCAATAAACGATAGCATCACTACTTACCCTGTCAAATCTTCTACATAGACATTTTTCTAAAAGAAGACGAAGTTAACACATATACAAAAAGCAGGCACTTAATTTGCAAATTGCTTAAAGGGATACTCCGGTGGGAAAAAAAATGTCATATCAACTGGCTCCAGAAAGTTAAACAGATTTGTAAATTACTTCTATTAAAAAAATCTTAATCCTTCCAGTACTTATAAGCAGCTGTATACTACAGAGGAAGTGGAGTTATGTTTTCTGTCTGACCACAGTGCTCTCTGCTGACACCTCTGTCTGTATAAGGAACTGTCCAGAGTAGGAGCAAATCCATAGAGCAAACTTCTCCTGCTCTGGACAGTTCCTGACATGGACAGAGGTGTCAACAGAGAGCACTGTGGTCAGACTGAAAAGAACAACTTCCTCTGTTTGTTTTAAGCTTAAATATTACAACAAACACTATTATTAGAAAATAAAGTGGAGGCTCTAGTGTATGTCTGTTTTAGTTATAGGTCGTTTGTTATCTTAAAGGGGTACTCCGGCCCAAGACATCTTATCTCCTAAGATTTCTGATCGCAGGGGTCCCGCCGCTGAGGACCCCCGCGATCTCCCTGCTGCACCCACTTGTCATCAGCCTCGCGGAGCGAAGATCGCTCCGTGTCTAATGACTCGCGCAACAGGGGCCAGAGTATCGTGACATCACGGCTCCACCCCCTCATGACGTTGTGATGCCTTTGTCTTACTGAACTTGCTCCTGGACTTGAGTCCTATTTAAAGGCTATTTAATCCCTATCCTAGTAATAATACCCCTGTAAATATCCTGTAAATAGAGGATATGTCTCTATGGCGGGACAACGAGGGGGGAGATCAGTGAAATACAACTTTTGTCCCCTAGCTCACACTACAGAGTATCAATGTATCCTATAAGACCCAGTGTCAGCCTTTAAAAAAATTGCTTTGTTTTGCCATATTCTGACCCATAATAATTTTTTTTGTTTCTCTATGGAGCTTTGTGAGGGCTTGTTTTTTGTGTATAAGCTATAGCTTTTATTGGTACCAGTTTTTAGAGGTATATATAACCTTTTAATTTTATGTTTTTTATGACTTGTTTTGTTTTTGGTTGTATATTTTTTTTACACTTTTTTAGTCCTCTTATGGGTCGCTTGTACAATGCACTGCAATACTTGTAGTGTGTTGTCATCTGCAGTCTCCTAGTACAGCCGACATACCGATTAGCACCCTCCAATTGATTCACAGGGGTACAAATTGAGTCCCTAACAGGACTGGAACTTGCTAGATACAACAGTTACTAGCATGTGTGTCAGCAGCATCCCACTGGGTATGGAGCTGGCTCCGACATTATGATGTACCCATACATTAAAATGTTGAGGAGTTGGGATAAAACAATTTATACTGCAGGAATACTGTTGTTTGTTTAGGAGTATACGGTATGTCCAAAAAATGTGTGTTCTCATGCAAAAAAAAAAAACTATCCCCCTATGCGCAGGATAGGGGGATCAGTTTTAGATCGCGGAGTTTGAGCGCTGGAGCCCCCCACAATCTCCTTTATGGAGCGTCGGCTCTCCCCTGGAGCGGCACTTTACTACACATGCCGCCACACCCCCTCTATATATCTCTACTGGAGAGCCAAAGATAGCCAAACGGGTCTCTTCCATAGAGATATATGGAGGGGGCGTGGCTGCCCCTGCTTTGGGCAGGGGGCATGATGCGCTGCTCCAGGGGAGAGCAGGGGCTCCATACAGGAGATCACGGGGGGCTCCAGTGCTAGGACGCCCCGCAATCTAAAACTAGGGGATACGTTTTTTTGCACAAGACTACTCCTTTAATCTCTAGCCAACTGCTTCTTACCTCTTACGGATTAGCATTGACCATTGTGACAATGTGGTAGTGAACTATGACCATGAATATAAAAAGACAGAGTTATTTTTATCTTCATTTAATATTTTTACTACGTAATGTCATAAAATTAATGCATTCAATAAAATATACAGTTCATTATAACACAAGAAACATTGTTTCTCTGAGAGACCCACTGCTGGATCATATGTTGTTCAGATCACAGCGGATTAGGGAAAAGTCTCAATTACATTAAGGCCTTATGTACATGAACTTATTACAGCTCCATGAAGCTCTGTCTGAGTAAACCTCAACAGGACACTACCATACCTCAATATGCTTTAATTTTTTATCCTTTTTGAATACTTTCAAAACGGAGACACTTATTGCATTACTGCAGATTGAAAGTTTCAATACACAAATGCAAAAATGCAATATGGGTCTTAGTTTTAGAAAATTAAAAAAAAAAAACATTTTTGTCCAAGCCAGTTTATTATTGTGTGAACAGTGGTTTTAAACACTTAACTATCCACTCCTATGTTCTTCAGATCCTACCAGTTTGTTTTGTTGACCAGACCAGAGCTTGCCACTTCTACTATGCAATGTCATGACGTCATACAAAGTTTAGCCAAATAAACAAACCATGAAACTTAGCAACACTTAAACAAGCTCACACATCCACAAGCAGACACAGACACACTGTATACATCACACGGTTTATGATACCCAAACAATAGCTTTTCCATTGTGTAAAACTACCACCCGCAAAAAAAAAGCTAGAAATGTGAAACAGCAATGTACAGGTGCACTGTAGGTTACACTGTAAACTTGGTAACTGTTCTATACAAGTTACAAGATATACACAAAAATCTTTAAAAACAAGACCTATTGGAGAGAATTTCCCAATATCGTACCTTATATATAAAAAACTGTAAAAATGCTATACATGACACAGATATGGGATGGACCCTCACTTTTCCAACTACAGTAAACACAAACTATTATATAAATGCACAAAACACTTTTTGGGAGTCAAATCGGCCACAGCTTTATTTAAATCACAGGACAAAAAGAATTACAGAAGTCAGATTAAATGGGTATTCCAGGCAAAAACTTTTTTTTTTTATATCAACTGGCTCCAGAAAGTTAAACAGATTTGTAAATTACTTCTATTAATTTTTTTTTAATCCTTTCAGTACTTATGAGCTTCTGAAGTTAAGGTTGTTCTTTTCTGTCTGAGTCCTCTCTGATGACACCTGTTTCGGGAAACGCCCAGTTTAGAAGCAAATCCCCATAGCAAACCTCTTCTAAACTGGGCGTTTCCCGAGACAGGTGTCATCAGAGAGGATTTAGACAGAAAAGAACAACCTTAATCCTTTCAGTACTTATGAGCTTCTGAAGTTAAGATTTTTCAATAGAAGTAATTTACAAATCTGTTTAACTTTCTGGAGCCAGTTGATATATAAAAATAAGTTTTTGCCTGGAATACCCCTTTAAGTGCTGAAACATTGGGATTCACAAAAACTGTGGGATCCCCAGCTGGCTCACTTACAGCACCCAGATAGCAATAAAGAGGTGACACACTCTGGCTTGCCATTGTAGCAGAGCCAGTACACTTTATGAGCACCAATGACCCTAGTGATCCTATGATAACCCAATAGCCCTTACTCCTTAGCTTAACCACCATGCCTGCTCATGGATAAGGTTACTATAATAAAATCCTTAAGGATAGGGCCACATATATGTATTTCATGCATATTTTATTCTGCAGATGCGCGCTAACATACTATACAGCCTTCGAATCTTACTGCACACACAGGGCTGCGGCCAGGTAGCCCCATGTGTCTGCGCATAGCAGATCTGCAGCATGAAATACACTGTGGATGCGGTGTGTATGACCCTACTCTAAACAGTTATTCCCAACTGCCTCTCTACCTTGTCTGTCCTGTGCAGCTTACTGGCCCTGAGAGGTGTGGGCAGTCCTACAGAATTCAGACCAGGGGTATACACAAAGCCACATACAATTATCCTCAATCACCTTACTAGTTTTTATATGACTTACCCTGGCTTACTCTGACTGTTAAAGGGGTATTCCAGGATTTTTTGTTTTATTTGACTATGCTACAGGGGCTGTAAAGTTAGTGTAGTTCATAATATAGTGTCTGTACCTGTACGTGACGGTTTTCTCACAATTCTTCTGTGATTTTCACCCCACTATTTATTTTTACCAGCATACAAAATGACTGTTGTCTCTGATTTTTCCCAGCTTGCAATACGGCCGAGACCTAACTCACTAGTCAGCTGATGACAGGGAGCCTGTCTGCTTCAATGGGTGGAGCGATCGCTTGGTGGGAGAGAGATCAATCTGTAACTAATGCAACAGCTGTAGGCACCCAGATTCAAAACCACAGGTCTATTGAATTGATGCAGCTCATTTATGTTTCAATGGGTGGGGTGGCTGATGTGTGGGATTGAGGAAAATGGAATTGTGGGATTTGTAGTAAAAAAAAAAAGAAAAGTCAAACAGGAAATACCAGTTCACAAAAAGCTAGCGACAGTATTATGGTAATCTAACAACATAGCCATTTAGCCCCAAGACAAGTGCAGATCCTTCCTAAGCATGTCCTTTACTGTCTGCCAGGTACGTACTAAAATCACCTTATGGTGGATTACCCCTTTAAAGGAGATGTCCGGTGCTCACTTTTCTTATTTTATCCGATTCGGGCTGAAAAATAAAAGAAAACAAATTAACTAACAGGAAGTAAGAAGAATACAGCCTGGGGACCGAACGCCTGTACCGGAGCACCGGGGGAGCGTATGCAGGTAAGAGAAAGCTTATTTTCTTTTTTTTTGCAGCCCGGAACGGATACAATAAGAAAAGTGAGCACCGGACATGTCCTTTAAGGATTATTTGATCACATGACCAAGGTCCTGTTCACACTGTGAGAATAATGCTGGAAATAGGGAATCAGATATATGCAGGACTGTCCTGTTGACCCCCCCTTATGAATTTAAACAGACAGATAAGTAAGCCGTACTTTCCGGCTATGTGCAGAGAGGGTAAGGGACATCACCAGTCTGACTACTGCTTCAGAGCGGAGCAGCGGTCTATGTCCTAGACAAGAGCTGTCAACAAGGGAAGGTGGGAAAAAAAAAAACAGCTTTGAAAGGATGCAAGAAAGTTAATTATAACTAATTGCAAAAATGTTGACATGCACCATATTGTTAAAGGAAAACTGACAGCAGGGTCACCCGCACTAACCTAAATATACAGGAATAAAAGGAAGATAGCACAGTTGACCCGGTTTCTAATGCCTAAAAAAATCGGTGCAGTCATTCTGGAGAAATACATCTTGTTGCTAATATGGTAATTTCTTATAATGTGCAATGGAGGCGGCTGCTGTGTGAGCACTTTCTCCCGCCCACTCTAGACCATATCACCGCCCTTAAATAAATATTCATGCCTGCTTTACTCTCACGGTATGATGGGTTTGGTGATATCAGGCTGGAGTGGGCAAAAGAAAGCGCTCATAAAGCTGCAGCCCGCCTCCATTGCGCAGAAGAAGAAATTACCATATTAGCAATAAGATGGACTTCTTTGGAATCGCTGCACTGATTTTTGTGACTTAGAGTTAGAAACAGGGTCACCCACACTACACATGTACCTGTATATTCAGGTTAGAGCTGGGGGAAAGGTTTAAAGGGGAACTCTGGTAATTTTGTTCTTGTGTCTGATCAGATAGGGTCCAACCACTGTGACTCCCCACAATCTCCTGCCCGGTGTTCTAAAGATTTGTGTCCAGAACACTGGTTATTCTCATACAAGGAGCGGCAGTGGTCGACACGCCCCCTCCACACACTGTCTATGGGAGAGCTGGAGATACACGAGCACTGTACTCATGTATCTCTGGCTCTCCTATAGAGCTGAAACTCAAGCACAAGTAGGTGTTGATGCATGACCGCAAACTAAAAGACAGAAATAAATCCTCATCTGAATAACAAAAAAAACCAACACCTTATATTATGTTTTGGCGCAGCCTAGTCAAAGTCATATCTTAACCCCTTAAGGACAATTTTATTTTTACGTTTTCGTTTTTTCCTCCTCGCCTTCAAAAAATCAAAAGTACCACAGACTAGTATGAGGGCTTGTTCTTTGCGCGACCAGTTGTTCGCTGTAATGCCATCACTCACTTTACCATAAAATGTATGGCACAACCAAAAGAATACTATTTGTGTGGGGAAATTAAAAAGAAAACCGCAATTTGGCAAATTTTGGAAGGTTCCATTTTCACGCCGTACAATTTACGGTAAAAATGACGTGTTCTTTATTCTTTGGGTCAATACGATTAAAATGATACCCATGATAATATACTTTTCTATTACTGTTGCGCTTAAAAAAAAATCGCAAACTGTTTAACCAAATTAGTACGCTTAAAATCCCCCTATTTTGAAGACCTATAACCTTTTCATTTTTCCGTATAAGCAGCAGTATGAGGGCTCATTTTTTGCGACGTGATCTGTACTTTTTATTGATACCATATTTGCTTATATAAAACTTTTAATCCTTTTTTTATAAAAAAAATTTTGGACTAAAATGTTATAAAAAAGCTGCTATTTTGGATTTTTTTTACGTTCACGCCGTTCATCGTACGGTATCATTAACATTTTATTTTAATACTTTTACTTTTATTTTTAACTTTTTTAACTTTTATTTTTACACTTTAATAGTCCCCATAGGGGACTATTTATAGCAATCATTCGATTGCTAATACTGTTCAGTGCTATGCATAGGACATAGCACTGATCAGTTTTATCGGTCATCTTCTGCTCTGGTCTGCTCGATGGCAGACCAGAGCAGAAAACCTGTGGAAGGCAGCCGAGGCAGGTGAGAGGACCTTCGGCCGCGCTGCGGGCGATCCGATCATCCATTCAAAGTACAGCGATGCTGCAGTTGCCGTGATCAGTATTGATCACGGCATCTGAGGGGGTTAATGGTGTACATCCGCGCGATTGCGGATGTCCGCCATTACAGGCGGGTCACTGGTTGCTATCAGCAGCTGGGACCTGCTGCGCACGACGCGAGCAAAAGCTCCGATGCTCCCGGTTATGCATAGAACGTAAATGTACGTCCTGGTGCGTTAAGTACCAGCTCACCAGGACGTACATTTACGTCCTGCGTCGTTAAGGGGTTAAAGCTCATTGGGGGAGAAAAAGAAAAACTGTCTAATAGTATATGTGTGTTTGTTACCCATAACAATAAATTACAGGTCAAGTTTAATTTAACCAAAGCCCTATGGGCATTTTTACACAAAAAAGCCTCAAAAAGGTGCTTGACTTAAATGGGGAAAGCTTAAAACAGCATGAAAACATGTTAGTTTTTTAAGGCCGATTCTGCTTGGAAGCTCATATTGAAATCAATGGGAGCTTAGGGGTGGGAAAAAAAAAAAAAAAAAACATCTGTACTTTAAAAACTTGTGTATAAATCACACTGACTTTTTTCTAGGCAGTTTATACACATGGTTTTTATAACCTTTCGCCCTTGTGTTGTTGTGAACAGTCCGTGTTATCTGAATAAACTGTCTTTTTTATTTTATGTCCGTGCATTATGGTTAACTTATTCACTTCATTAGGAGTGCCTGTACACATAGCGTTCAATTTATAATCTCCATCCTCCATACCATTGATGCTTTTCCATAACCTGGAAGTGCTACCAGCGGTAACTCGGATGGAAGAATCTGAAGATTCTATTTTCTAAGATGACATAATTTAATAAATAAGAACACTTTTCTACACCACATAAAGATTATATAGGACTGAGCTTGAGTTCTGTAGTATACAAACTGTTGTACAGCCTTGACCTTAAAGTACCAGCTATGACCTACTTGTGTTGTGTTAACTCATGTTTCAGTTAATGCACCTAGGCTGGCTGGACAAAGTTACATTATATGCAGATATCACTTCTCTATCCTGGGTAACCCGACATCTGCATAATCTTTAACTCTACAGTCATATGTGATACTTATAGGTCCTTGGCAATGTCATACACTCTAACTGGCACATGCAAAAAATAAACACTAAGGCCATACCTGTGTGATATGTTTCTTGCTTTCGTACACAGGGTACAATGTAAATGCATGAGCATTTCAGTGCATTACATGTTTAGTTACCAGTGGCACCTCTACTGCTCATGCATGTTTTATACCTTATAATTTTTTCTTACAAGTGCAGAATTTGCAGAAATAGTTAACATTCACTCATTGATCTTTATGTACCATGCATATAGTTAGGCTATGGGGGGCAAACTAAAGAAAAGTTAGGTGGTCACAAAATTGAATGCACCTTTATTTTTTACTAAAGGCTGTGCAAAAATATAGAATTCACACATTACATCTTTATGTAAAATTTGGAATTTATTATCCTTCCTCCTTCACACTTGGCTCATGGGTTCATTCCAAAAATGGATCAGCGGGACACCTGAGTTATAAAGTAAAACACTGTATAAATGTATTTGTAGAGAGTAAAAACGTAACTGTCTTAACTCTATTTTCAGGGCAATTTATCCTGAAAAGTCACAATGAAATCCTTAAATGACAGGAACGCTTTGAGGGAAGGACAGAGTGGTTTCAGCACTACCAACACCAAGCTGTAAAGAGAAAAACTTTTCGAACTGGCACTAGGGGGGCATCTATGACTTGTATTGTTACGTAGGTATTTCTGGCTGAAATCAAACCCACTAAAGCTGCTATAATAGGGGCGTATGTGACAGGCACACTGGGAACATCACTTGTACAGTCCACATAGCATGTAATGTTGAATTTTGTTCTTTGATGTGTTTCACCTTTTTGTTCCAATTTTAAATGTTGTTGTGAGGGTATGTACACTAATATAATGTGGCTGACATGCTATTGTAGGGCCACCTCTCGCTGAAACACTATTCCAGGGGCACCTGTGGATGACATATTGCTATGCAGAGAACAAGCAGCACACGCTTTTTAAAACTAAATATAAACTACATTTCTTAAAGAGGACCTGTGGCCAACCCATAAAATGAGATTTTACAATCAGTAAATAAAATTAGGTTGTCCTGTAAACTTTTTTTTACAGTTTCTTGATATGTCTTTTCGTTATTGAGAAATGAGGGTTTAGAATTTGTATTGACAATTCAGGGAATCATCAGATGGGCGTGAACTTAATTTTAATGTAAATACGTACACCTCATGTCTATAATCCCACCAGTCATTCCCATCATTAAAGAGGTTATCCAGCAGAGAGCACTGTTTCCAGACAGATAAGAACAACTCAACTTCAGTAGCTGATAATTATTGGAAGGATTAAAGCGTGATAACAGACCGTCGCCCATCAGTGGAGCCCACCGCCCATGCAACATCTCTCCACCTCCCTGCAATTGTATACAACTTGGAAAACGAAAATAAAGTTTTTCTGCACGACATACCCTGGCGTCTGAGGTGAGTGCTCCAATGCACCTGTTTTTCTACCCGTGTCATGATTGAACTCTGTCCTCTATTGTGAAGCACCATTGACGCTGTGAAATCATAGTAGGGGCTGCCAGCAAGTGACCTACTGTATATGGTAATAGATTGAGACGGTGCCAGGTCGTTTTCTTTTGTGTGATATAATTTCTGGAGCCAGCTGATCTAAAAATAAAATAAACATTTTTCCTGGAATACCCCTTTAACATTAAAGGGGTTCTCCGGTTCTCCCAAAGGATAGGGGATAAGATGCCTGATCGCGGGAGTCCCGCCGCTGGGGACTCCCGTGATCATGCACATGGCACCCCGTTTGCAATCAGTCCCCGGAGCGTGTTCGCCCCCTCCCGTAGGCTTGCATTGAGGGGCAAGCGCAGGCATGATGTCACACGCCGCCCACCCTGTAGTCGCCCGTAATCAGACCTGGAGCGAACACGCTCCGGGGACTGATTACAAACGGGGCGCCACGTGCATGATCACGGGCGTCCCCAGCGGCGGGACTCCCGCGATCAGGCATGTTATCCCCTATCCTTTGGATAGGGGATAAGATGTTAAAGCACCGGAGAACCCCTTTAAAAGGGATTATCTGGTAAACATTACAAAAAAGAAAAAAAAATTCCAAAAGCCTTTTGTTTACCTTCCTAGTGCCTCCTTGCATTTTTTGGAGTATACTGTACAGTAAAACCGTCGTGCTAACTTTATTCTATGGGTCAATATAATTCAATTTAACAGAATTTGGATATTTTTTGTTTCGTTTTATGATAAAAGAAAATAAATAAATAACTGTATAGCCATGTTTAAGCCCTTCTAACTTTTTTTCCCACCTATGGAGGTATATGAGGGCAAATTTTTTGTGCTGTAAGCTGCAGTTTTTACCATTACCTCTTTTGCGTAGTATTAAGTTCTCGATTACTTTTCATTTAAAAAAAATTTCTGGGATGTTATGTGATCAAAAATCTGAAAATTTGATGTTTGGATTTTTTTTTTTAATTTAGGCCTTTAGCTGTGTGGGATCAGAAATGCAATTATTAATAGTTTGGTCAATTTATGTTATTTTTTTATTTGAAACCTGGACAGACACTGGACAATAGACACATGACAATAGACACAGGCGATGAGCAACATTTACTGCTTAAATGACGGACTGTTTAAATAAACAGTTTAATAATTGACAATGCCTGTCATTACCAGCAGATATTAGCTGCTGATATCAGCAGCCATTTGCCGGATATGACACAAGCCAGACTCCTGAGCCCATGCCATATTCTCTCACCCGACCCATAACGTACATGTATGTGTGTGTGGGAACAGGGCACCCTAAGCCGTTATCCACCATAAGGTTATCTTAGTATGTACCTGGCAGACAGTAATGGACATGCTTAGGAAGGATCTGCGCTTGTCTTGGGGCTAAATGGCTATGTTGTGAGATTACCATAATACTAAGACTATTTCCTGTTGAAGTTTGTTCTTTTAAACTACAAATCCCCTAGTTCCTTGTTTGTAAGGGTGAGGTCACTTTTCTCCCTCCCACACATCAGCCACCCCACCCATTGAAACACACCTGTGCTCTCTTCAATGCAATAGACCAGTGTGCCTCTAGCTATTGCTATGATCTTTCTCCCATTGAAGCAGACAGGCTCCATCTGATTACCTGACTAGTGATGTAATGTCTCGGACCCCACTGCAACCTGGGAAAACCTGAGACAACAGTCATTTTGTATGCTGTTAAAAATAAATGTAGGTGAAAAAAAATCACAGAACACCATGATACATGGGTACACACATTATATTATGATCTACACTAACTTTACAGCCCCTGTAGCATAGTCAAATAAAAAATAATCCCAGAAAACCCCTTAAATTATAGCAAAATCAAATGTCTTTATTGGTTGGCTACAGGTCCTCTTTAAATAGTAGTTTGTTGTTTTTTATTTTTTTTATTTTCAGAAGGCTTTTTTAATTGGTAGATCATGCGACACAACATAAAGTAGCTCGTATAAAAGTAAATCATGAAAAGTCTGTATACCCCTGATCATGACCATACCACTCTAGCTCATAATAACTATTATTATTATTATTATTATATGTCCATTAGTCCAGTAATCTGGCTTTAGGCAGTCCATAAATCCTTACAATACAGAACCTGTTTACTACACATTATTGCTAAATACATTTTATTTTCCCAAAACTAGAAGGAGAAGACTGAGCAGGGCTTATTAGTTTGTTAACCAAGATCACCAACCAAGTGCAGATCCATCAGGTAGGCAGATCTCACACTGTCACTTGTGAGTGACATTAACTATTGCTGAGCAAGAGACCAAATATATCTAAGCATACATAGCAATATATCTGCGATTGCTATGATGATGACTATTTCATATGACTGCATGGATGGATTCCTATTAGCAGCAGCCTTACTCGCAGCAGAAAATCCAATTGTGAACAGACTGTTTTAGTCTTCCTGACACACTAAACAGTAATCGCTTTACATAGGATTAGGTAGGAATTATTCCAGAGGACACATAGAGGACAAAGTACTATTTGTTCACATACAAACATTTAACATAATTCAAAATAATCAAATAAAGTCAAGAAAAAAATAAAAAGTGGGAAATAGCAGATATTACAGTCTGAAGCAGGGGTACTCAACTACTTTTAGTAAGGGTCTGCTTATCCAGGCCTGCCATCAGGTTAATGGGGTACTCCACTGTAAATATCTTATCCCCTATCCCAGCGGCGGGACCCCCGCAATCTCCGGGCCGGCAGCAGCGGCGTCCGGAACACGGAAGCTTGCAGCTTCCCAGTTTGTGATGTCACGCCACGCCCCCTCCATTCATGTCTATGGAAGGGGACGTGATGGCTAGTGCATAGCCGTCACGCCTCCTCCCATAGAGGTGAATGGAAGGCGCGGGCCGCCGGCATCATCAGTCATCGGACACAGAGCGGAGTTTGCTCCATGCACCGATTGCCAGGATGCCACAGCGGATATTGCGGTCCCCAGTGGCGGGACTCCCGCAATCTAACATCTTATCCCCTATCCTTTCGATAGGTGATAAGATGTTTGCAGCGGAGTACCCCTTTAAGGTCTGAGCTGAACACTTAAGACTAGTTCACATATAGCAGTAAAGTAAGAGAGAGGCAATGCCTGGTGCAGGAGACTATTATTATCCCAATAAGTCACAGGGTTAAAGGAGTTCCCAGTATGACCGGAATACTGCCGCACACTATTCACCTGAGTATAATACTGCCACACACTGTGCCCCTGAATATTATACTGCTGCACACTGTTCAAGGGCTCAATCACACTACGGAATCTCCGCGCAGGCTCAGAAATATACTGCCCTCTCCATAGACAGCAGTGTATTTCCAAGCACATTCCGCAAAAAAGAAATGAACATGTTTATTCTTTTGGAGGAGTCTAGGATCCTGAATTTTCGTAGTGTAAATAGTGCAGCAGAAACCCATTGGACCATATTTTCCAAAGCGGAATTCTGCTCAGAAAATATGTAGTGTTAATGGGCCCTTATACTGCTGCACATCATGCCTCTCAATATTATACTGCTGCACACTGTTCACTCATTCTGCCCCCTGAATCTAATGCTTCCATGCACTGTGCACTAGAATATAATACTGCCACACACTGTGCCCCTAAATATAATACTGCCACACAGTGCTCCTGGGTATAATACTGTCACATTCCACATGCTTTGCTCCCTAAATATAATATTGCCAAACACTGTGCCATGAACTAAATTATGCCACTGTGCCCGTTAAGACAATGAACAATGTTTCTGTGCCCCCTCAAACTATGAATAATGCCACTTCACTCTTAATGCACTACATCACTGTGGCCCCTAATGCACTTAGCTGGTGTGTCCCTTTAATGTACTGTGTCGCTGTGTCCCCAATTGTACTGTGCCAACTTAACCCCTTAAGCACCGGGGGTTTTTCCGTTTTTGCACTTTCATTTTTTGCTCCTTGCCTTTAAAAAATCATAACTCTTTCAATTTTGCACCTAAAAATCCATATGATTGCTTATTTTTTGCGCCATCAATTCTACTTTGTAATGACATCAGTCATTTTGCCCAAAAATCTACGGTGAAACGGAAATAAAAATCATTGTGTGACAAAATTGAAAAAAAAACGCTGTTTTGTAACTTTTGGGGGCTTCCGTTTCTAAGTAGTACATTTTTCGGTAAAAATGACACCTTATCTTTATTCTATAGGTCCATACGATTAAAATGATACCCTACTTATACCATATATGTTTATTTTTATTTACACTGTGTTTTTTTTTTTTATGGGAAAAGGGGGGTGATTCAAACTTTTAATAGGGGAGGGGTTAAATGATCTATATTAACTTTTTTTTCACTTTTTTTTTTTTGCAGTGTTATAGCTCCCATAGGGACCTATAACACTGCACACACTGATCTTTTACATTGATCACTGGTTTCTCATAGGAAACCAGTGATCAATGATTCTGCCGCTTGACTGCTCATGCCTGGATCTCGGGCACTGAGCAATCATTTGGCGATCGGACAGTGAGGAGGCAGGTAGGGACCCTCCGGCTGTCCTGCAAGCTGTTCGGGATGCCGCGATTTCGCCGCGGCTATCCCGAACAGCCCACTGAGCTAACCGGCAGTTTTTACTTTCACTTTTAGCCGCGTGGCTCAGCTTTGAGCGCACGGCTAAAGGTTTAATAGCGCGCGGCACAGTGATCAGTGCCGCACGCTATTAGCGGCCGGGTCCCGGCTTCACTATGACGCCGGGCCCGCCGTGATATGATGCGGGGTCACCGTGGGACCCCGCGTTATATCACGGGAGTGGGACCAAGGACGTACTCATACGTCCTTGGTCCTTAAGGGGTTAAAGGGGTACTCCGTTGGAAAACATTTTTTATTTTAATCAACTGGTGCCAGAAAGTTAAACAGATTTGTAAATGACTTCTGTTTCTGACACGGACAGAGGTGTCAACAGAGAGCACTGAGGACAAGACAAAATAAAAAATAAATAAATAAATAAAGAAGAAAAGAATTTCCTCTGTTTTAGCATACAGCCGCTAAAAGTACTGGAGGGTAAAGATTTTTTAATAGAAGTCATTTACAATTCTGTTTTCCACCGGAGTACCCCTTTTAAGGGCTACTCCGCACCTATACATTTTATCCTCTATCCAAAGGATAGGGGATAAGATGTCCAATTGCGGTGGTCCCGCCACTGGGGACCCCCGCAATCTCTCCTGCAGCACCCCCGTTCCTCAGCTGCATGGAGTGAGGATTGCTCCGTGGCTGATGACAGGCTATACAGTGGACGGAATATCGTGACGTCACGCCTCCTGCCCCTCGTGACGTCACGTGAGCTTACTGCAAGCCTATAGGAGGGGGTGTGACGGCCGCCATGCCCCCTCCCATAGGCTTGCCTTAAGGGGAGCATGACATCACAAGGGGGCAGAGCCGTGACGTCACGATACTCCGTCCCCTGTATCGCCCGTCATCAGCCACGGAGCAATCCTCGCTCCATGCAGCTGAGGAACGGGGGTGCTGCAGGAGAGATTGCGGTGGTCCCCAGTGGTGGGACCCCCGCGATCAGACATCTTATCCCCTATCATTTGTATAGGAGATAAGATGTCTAGGGGCGGAGTAATCCTTTAACATAAAATTTTAAATAGTTTGGACAAATCTGCATGTGGCAAAACTAAATATGTTCATTTTTTTATTGGAAAAATGGGGAAAAGCGGGGTGATTTGAAGTTTTATTAGGGGAGAGGCATTATTTTATTTAAAAAAATATATTTTTTTCTTACTATTTTATCTAAAAGTTTCAAGTCCCCACAGGGGACTATAATATGCATGCAATCATTAGATGCATTTACTAAGCAATTCTATGCTCTTTTTGCAGGTTGTACTTGTTTTTGGCGCCCACCATTTAGCCATATAAAAGACTGAGAAACAAGAGAAAAAAATTATTTGTGGGAGGATACTAAAGAATAAATAAAAAAAAAAAAAAAAAGAAACAGAATTGCCCAATCATTTTTACCATATGGTAAAACTGAGGCGTTATATTTATTTTACAGGTCAGTATGATTACAACTATACTAACGCTCTATACTTTTTGTTTTGTTTCAGGGTTTTTGGGGGGACTATTTGATCCCTTTTTTTTCTGGGATATAATGTGACACAAAATACATAATTCTGGCATTTGTTAGTCCCCCTAGAAGACTTTTCTAAGTAATCATTTGATTGCTTACACTGTTCGATGCAATGCTATAGCTCAGATTGGTTATCTCATATGACAAGTCTCATATGGCAACTAGCAGGTCTCATATGGCAACTATGGATGCCTTTACTAGGCCTCTGGCTGCCATGGTAACCATCTGGCACCCAGCTTTACGAGGTTGCCTTTCTAGATGCCATGATCGCTATTGATCAAGGTGTTAAGAGAGTTAAATGATCAGTACTCACTAGAGATGAGCGAACTTACAGTAAATTCGATTCGTCACGAACTTCTCGGCTCGGCAGTTGATGACTTATCCTGCATAAATTAGTTCAGCTTTCAGGTGCTCCCGTGGGCTGGAAAAGGTGGATAGAGTCATAGGAGACTCTTTCCTAGGACTGTATCCACCTTTTTCAGCCCACCAGAGCACCTGAAAGCTGAACTAATTTATGCAGGATAAGTCATCAACTGCCGAGCCGAGAAGTTCGTGACAAATCAAATTTACTGTAAGTTCGCTCATCTCTAGTACTCACCATTTCCTTTAGTGAGCCCAAGGAGCCCCAGTCTAACAATGGATGACACTGAAAATGTTACATACCTTAGCTTTCTTAGAAATGTGACTGTAGCCATTATTGGTAGCCAAATAAAAGGTTAAACAAAATAACAAAACATAACATTCAATCGTATTATCTAAATTTATATGATATTGAAAATAAATGAGTAATAAGAACCATCTTGCTTATGCTTCCTACAATATCATATGTCTATATGGATAATATAAGTGGAAAGAGATTAGGTTGGATTTCACCACATCTGATCCGAATGTTTTCTTAGACATCATGAGTCTCACAGCCACTTATTTACTTTCTCTGTAAAAAATTACGTCTGTTTAACTGGTACGTATAGGAGGGTGGTGAACCAAACTGTATTTGTCTTTGGCCAATTGTACACTGTTTTGTCCTTACAGGAATACTATGCCATGGCAAGCATTATAAATATATTTTTTATCTGAATGTAAATTCTGAATATTTTTACATTCAAAATAACTACGGTAATTCTAGAAGCTAATGGTTATGATGAGGTAATAGAAAAATGAATAGAACATATAAACATATAGCACTTGTAGAATTTTCTATTATGTTATTCATTGGAAAAAATTAATGGTGTCATTGACGTATAAGCAGGGGTCAAATCCTGGGGGAAAAAAGTAAGGGAACTCACCCAAAAACTCACTCAAGGGCTGGTTCTACAAATGGGAACAGTGTTCCTGCAGTGGATAGAGTGCAGGAACTCCGTTCTCATGCGTTTCTGCAGAGCTTGAGCCCTGCGTATAAGGCTATGTTCACACCGTGGAATTTCTGCTATTTGCTCAAATTCCGCTCAGAAAAGCAGACTGCTGATTTTTGCAATTTTGCAGAATTTCAGCAGATTTCGAGCAGAATTTCTGTTTTTCTTAAAACACAGATTCCTCTCAAATTCAGAGTCCCATTAACATTAATGGGACTCCGAACAGAATTTAAAGACATGCCTTATAAATTTGTAGGATATCTGCGCAGTAATTCCGCTACGTGACTCAGATGGTGGAATCCCTATTAACCCCTTAAGGACTCAGCCCATTTTGGCCTTAAGGACTCAGACAATTTAATTTTTACGTTTTCATTTTTTCCTCCTCGCCTTCTAAAAAATCATAACTCTTTTATATTTTCATCCACAGACTAGTATGAGGGCTTATTTTTTGCGTGACCAGTTGTCCTTTGTAATGACATCACTCATTATATCATGAAATGTATGGCGCAACCAAAAAACACTATTTTTGTGGGGAAATTAAAACGAAAAACGCAATTTTGCTAATTTTGGAAGGTTTTGTTTTCACGCCGTACAATTTCTGGTAAAAATGACATGTGTTCTTTATTCTGAGGGTCAATACGATTAAAATGATACCCATTATTATATACTTTTATATTATTGTTGCGCTTAAAAAAAATCACAAACTTTTTAACCAAATTAGTACGTTTATAATCCCTTTATTTTGATGACCTATAACTTTTTTATTTTTCCGTATAAGTGGCGGTATGGGGGCTCATTTTATGCGCCATGATCTGTACTTTTTTTTGATACCACATTTGTATATAAAAAACTTTTAATACATTTTTTATAATTTTTTTTTTAATAAAATGTATTAAAAAAGTAGGAATTTTGGACTTTTTAAAAATTTTTTCGTTCACGCCGTTCACCGTACGGGATCATTAACATTTTATTTTAATAGTTCGGACATTTACGCACGCGGCGATACCAAATATGTCTATAAAAAATGTTTTTTACGCTTTTTGGGGGTAAAATAGGAAAAAACGGACGTTTTACTTTTTTATTGGGGGAGGGGATTTTTCACTTTTTTTTTACTTTTACTTTTACATTTTTTTACATTTTTTTTTACACTTGAATAGTCCCCATAGGGGACTATTCATAGCAATACCATGATTGCTAATACTGATCTGTTCTATGTATAGGACATAGAACAGATCAGTATTATCGGTCATCTTCTGCTCTGGTCTGCTCGATCACAGACCAGAGCAGGAGACGCCGGGAGCCGCACGGAGGAAGGAGAGGGGACCTCCGTGCGGCTTTATGAATGATCGGATCCCCGCAGCAGCGCTGCGGGCGATCCGATCGTTCATTTTAATCGCGAACTCCCGCAGATGCCGGGATCTGTATTGATCCCGGCACCTGAGGGGTTAATGGCGGACGCCCGCGAGATCGCGGGCGTCGGCCATTGCCGGCGGGTCCCTGGCTGCGATTAGCAGCCGGGATCAGCCGCGCATGACACGGGCATCGCTCCGATGCCCGCGGTTATGCTTAGGACGTAAATGTACGTCCTGGTGCGTTAAGTACCACCTCACCAGGACGTACATTTACGTCCTGCGTCCTTAAGGGGTTAAAGGGGTACTCCGGTGGAAAACCATTTTTTTCTTCTTTTTTAAATCAACTGCTGCCAGAAAGTTAAACATATTTGTAAATTACTTCTATTAAAAAATCTTAATCCTTCCAGTACTTATTAGCTGCTGAATGCTACAGAGGAAATTCCTTTCTTTTTGGAACACTGATGACATCACGACCACAGTGCTCTCTGCTGACATCTCTGTCCATTTTAGCAACCGTGCATAGCAGATGTATGCTAAGGGCAACATGGTGGCTTAGTCGTTAGCACTGCTGCCTTGCAGTGCTGGGGCCTTGGGTTCAAATCCCACTAAGGACAACAATAAATAAAGACTTATTATTATTATAATAACGTCAGCAGAGAGCAGTGTGTTCGTGATGTCATCAGAGAGCATTCCAAAAAGAAAATAATTTCCTCTGTAGTATTCAGCAGCTAATAAATACAGGAAGGATTAAGATTTTTTAATAGAAGTAATTTACAAATATGTTTAACTTTCTGGCACCAGTTGAATTAAAAAAGAAAAAAAAAAAATTTCCACCGGAGTACCCCTTTAACGACGCAGGACGTATATTTACGTCCTGCGCCGGCTCCCGCGATATGAAGCGGGATCGCGCCGCATCGGTCCCGGCGCTCATCAACGGCCGGGACCCGCGGCTAATACCACACATCGCCGATCGCGGCGATGTGTGGTATTAACCCTTTAGAAGCGGCGGTCAAAGCTGACTGCCGCTTCTAAAGCGAAAGTGACCCGGCTGCTCAGTCGGGCTGTTCGGGACCGCCGCCGTGAAATCGCGGTGTCCCGAACAGCTGGCAGGACACCGGGAGGGCCCTTACCTGCCTCCTCGGTGTTCGATCGGCGAATGACTGCTCCGTGCCTGAGATCCAGGCAGGAGCAGTCAAGCGCCGATAACACTGATCACAGGCGTGTTAATACACGCCTGTGATCTGTGTAAAAGATCAGTGTGTGCAGTGTTATAGGTCCCTATGGGACCTATAACACTGCAAAAAAATTTTTTTTAAAAAGTGTTAATAAAGGTCATTTAACCCCTTCACTAATAAAAGTTTGAATCACCCCCCTTTTCCCATAAAAAAAATAAAACAGTGTAAAAAAAATAAAAAATAAACATATGTGGTATCGCCGCGTGCGTAAATGTCCGAACTATAAAAATATATCGTTAATTAAACCGTACGGTCAATGGCGTACGTGCAAAAAAATTCCAAAGTCAAAAAAAGCGCATTTTTGGTCACTTTTTATACCATTAAAAAATGAATAAAAAGTGATCAAAAAGTCCGATCAAAACAAAAATCATACGGATAAAAACTTCAGATCACGGCGCAAAAAATGAGTCCTCATACCACCCTGTACGTGGAAAAATAAAAAAGTTATAAAAATAAAAAAGTTGTAGTTATGATTTTTTCCAGAAGTATGACAAAATCAAACCTATATAAGTAGGGTATCATTTTAACCGTATGGACCTACAGAATAATGATAAGGTGTCATTTTTACCGAAATATGCACTGCGTAGAAACGGAAGCCCCCAAAAGTTACAAAATGGAATTTTTTCTTCGATTTTGTCGCACAATGATTTTTTTTTCCGTTTCGCCGTGCATTTTTGGGTAAAATGACTAATGTCACTGCAAAGTAGAATTGGCGACGCAAAAAATAAGCCATAATATGGATTTTTAGGTGGAAAATTGAAAGGGATATGATTTTTAAAAGGTAAGGAGGAAAAAACGAAAGTGCAAAAACGGAAAAACCCTGAGTCCTTAAGGGGTTAAAGCTAATGGGCGATAAATTTTGCGGCAGAATTTTTTCGGGGACATTCCAGGGACACGGCCTCACAGTCTCCAAAAGCATTAGATTGTTAGGCCAGGATCACACAGCAGAGAAATTTGGAGGTGTGTTTTCTTTTAAGTGCTGATTTTTGTCAGTTTTTTGTTTTTATTTTGGGATTAAGATCAGTGCGTAAAATAAAATATTTTGCAGATTTTTTGTCCGTGTCAGGAACTGTCCAGAGCAGAAGAAGTTTGCTATGGGGATTTGCTCCTGCTCTGGACAGTTCCTCACAAGGACAGAGGTGTCAGCAGAGAGCACTGTGGTGAGACAGAAAATAACTATACAACTTCTGTAGTATACAGCAGCTGATAAGTACTGGAAGGCTTAATATTTTTAAATAGAAGTAATTTACAATTTTTTTTCACCGGAGTATCCTTTTAAGCAATAGAAAGGCAGATTTCTTTTTTATTTTTTCGAAATGAGGTATAATAGGGAGAAACTCGTCAATTTACGAAGAAAAAAAATGACAGTATAAAGTAACGAACAAGTGATGAGTGAACAATCTCCCACACTCTTGCCAGCTGGCAGCAGGTGTCAGAGGCGGGCACAAGTCTTACTGACAGCTGGTGATGCTTCCAGCCATCTATGATCAGCTTAACAACCTGCTGTCGCCAGGATCTGATTCATTTAGGTTTATTTATAGGAAAACTCATACCTTTACTAGACTCAGCTAAGCAGTGGGTGTCCAGACAAAAGCATATGTCAAAACTGGAAAGAAGGAAAAGTGGAATTTATTTTTTTTAAATGCCACAAAAAGAGGCAGAATCAGATTGGCTGCCATGGGTAACTGAACAATTGATTCATAGATGAATCCCCTGCAGTGACTTATGTCTTGGACACCTCAGACTAGGGTTTCCCAAACAGTTTCCAGTGAGTTGTTGCAAAACTACAACTGAGAGTATGCTCGGACAGCCAAAGGTTATCTAGGCATGCTGGGAGTTGTAGTTTTGCAACAGCTGGAGGAATCCTGGTTGGGAAACTGCCTCAGACACTACAGACACTCCTTTGACAGGACTTCTTTTTTATCACATATATGGCATATGTGTGACAAAAAATGGTACTTGTTTTCTTATAAGAACCCATATGTCAAAACACTTTTTCTATAATTAAAAAAAATATATATAGGGATGTATCCCATTGGTTTCTATAGACTCAATATTTGCTTAGACACATCAAGAATATCTTTTTAAATATAGGTTATGGTGCTGGGGCTTATATTGTTGGTTATGGAAACAAAAGTATACATGATGTATATACTGTATCTTTTTAGTTCGCTGATACTGCACACAGCTCTTGACTTCTGCCTATTTATATACATAAATGGGGAGACTTATCAAAACTTATGCAGAGGAAAAGCTGACCAGTTGCCCATAGCAACCAATCATAACACATCTTTCATTTTTATAAATGGCTTCTAAAAATAAAAGAAGCAATCTTATTGGTTTCATTATCTCAGCTCAGGTCCTGTAAAATCTTCCCCAAAAAGCCTGTTATTAATGGAAGAGAAGAAAGTAGACTTTTAATAAAAACTTACTTTTCAAACACACTACAACCAAGTAGTAAAAACCATACAAAACCCGATTTTCCTCTTTCTAGTAATATGAAATTAGGCTAGGGTTACATGAAGACTACAACCTCATGCGCTTACATTGGGTGAGGTGTGGCATGATGCAGGGAGAGTCATATGGCAATCTTTTGATGTGCAACCGCGTCACAGCGAAAATAGTTGCGTAGCCTTAGTCTAATGCTAGGTTCAGCCTGTAGAATTTCCTAGGGTAATTCCGAATAACAAATTACGGCTAGTATTTCCTGTACGGCAGAATCCCATTGGTGTCAGTGGGATTCCGCTGCACAGTCCACATTACATAATTTCAGTGGTAGATCTGAATCAGTCAGCACTAGGTCCGCGTAGATATTGCCGTCCCCACAGACAGCAATGTATTCCACGTGAAAATTGCTGAATGTATGACCGAGATCATTCTTTCAGCGAAATCCACATGTAATACTTTGCCGTCTATGGGGACAGCAATGTCCGTGTGTACATAGTGCCGACTGACTTAGTTGGTACCAGGCGCCCTCAGAATTTCCTGCCAGAATATTTTTGGCCAAACACTTTTCAATCTGAAAAATCAGGGAATGATCACATTCAAGGACCTTTTTCATGCGTCCATTTAGATCACTATTTTGGCAGCCTATATTACAGATTTGTTTTGCACTTTGTCTTGCACCACTCTTACTACTTTTCAAACATGTTTTCTGAATTGTACACGAAGGGGTGGGGCCTCCTATGTCCAAATAAATTTACTACCATTTATACTTAATGGGCCTCATAAACAAAGCTATTAAACAGTAAAACTGTGTTTGTTGCCCCTAGCAACCCATCAAAGGACAGGTTTCATTTTATCAAAGCAATTTAAGAAATGAAAGCTCAGCTCTGATTGGTTGCTATGGGAAAAGAGTTTTCGTTTTAGTTAACTAACAGACAAATAATAATGGATATGCCATCTATTCCCACTAAACAGAAACAATAGGTGCACATGTATCACTCGTCTGCACTGTTATTACAATCTATGGTAATTCATTCTAATGTAACATTTCTGCTTTTTTGTGCCTGATTTCCTGTTGTGATGAGAAACGATTACATCAATGCTGTTCAGGCTGATGATATGAATATTCCAGTCCCGCTCCTCTAGATCTGCATAATATCCAATATAATGTACTGTATGGTAGCAGTGGTCATGTCTATAGATCAGTAAAGATCATATAATAGACTCATTTTGTGATACATTTTATGTTCGGTCCAGAAGGTGTAGGGCGCTGCCATACAGGCTCTGCTGGGTGCTGTTCCCTCCCCTATATGTGAATACAGCATCTGATGGAGCATGACACCTAAAAAGGCAAAGAACCATTAGGGCAGTGGTTCTGAACCGGGGTTCGATCGAACCCTAGGGGTTCGGTGAGGCAGTCTCCGGGGTTTGGCGGGGAGGCCCGCCGGGTGTTTTTGCCTCGGGACATCCCTGTGTTCCGGAAGATGCTTTCGGAACACAGGGATGCCTCTGCTAAGCCAGGGACGTCACGTGGGGGGACTATACTGCCTACCTAATGTGGGGGACTATACTGCCAACGTAATGTGGGGGACTATATTGCCAACGTAATGTGGGGGACTATATTGCCCCTAATGTGGGGGAACATACTGCCAACCTAATGTGGGGGAACATACTGCCGGCCTAATGTGGAGAACTATACTGCCAACCTAATGTGGGGGAACATACTGCCAGCCTAATGTGGGGGAACTATACTGCCAACCTAATGTGGGGGAACATACTGCCGGCCTAATGTGGAGAACTATACTGCCAACCTAATGTGGGGGACTATATTGCACCTAAAGTGGGGGGGACATACTGCCAACCTAATGTGGGGGACTATATTGCACCTAATGTGGGGGAACATACTGCCAGCTTAATGTGGGGGACTATATTGCACCTAATGTGGGGGAACATTCTGCCAGCCTAATGTGGGGGAACTACAACCTAATGTGGGGGGGGTCTATACTGCCAAGCTAATGTGGGGGGGGGAACTATGCTGCCAACCTAATGTGGGGGGGAACTGTGTTGCCTACCTAATGTGGGGGGAGCTGTGCTGCATTCTTAAAGGGGTAGTCCACTAATAAGATATAAGTGAGCATAGGAATTTGTTCTTTTTTTTAAACTATAGTCCGGCCCTCCAACGGTCTGAGGGACCGTGAACTCGCCCCCTGTTTAAAAAGTTTGAGGAACCCTGCATTAGGGCCTAATGTGTGGGTGAACACTGCCTGCTCCTAACGTTTTGGTGTCAACAAATGGTAACATACCCTATTATTGCTAAGAAAGCTCTGGAGATTTTCATACCGTTTGTTACAATATATCTTTGCGAGCAATCCTTTTCCAGGATGTTGGACATAAAAAGAAAGAAAAGGAACAGACTTTGTTGCGAAAATGACATGAGAGTGGCACTTGCCAAGGTAAAGCCGCGCATTTCTGAACTGGTCTCTGAAAGACAACAGCAGAAGTCACACTGATTAGCAGTGAATATCAGGGATGTGGAATTTCTATCGCCCGACGCCCCGGACTAGCAGTTTTGGGCGCCGGGCAGGTGAACTTGCTTCGGGCAAGCAGGGCCCGACCTGACAAGTGCGGCGGATCTGCAGTCTGTATGGAGCGGGCAGGAGTCGGGAGCCCGCTCCATACAGACTGCAGATCCGAAGCAGAGTAGGGGAGATGAGAAGCTGTGTATGTCTCTCTCTCCCCTGCTCTGCAGACGTGCGGGGGTAGATGAGGGGGCGTGGCTTCTTGCTCCCCGTGCAGACCTGCGTCCTCTGCCTTCACTCCCCCCAGCTGTAGCTTCGGAGAGCTGAGGGGAGGAGGCACGTCTGCACGGGCAGACTGTATGCGGCGCTCTGCAGTATGTATGGAGCGGGCTCGGGATTCCTGCCCGCTCCATACTCTGCAGCCCCCGGCTGTTCTCAGTAGCCGGGGGCCGCCGCTAATAGCCAGCATGCGGCGATCGCCGCGGCTGGCTATTAACCCTTTAGATCGCGGGACGGAGCACAAGGCATTAAGATGGAGGGGGAGAGGGATAATGGCGGGGGGGGGGTAATAAAGCACAAGGCATTGAAATTTTAAGTCTTGTGCTTTATTACTCCCCTCTCCCCTTCCATCTTAATCCCCTTGCACCATTCCCCCCTTCCTCTGATCCCCCTTTTGCCATATGCGATAATAATGGCACAAGGGGATTAATATGGAGGGGGGAAAATGACAAAAGGGGATCAGAGGGAGGGGGGAATAATGACACAAGGGGATTAATATGGAGGAGGGGGGGTTGATTATCCCCCCCCCCCTCCATCTTAATCCCCTTGTGCTATTATTATCCGATATGGCAAAAGGGGATCAGAGGGAGGGGGGAATTATCAACCCCCCCCCCCTCCATATTAATCCCCCTGTATCATTATTCCCCCCTCCATCTTAATCCCTGTGTTCCATATTGGATAATAATGGCACAAGGGGATAAAGATGGAGGGGGAATAATGGTAAAAGGGAATCAGAGGGAGGTGGGAATTGTGGGACAGGGGTAGTAAGACGGAGGGGGAATAATAGCACAAGGGGATTAAGATGGAGAAGGGATGCATTAGTATAAAGGTAAGAACACGCCTTTTGTCTGCGGGTACCACTCGCTCGCAAGTTCCGGGTGAGGGGGTACCCGTGGACATACTTTTAGGCCTTGGGGGGTACGGTCACCGAAAAGGTTGAGAACCACTGGTCTAAAGGGACATGTGAATGCTCCCTGGTGGGCTAGGGGGGTGGATCACCCCTCCCCCCCCGCAGCGCGATTGCAGGGGGGCGATCCACTATGGAGGTAGCCGGAGAACTTACCTCTGCTTCCTCCTGTCCCGGCTCTGTCATTGATAGATCCTGGCTGGACCAGGCTCTATCAATGGATCACAGAGCTCACAGATTAATAGAGTTCAATAGAATCTATTCATCTGTCTGAGGAATCTAATGATTCCTCATAAGTCTAATAAAGTGTAAAAGAAAAAAAAAAGTTTTAATAAAAGTTTGAAAGACACCCAGTGGTCTTCAAACTGTGCCCCTCCAGATGTTACAAAACTACAATTCCCAGCATGCCCGGACAGCCGTTGGCTGTCCGGGCATGCTGGGAGTTGTAGTTTTGCAACATCTGGAGGGCCACAGTTTGAAGACCGCTGCATTAACCCCTTCCATGTTAAAAGTTCAAATCACCCCCTTTTCCTATATAAAAACATGCAAACATAATAAAAATAAACATATTTGGTATCGCTTCGTGTGTAATTGTGCAACCTATTAAAATATAACATTATGTATCCCGTACGGTAAATGTAATAAAAATACCAAACCACAGATTTGCAATTTTTATAATATCCCAGAAAAAAAAAGTTAAAAAGCGATTAAAAAGTCAAATCAATACCAAAATGGTACCGATACAAAAAACAGATTATGGCGCAAAAAATGAGCCCTCATACAGCCTGGAATGCGGAAAAAAAAATAAAGCTACAGGGGTTAAAAAATGGCAATTAAAAAAATTAGAAAAAGTTCAGAATTAGTAAAACATGACGAAAACAATATAAATCTGGGATTGCTGTAATCAGGCGGCCTAAAGTAAAAAACTAACATGTTACCTCAACCACAAAGTAAATGGCGCAGAAAAGAAAAACACCAAATCTGCAAAATTATCTTTTACTATTTCAATTTCACTTCCCTAAATATATATATATATTTTTTGGTTCAGAGAATACGTTATTGAAAAATTAAAAGGTATCATTATAGTAGGTATTTATGGCTATTATAGGGCGAGGAGGAAGAAATCAGAGCGTAAAAGCGAAAATTGGCCCGGACAAGTGGATCGTCATGAGGGACAAGTAGATTTTGCTCCATTTTAGTCCCGTGGACAAGTAGTTTTTTATAAAATTTCCACACCCCTGGAATATTCATTATGTTTTTGTGTGAAAATCCCGTTTTCATAGTTTTGTTCTTTGTTCTTAATGGTTTTGTTCATTTTGAGCACCTATGTATAAATATATACTTAAATATATACCTCCTATGTTTTGAATTTGAAAAAAATCATATTTTATTTGTCCAATTAAGAGGAGTTCGGTGAATGCGCATATGAAACTGGTGGGGTTCAGTACCTCCAACAAGGTTACGAATCACTGCATTAGGGTCTATTCACATGGCAGAATTTCGCCTGAAATGAAAACCCCTTACACTTCTATGGGTTTCTGCACTCCCGTTGACAGAATTTCGCTAGCGGAAGTGTCAACGGGAGTGTGGAAACTCCCGGCGGAAATTCTGCCTCAAATAAAGCCCATAAACTTCTATGGGATTCCGCACTCCCATTCAACCTATGGAATCCCATAAAAGTCTATGGGCTTTAATTTGAGATGGAATTCCGCAAGCGGAAATTCTGCCGTGTGAATAGACCCTTTGGGTCTATTCACACGGGCGGAATTTCCGCTTGCGGAATTCTGCCTTAAATAAAAGCCCAATAGACTTCTATGGGATTCCACACTTCTGAATTTCTGCATGCAAAATTTCTGCACCAATTCCACGCAAAATCCGCCCAAACCAGAAAGCACCCAAGGAAGCGGAATTGGTGCAGAAATTCCACCCGTGTGAATAGACCCTTAGGCCCTATTCACTCGGCAGAATTTCCTCAAGTGGAATCCCGCTTGAGGAATTCCTCCTCAAATGAAAGCCCAATACACTTCTATGCGAGTCCACACTCCCATTCACACCTCTGCAGAATCTGATTGGTTGCCATGGGAAACTGCACCACTCTTCCACTACACGTGAGAAATATTGTACCATGCGCATGGCATAAATGCATATGCATTCTTCGAATCAGCTGCAAAAGTAAAATTGGAGCACTAAAATATAGAAAACCAAAACACAAAATCATAAGACATCTACGAAGATAACAAAAATCACCAAAAAATTTAAAATTAGGGATCATTGGGATTAAACTATATTATTTTTTATATATTGTCAGACTAGATTACCCATCAGATTCAAGCTAAAATTCATTTTAAACGTAAACTCCACTGTGTCGTCTTGTGTGTCCCAAAAAATTGCTAAAAGGCTTTAGATTGGATTTATGCCAGATCTGACATTTCAGCGTATTTTCTGTTGAGGAGACTTTTTTGAGACTTTCCCATAAATGTCGCAGTTGATACATTCCTGACCACTGCATTTCATCCTCTATTGTAGACCACTATACCATTTCTGAGGAGAAAGGCTCTAAAGAAAAAGTCTCAACTAAAACGTCTGAGAGACAAATATTGACAGCCTAATGCTGCATTCACATCTCGTATTTGCAATACGGTTGTCGTATCCGGTTTCAGCAAAACATATTGAGCCGTATTCCAAACCGTATGCATAGACATTACATTGACATCCATATGACAACCGGAGCATCCGGTTGCGTACGTTTTGCTTCGTTTACGGTTGCATGCGGGTTTTTTTTTTCCGCACACAAAACCGTAGTCTACTACGGTTTGAAGTCCGGTTGAAAAAACGTATCCAACCTGTATACGGTTATTTTAAAATGGAGTTCTATGGCAACCGTATTGAACCGTATATGCATACGGTTACATCCGGTTTGCACAATACAGTTTTTATTTTATTAATTTTTTGGGGAAATCCAATAAAAAAAAAAAAAAAGAACTTTATTTAAAATGTTGACAAACATAAAACCGTATCCATTTTTTTTCAAGGAAAACGTATTAAAACGTATGCAAACGGACATTCGTTTTCAAACCGTATACGGTTTAAAAACGTGAGGCGGCATATACGGTTGCATACGTTTCGGTCCGGTTTGGAGACATACTTTTTTTTGTATAGAAACGGGATACAGGACCCGTATTGCAAAAACGAGATGTGAATGCAGCCTAAACCAGTGGTCCCCAAACCGTGGCCCTTCAGATGTTGCAAAACTACAACTCCCAGCATGCATGGACAGCCGTTGGCTGTCCAGGCATGCTGGGAATTGTAGTTTTGCAACATCTGGAGGGCCACGGTTTGGGGACCACTGGTCTAAACAGTTTGATAAATCTCCCCCGTTGTTCATGTATGAATAACTGTCCTCCCATCTGCTAGCTGCTGAGGTATGATTTTCCAATACATTCTACTAGTAACAATCCCACTGGTCATGCAGGAACTTGTAGTTCTACTCCTACTTAATAAATGCTGCTACTTGCCTCAAATATAACAACTCAGTTCAATTATAGCGCATAACACAATACGGGCACCTATATACATGGCGTTCCTCACAGGTAGAGGCGCTAGAGCTTTCCACACAGTGTGCACAGAAGCTGTAGTTCAGAGAAGCCCACCAGACAACGTACGGAGTATTCGCTCATTCTCACCTGTTGTATTCGGGGGTTTCGGTTCTGGAATCACGTGATTCACCCCTCTGTTCCCCGGTTACTGACAGTGTGTGAGACTCGTCTCCCAGGTAACAGCAAGCGCTATGTGGGCGGGACGGAGTGACGTCCGTTCACAGCTCCAAATATGGCAGGGAGCAGGACAACCGCCGGTGACTGGCAGCAGTGCTGTTTCCAGAGGGGAGTGTTGCTGAGTCTTCGGCAGATGATAACACTGTGACTACGGTAGATGTTTTTTCCTCGTAGGCTAAAGGACCTGTGATGACGTCATACACATGTGACCAACCTCTTGTGAGGGCGGAGCAGAAGAGAGAAGCACGTGTCTGCATAGGTTTCCTGGGCTGTGGTGTAACCAGGAATAGGTAACAGCACCACAGCCTTTGGCTGTCTGGGCATGCTGGGAGTTGTAGTTTTGCAACATCTGGAGGGCCACAGTTTGGAGACCACTGTGCAGTGGTCTCCAATCTGTGCTCTTCTAGATGTTGCAAAACTACAACTCTCAGCATGCCTTGACAGTCCAGGAATGCTGGGAGTTGTACTTCTGTAACATGTGGCCTTTCAGATGTTGCAAAACTACAACTCCCAGCAGCATGCCTGGGCAGTCTCGGCATGCTGGGAGCTGTAGTTTTGCAACATCTGGAGTGCTAACAGTTTGGAGACTCCTGTACAGTGTTGTCCAAACTGTAGCCCTTCAGATGTTGCAAAACTACAACTCACAGCATGTCTGGACATGCTTGGAGTTGAAGTTTTACAACATCTGGAGGGCTACAAATTGGACACCACTATAAAGTGGTCTCCAAACTGTTCTCCTCCAGTTGTTGCATAACTACAACTCCCAACATGCTCTTCGGTTGTCTGGGCATGCTGGGAGTTGTAGTTTTGCAACAACTGTAGGCACACTGGTTGGGAAACATTGTCTGTTACCTAACTCAGTGTTTCACAACCAGTGTGCCTCCAGCTGTTGCAAACTACAACTCCCAGTTCCTCCAGCTGTTGCAAACTACAACTCCCAGCATGCACAATGTACATGCTCCGAGTTGTAGTTTTGCAACAGCTGGAGGCACACTGATTGTGAAACACTGAGATAAGTAACAAACTCCTAGTGTTTTGTAACCAGTGTTCCTCCAGCTGCTGCATAACCCCCAGCATGCACGGACAGCAAAAGGGCATGCTGAGAGTTGTTTTGCGACAGCTGGATGTTTGCCCCACCCCCCCCATGTGAATGTACACATGGGCGGGGGTTTATAGTGAGTTTCTCGCTTCTGTAGCTCAAACTCCCAGCAGGAAACTCGCTGTAAACCCCCGCCCATGTGAATGTACCCTAAAAACACTTCACTACACTAACACAAAATAAACAGTAAAACACTGCATATACATATACCCCTACACAGTTACCTCTCGTCCCGTCCCCCCCCAAATAAAAATGAAAAATTTATGGTACAGCACTGTTGCCAAAATGGAGCCTCCAGCTGTTGCAAAACAACAACTCGCAGTATTGCCGGACAGCCATTGACTGTCCAGGCATGCTGGGAGTTTTGCAACAGCTGGAGGCACCTTGTTTGGGAAACACTGCCGTAGGGTAATTTTGGTATCGGAGGCAAGTCTAATTCTTGCATCCGGCTCCGTCCTTATGCAAATCCCTAATTTAGGCCTCAAATGCGCATGGCGCTCTCTCACTTTGGAGCCCTGTCGTATTTCAAGGCAAAAGTTTAGGGACACATATGGGGTATTTCTGTACTTGGGAGAGATAATTTTGGGTGTCTTTTTCTCCTTTCACCCCTTAAGAAAAGGTAAAGTTGGGGTCTACTCCAGCATGTTATTGTAAAAAAAAATTACATTTTTTACACTAACATGCTGGTGTTGCCCCATACTTTTCATTTTCACAAGAGGTAAAATGAAAAAAAGACCTCCACAATTTCTCCCGAGTACGGAAATGCCCCATATGTGGACGTAAAATGCTCTGCGGTCGCACAACAAGGAGTGAGAGCGCACTATGTACATTTGAGGGGTTTTGCACAGGGGTGGCTGATTGTTACAGCGGTTCTGACATTAAAAAAATCAGATCGCCGGGGTCCCGCTGCTGGGAACCCCCGGAATCTCGGCTGCAGCATCCACCTGTACCACTTCCACCTCACACTGGCATTGCTTGTGGCTTCGGATCCCGACCACAATGGCGGAAGAGCGTGACGTCACGACTCCGCCTCGTGTGACGTCACGCCCTGCCCCTCAATGCAAGTCTATGGGAGGTCCGTCACGCCCCCTCCCATAGACTTGCATTGAGGGGGCGGGGCGTGACATCACACGGGGCAGAGTTGTGACGTCACGCTCGTCCGCCATTGTGGTCGGGATCCGAAGCCTCCAGCGTTGCCGGTGTGAGGTGGAAGCCCTACAGGTGGGTGCTGCAGCTGAGATCCCGGGGGTCCCCAGGGGGTCCTTTGGATAGGTGATAAGATGTCTAGAGGTGCGGAGTACCCCTTCAACACCCCACAGGTGAATTTTTAAGTTGGACGTAAACATGAAAAAAAAAAATTGTCACTAAAATACTGGTGTTATCCCAAAAAGCCCCCCAAAATTTGTAACCCAATTTCTTCTGAGTATGGAAATACCCCAATGGATGTGGATGTAAAGTGCTCTGCGGCTCACTACAATGCTCAGAACTGGGCTTTTGGAGAAAGAATGTCTGTAATTGAAGGCCATGTGCATTTACAAAGCCCCCATGGTGCCAGAACAATGGACCCCCCCACACGTGACCCCATTTTGGAAACTACTCCCCAAACGTAATGTTATAAGGGTACAGTGAGCATTTACGGCCCACAGGTGTCTGACAGATTTTCTGAACAGTGGTCTGTGAAAATCAAAAATTACATTTTTCATTTGCAGAGCCCACTGTTCCAAAGATCTGTCAAATGACAGTGGGGTGTAAATGCTCATTGCACCCCTTTTAACATTCTGTGGGGGTGTAATTTCCGAAATAGGGTCCCATGTGGGGGGGGGGTCCACTGTTCTGGCACCATGGGGGCTTTGTAAATGCACATGGCCCCGACTTCTATTCCAAACAAATTCTCTCCAAAAGCCCAATGGCGCTCCTTCTCTTCTGAGCATTGTAGTTCATCCGCAGAGCACATTACATCCACATATGGGGTATTTCCATACTCAGAATAAATGGGGTTACAAATTTTGGGAGGATTTTTCTCCTATTACCCCTTGTGAAAATGAAAACTTTGGGGTAACACCAGCATTTTAGTGGAAAAAAATTTCACTTACACATCCAACTTTAACGAAAAGTCATCAAACACCTGTGAGGTGTTAAGGTGTACCCCTTGTTACGTTCCTTGAGGGGTTTAGTTTCCAAAATAGTATGCCATGTGTTTTTTTTTTTTTTTTTTTTTGCTGTTCTGGCATCATAGGGGCTTCCTAAATGTGACATGCCCCAAAAACCATTTCAGAAAAACTCACTCTCCAAAATCCCATTGTCGCTCCTTCCCTTCTGAGCCCTCTAGTGCACCCACTTTACGTACACATATGAGGTATTTCCTTACTCGAGAGAAATTGTGTTACAAAATTTAGGAAGAGTTCTCTCCTTTTACCCCTTGTAAAAATTCGAAAACTGGGTCTACAAGAACATGCGAGTGTAAAAAATGAAGATTTAGAATTTTCTCCTTCACTTTGCTGCTATTCCTGTGAAACACCTAAAGGGTAAACACACTTTCTGAATGTCATTTGGAAAGAAAGGAAGCACCTAAAAAACGGGGGTTCTGTCTTCCGAGCGCTACTGTTGTTGTGACATTACATCAAGATTCCAATGGGTACACAGGATTCTTTTTATTGGAACATAAAAAGTTGCAACTGAACAACGCGTTTTGGCGTGTTCTCACGCCTTCCTCAGGTCCACAACAATAGCTGTAAAAATATACATATATACATATACATGTTTGAAGATAAAAAAGGTAACAATTTTTAAAACAATTTTTTAAAAGAATCATATTTGTGCCATATATGAACAAGGTAAATAAAATAATAAAACCAAAACACGATTCTTTCAGAGGACATCTTCTTATTTAGGTAGGTGATCTTATGACTCGCTGACATGATATGTAGCTTGTTTCAGAAATTCCATAGAGCACTGTTGGTTAGAGTATGGATAGGTGTCCAAAATATGCTAGTATGTGCGTGGCATGGCGGCATATAGATATGATAAAGTGGAGAGAGGGCTGGATGTCATTATATCTGGGGCAGGACCAAGGTGGGTGTTCTTATATGCAGTGTCCGGATAGGTAACTGATTGTGAGGTTACTGGATGAAATTTTTTTTATGAAGAGTGGACATAGAAAAGGTATTGGAAGGAACAAAGTAATTACTTTTAGAGTGTCCTGTTCAGGATTTCCTGTGTGCTGACAGCAGCCACATGGTTTGGCGTGCCGTCTTTTTATCAGGCAGCCGAACGCACGCGGAGGATCAAAGGCTTCCGGTCATGCGCACTGGCTTGTGTGCATGTCGGGAGAAAATTCCATGAATGCGCATTGCGAAAGTAATTTGCATGCGCATGCCGTGTTTAGTATGTAGACCTTGGTGCGCATATTGCGCTGTGTGACAGGACAGTTGAATTGAATTGGTGGAATGGGGAAGTAATGAAGAATGGTGGCAGGGGATGGTGTGGGATGGGAGAAGGTGTGTGTGAGGGAGGGGAAGGGGTAAAGGGGTGATCTGGACAGGGCTGAGGGGGGGGGGGGGGGAGGAAACGAAGGTCGACCTGTCAGCGATTCATATGATCACCTACCTAAATAAGAAGTCGTCCTCTGAAAGAATCGTGTTTTGGTTTTATTTACTTTGTTCCTATATGGCACAAATATTATTTTTAGTGGACCTCACATTGTTTTAAAGACATCTTCTTCCTTACCTGTTGTTACATTTTTTATCTTCAAACATGTATATATGTATATTTTTACATGTAGAGAAGGTGGAGGACAACACTTGGTCCCAGCTGCTGTGCAAGTGATCATTCGGATAACCAGTCCAGAGTATCGACATTCAAGCAAAATTGTAAACCAACCAGAAAAGAAGATACACAATCCAGCGCACACCCATGAAAACCTTTTGCTGGTCAGTTATAAGGACAAGAGAGATGTCCTTATGCTCACCACAATTCATGGGAACGGCAGCACCCCTGTCCGAGGTACCGAGGGACCGGTCCTCAAGCCCAATTGTATTCTGGACTACAATCGGTATATGGGGGAGTTGATCTTTCTGATCAAGTCCTCAAGCCATATGATGCCATGCGGAAAACACGGAAATGGTACCAAAAAGTTTCTGTCTACATGGTACAGGTTGCCATGTACAACTCTTTTGTACTGTCCCAGTACACTGGAAACACAAGGACATTCCTGCAGTTTCTAGAAGTAGGTCTAAAGACCCCCTCCGCCAAGGAGGGGGTCAGAGCACCTCTGAAACTGTGAGCCCCCGGATCTGGGACGATTCCAGAAAAAATGCAGAGTGTGTCACATGAGGGGGACTCTGAAGGATACCACCACTCAGTGTGACACTTGCCCCGATCATCTGGGCCTCTGCATTAAAAACTGCTTCACGGAGTATCACACTTCCATGGAGCATTACATTTTTAATCCTTCTCCCTAATTTTAATTCCCCAGAATTCGATGCCAATGTACCAGTCCAGAGTACATTGTCTTCCAAATTTTAGAACCAAAACACCCCCCCCCCCCCCCCCCCGAAAAAAAAATCCCAAAACCTCTTTCCTAATACCCCTGATATCTCTTTTTCCCCCCAAAAAATGGGCCATGGGACACAGAGTCAACAGCATTGGGGGTTTGCAGTTGCCTCAAATGCGCAGCGCTCTCTCCCCACTTGAGCGTGGTACGCATTTGAGGTAACAGAATAGGGACGGCCACACACATCAAATTCCCAGAATGATGAATCAGAGCATAGGGTTTGGGGCGGGCATAATTTTTTACGTTCGGCTATACTCTGGGTCATCATGCTGGGAATTGGCATATCAATATTAAAAATGGAATTTTCATCCTCCCCCCGCCCCAAGCTACACCTCATCTATTCCTGGAAAATAAATTTAGCCCTATACACCTTCCCTAGGGGGTGTACTGTTTGTAATAGGCTAACATGTGGGTGTTCCTTTCTTGTATTTTCCTCTGAATGTATGTAACTGTTAGGTTCGTAAGAAACAGCGGCCTCAAATGCGAAGAGTTCTCGCTCATGAACTCTGTCGTATTTCCAGGCGACAATTCGAAGTCACATGTTAGTTGTTCCCAGAAAGATGAAGCAGAGCATAGGTTGAAAATTGCAATTTTCAAAAGCTACCCTTCATCTATTCCTGGAAAATAAATTTAGGAAACACCCGTGCGTTCAAAATGTCCTCTATAGCTGTATACCCATTCCTCGGGGGTACTTTCTGTAATGGTGTCACATGTGGGTGTTTCATTCTTGCATTTTCCTCTGAATGTATGTTACCGTCAGCTACTGATATGCCATAGGCCTCAAATGCAAACAGACCTCTATGACTTCTGAGCCTTGTTGTGCGCCCGCCCAACACGTTACCCCATGTGTGGATGTGTTTCTATAGTCAGGAGAAAAAGCCCTCCAAAATTTGTAACCCAATTTCTCCAATTACCCCTTGTATAAAACTAGGTAACCCCAGCATTTTAGTGTAAAAAAATCTAATTTTTCATTTTATAGCCCATTGTTCAAAAAAAAAAAAAAACTGTGAGGTATAAGTACTCACCGTACCCCTTCTTACCTTCCTTGAGGGGTTTAGTTTCAAAATTGTGGTCACTTGCCGGGTTTTTTTTTTTAGATTTTACGTCAGAACCTCAACCATTGCAGTGCAAAGCACCACTTTAGGCCTCAAATCTCATCGGTGCTGTCTCACTCCTAAGCCCTGTTTTGCACCTGCATAGTGCTTTACTGCCATATATGGGGTATATCCATATTCTGGATTTACCACTATGTTAAAGTAGAATATGTCACGAAAAAACAGTCTCGGAATCAGAATAATCGGTAAAAGCATCCCAGAGTTATTAATGCATAAAGTGACAGTGGTCAGAATTGCAAAAAAGGACTCAGTCCTAAAGGTGAAAAAGGCTCAGTCCTTAAGGGGTTAAGTGCAGAATTATGTGGGGTAAAACATATCTATATATATATATATATATATATATATATATATATATATAAATATAATAAAAATTTGCGCAACATTACAAAATTGGAAAAAAGTGAAGGGGTCTAAAGACTTTACAAATGCTTTGTATAATTCTGTATTTTGGAAATGCTATAAAAGTATAAATTATTGATTGTTAATTTCTAATGATAATTTTTTTTCCCTAAGTCCTAACAGCAACAATAAGGACAGGAGGAAATGTTATAAATTAAAGGGGTTATCCAGGAATCGAAAACCAGATCTGATTTCTTTTAAATATATTACCTACAAGCCTAGCGGCTAATCAAAACTCAATTACCGGTATGTAACCTACAAAAAATTAGCCCAGAAAAATTATGTAACCAACATCACTTTATTAATCACAAATCAATAACAATAGGTAGAAAAAAAACCATAAAAAATACCCACCCTTAAAATGCCCCCCCACCCCCCACACACACAAAAGGCAGGATGTGGGGAACCTAATACATAAGTATAGATGATATATAGTGTTCCTATCAGCATGCTGTTATACAATATACATATCAAGTACTGTACCTGTCGGTAACATGCTGAATACGTCCCCAAACACTCCTGCCACCTCGACACGTGTTTCGGGCAAATCCCTTTCTCAAGAGGCTCATGGGAGTGAGGAACTGATGGCCCTTTATGCTACCGCCCTCCAATGGCGCATGAGAGTGGTCCAAACGCCGCGCGGCTTCCAGGCGGCGTCACTGGCGGAAGTATGTCATAATGACAACATCCGCCAGTCTTGACTGCCGAACGAAAGACCACACCACGCCGGAATCACGCGCATGCGCACCGGGCAATACATAGTTGTAATAGACGAGCGCCACAAGGGGGAGTTATTCAGCATCTCACCAACAGGTTAACAAATCAGGAGGAAACATATATAATGCACAAACATGTATGAACTCTAAATCAATTGATGACACCCATAATCTATTAATGACAATAATAATAGATTAACTAGATATTGATGTGACATGCAAAAACTAATAAATAATTATAAATAATAAATAATAAACAGAGAAAAAAAATTATATATAAATAAAAAATGATAAATAATAATAAAAAATATATAATACAAAACATATAAAAAATAAAAATATTAAAAAATAATAAATAAATAATAATAAAGACCAAATTAATCTACCACCTCCAAACTATTATAATGTGTTTGTCGATATGATCCCCAATCTTAACACCACACCCCATGATCAACTAAATCCTACCATTCATGGTCCCTCTTCAACTATCCCTACGACCAATTGTCCTGGCATAATGGACACTACCCATGACTCATGGAAATAAGTTGATGCAAGTACCTATGGGGAAGACCCAACCACCCAATCCCACTAATCTAAAGTACTAATCCCAGTGTAAACCACAATAATACCTTGTGCTCGTTGCTAAACAATGCTCTGGTAAGAGGGCCACTGACTCATATAATATATGTGAATACTATGAAAAACCATGATTAGTGTACCCCAAATAGGGAACTAAAAAGTGTGACCCTAGGTGTTTTGATATATTATCAATATAATTACACACGACATAATCACACCCTCTTACCCCAATTTGACACTCCCAAACCCCCCCAAAAAAACAACAAACCTAAACACTCCCCGCCCTATCCCCACCGTAATTTCTTTTAAAAACTGCTCCCTGTCTGTCTCCACTTTGGGTGTGGTATTACAACTTGGCTCCATTAATTTCAATGGAACTAAGCTGCAGAACCACACCCAACCTGGAGACAGACAATTTGATAGAAATTATCTCTTTTTCGATTCCTGTATAACCCCTTTACACAGTAATGAAACAATTTAGCCTCTATAATAGGCGACCTCTACATAACACTGTGTGCAATATACAAGTAGAAAAAATCTACAAAAAGAGGGGAGATATTTGTGTGCTGCTCTTAGGACTAAAGGAAAAAAATGATCATTAGAAATTAACAATTCCCTTACATCCTAACCAGCAGCACTAGTGGGGATGTAGCAAGAAGATAATTTATAAGGCAGGGTCTTCCAACTGTACAAAATTCAGAACAGACCTTCCAAAGGCATTGTCTGAACTCCAAAAATTAGGTCTATAATGAGTAATAAAGGTGGAGTGAGAACTCCTAGGAGCTGCAGCACAGATGTCCTCTAAGGGTATATGGCTCCACTCAGATGTAGACATTGCTTCTGCACAGGTAGAGTGAGCATGGACAAAAGAAGAAGGTATTAGACATTGACATTGCTTAAGGTTAACTTGGAGGATTTAGAACCCATGTTCTTCCTTGAAAGGCCTAGTTCTTTCAAGATAGATGTAACATCTGCGCTCTGGCCGGACACGCTGGCCGTGAGCGCCCACTTGTCATGTCCCCGCTGCCAGCGGGGCTGGGATTCGCATCGCGGGACATGCCCGTATGCGAATGCCAGCCTGTCACTCACCTCCCTGTTCTTCCTGTTCTGGCAGTCCCGACACGCGTGCCTTCGCCTCCTAGGGCGTGCGCACACTGGAGCTCTTACATTTAAAGGGCCAGTACTCATTTAATTAAGTGTCTACACCTGTCTTTAAGTATCAGCTCCTCCCTTTGCTACCTGCCAAATCTTTGTTGCCTTGTGCCCTAGTGAAGGCATACTGTGTTCCTGTGTTCCTGATATCCGTGTTCCTGATCTGTGCCACTTGCCCTGACCTATGGCTACCTTGACCACGTCTTGCCAGTTTCCTTTTGTTCCATGCCACATCCCAGCAACCTGTGTGGACGAGTCGTGCCAAGGGCAGCGACCTGGGTGCCGCCTGCCGCAGCAAGACCATCCCACTTTGCGGTGGGATCTGGTGAAAACCAGTGGCACCTTAGACTCCGCTCCCTTGCACGGCTCACGTCATCATCCACACAGGCCCAGAGGATCCACTACCTGCCGTGACCCTAACAATAGATCTTCATACATCTTGTAATGTTGAGTGTATGTAGAGTCTGCTCCTCATCAGGGGCTGGAGATGGATAAAAAAAAAAATCAGCAAATGTATGACTGGGTTTCTATTTTTAAAGGAAGTTCACCGTGGGAAGGAACCTCAAAAGAACTCTTATCAGGCAAGAATAGAGTATAGGGCTTGAAGGTGGATAAAGCCTGAAGATCCCAAATCCTTTTAGTTGAAGTAAAAAAAAAACTTGCGCTCTGCAGAGGCTCAAAAAGGGGAGAGCATAACCCCCTTGTCTGAACTCCAAAAATTAGGTCTATAATGAGTAATAAAGGTGGAGTGAGAACTCCTAGGAGCTGCAGCACAGATGTCCTCTAAGGGTATATGGCTCCACTCAGATGTAGACATTGCTTCTGCACAGGTAGAGTGAGCATGGACAAAAGAAGAAGGTATTAGACATTGACATTGCTTAAGGTTAACTTGGAGGATTTAGAACCCATGTTCTTCCTTGAAAGGCCTAGTTCTTTCAAGATAGATGTAACATCTGCGCTCTGGCCGGACACGCTGGCCGTGAGCGCCCACTTGTCATGTCCCCGCTGCCAGCGGGGCTGGGATTCGCATCGCGGGACATGCCCGTATGCGAATGCCAGCCTGTCACTCACCTCCCTGTTCTTCCTGTTCTGGCAGTCCCGACACGCGTGCCTTCACCTCCTAGGGCGTGCGCACACTGGAGCTCTTACATTTAAAGGGCCAGTACTCATTTAATTAAGTGTCTACACCTGTCTTTAAGTATCAGCTCCTCCCTTTGCTACCTGCCAAATCTTTGTTGCCTTGTGCCCTAGTGAAGGCATACTGTGTTCCTGTGTTCCTGATATCCGTGTTCCTGATCTGTGCCACTTGCCCTGACCTATGGCTACCTTGACCACGTCTTGCCAGTTTCCTTTTGTTCCATGCCACATCCCAGCAACCTGTGTGGACGAGTCGTGCCAGGGGCAGCGACCTGGGTGCCGCCTGCCGCAGCAAGACCATCCCACTTTGCGGTGGGATCTGGTGAAAACCAGTGGCACCTTAGACTCCGCTCCCTTGCACGGCTCACGTCATCATCCACACAGGCCCAGAGGATCCACTACCTGCCGTGACCCTAACAATAGATCTTCATACATCTTGTAATGTTGAGTGTATGTAGAGTCTGCTCCTCATCAGGGGCTGGAGATGGATAAAAAAAAAAATCAGCAAATGTATGACTGGGTTTCTATTTTTAAAGGAAGTCACCGTGGGAAGGAACCTCAAAAGAACTCTTATCAGGCAAGAATAGAGTATAGGGCTTGAAGGTGGATAAAGCCTGAAGATCCCAAATCCTTTTAGTTGAAGTAAAAAAAAAACTTGCGCTCTGCAGAGGCTCAAAAAGGGGAGAGCATAACCCCCTTGTCTGAACTCCAAAAATTAGGTCTATAATGAGTAATAAAGGTGGAGTGAGAACTCCTAGGAGCTGCAGCACAGATGTCCTCTAAGGGTATATGGCTCCACTCAGATGTAGACATTGCTTCTGCACAGGTAGAGTGAGCATGGACAAAAGAAGAAGGTATTAGACATTGACATTGCTTAAGGTTAACTTGGAGGATTTAGAACCCATGTTCTTCCTTGAAAGGCCTAGTTCTTTCAAGATAGATGTAACATCTGCGCTCTGGCCGGACACGCTGGCCGTGAGCGCCCACTTGTCATGTCCCCGCTGCCAGCGGGGCTGGGATTCGCATCGCGGGACATGCCCGTATGCGAATGCCAGCCTGTCACTCACCTCCCTGTTCTTCCTGTTCTGGCAGTCCCGACACGCGTGCCTTCACCTCCTAGGGCGTGCGCACACTGGAGCTCTTACATTTAAAGGGCCAGTACTCATTTAATTAAGTGTCTACACCTGTCTTTAAGTATCAGCTCCTCCCTTTGCTACCTGCCAAATCTTTGTTGCCTTGTGCCCTAGTGAAGGCATACTGTGTTCCTGTGTTCCTGATATCCGTGTTCCTGATCTGTGCCACTTGCCCTGACCTATGGCTACCTTGACCACGTCTTGCCAGTTTCCTTTTGTTCCATGCCACATCCCAGCAACCTGTGTGGACGAGTCGTGCCAGGGGCAGCGACCTGGGTGCCGCCTGCCGCAGCAAGACCATCCCACTTTGCGGTGGGATCTGGTGAAAACCAGTGGCACCTTAGACTCCGCTCCCTTGCACGGCTCACGTCATCATCCACACAGGCCCAGAGGATCCACTACCTGCCGTGACCCTAACAATAGATCTTCATACATCTTGTAATGTTGAGTGTATGTAGAGTCTGCTCCTCATCAGGGGCTGGAGATGGATAAAAAAAAAAATCAGCAAATGTATGACTGGGTTTCTATTTTTAAAGGAAGTCACCGTGGGAAGGAACCTCAAAAGAACTCTTATCAGGCAAGAATAGAGTATAGGGCTTGAAGGTGGATAAAGCCTGAAGATCCCAAATCCTTTTAGTTGAAGTAAAAAAAAAACTTGCGCTCTGCAGAGGCTCAAAAAGGGGAGAGCATAACCCCCTTAGCACGACCGTAAGATCCTATTGAGGAACAGGTCTGAGGATTTTGGACTGTAATCTCTCAGCACCCTTAAGGAATCTACTGATTAGACTATCTTGGGATGAAGCTCTACCTAAGATAGCTGACAACACAGAGGTTTGAACCATTAATGTAAAAGGTCTAAGACCCTTGTCCAGGCCATCCTCCAGGAACTGCAGTATCAAGGAAGAGGTGGGTCACCACCTCTTTACTGTCACACCATTGTAGAAATATCCTCATGACCCTGGAGTAAGCCTTGTTATTGACTCTGACCTGCAATGGGTTAAAGTCCTCAAGACCTATGAACAAAAGCCCTCTAGATTCTAGTAGAGACCCATCAACCTCCAGGCTGTCAGGTTGAGAAACTTTAGATCTAGGCTAGACCCTGCCAGATGCACGAGGTCCTCCTTTGAAGGAAGCTTCCAGAATTCCCCTCGGCTCTCCAGCATGATCTGGGTAAACCAAGATGGTCTATTCAGCCAGAAAAGTATTGTGGTGATTGCTTAAGTCTGGTCTTGCCTGAGTTTCACATATACCTTTTGGAAATTGAAGGGAATATTTAGGAAAGCCTTAACCTTCATGGTATGGACAGAGCGTCTATTGCCCAAGGGTTGTCATCCTTGTACATGAAGCAAAATTTTTTTGACCTTAGCATTGAACCTTGTTGCCATGAGATTGATGTCTGCCATATCCCACCACTATCTGATTTGATAGAAGACCTGAGGATTTAGAGACCATTTTCCTGGAAAAGATAGGCCCTGACAACATTGAGAGTCCCTTGAATGTGGACTGACATTAGGTGGGTAAGTTTCTTTTCTGTCCATGCTAGGATCAATCTCACTTCCTCTAAGTCATTTCTCCATGTCTGTTTATGTAGCAGACTAATGTCATGTTGTCCGAGCATACTCTCACCGCTCTGCCACAGATAAAAGCAGCAAAATGTAGGAGCGCCAACCAGACTGCTCTCAACTCAGATTGGACGGCATCGGGTACTCTTACATGCACCAAGTACCCCGTACTGGCATTTCCTCCAAAAAGGCCCCAAAACCTAGAAGGGAGGCATCTGTGGTCAACAGAATCTACTGAGGTTGAATCAAGGACATTCTATCCTTCAGTTGCTTCCACCTAATGAGAGAGCAACAAGTTTGCACAGACATGGAGCATGTTCTGTCTAGCACCTTGGGGTGGCAGTTCCACAGACTTAAAACCTCTGACTGAAGAGGACATAAATGCCATAGGGTCAACAGGACTGCTTTGGTGGCTGCTGACATGTTGCCCAGCATCTTTATTAAGGTTCTAATGGAAACCCAGTGAGAAATCATTAGAAAATCTGCAGCACTGATTAATCAATCTTGTCTCTCTGGGTGAGTGAGAGAGTCATCTGAGAGCAATCTATCACAAAGCCCAATAACTTTTTTGGACATGGCAGTAATGATCTTGGATTTTTGCCAATTTATAAGCCAGCCTAATTGCTAAAGAAATGCCTGTTAAAGATGATTTTGCAGCATGACCTGGGGAGCGGCCTTTAGAAGCCAGTTGTCTAGATAAGGGATGATTTCTAGACCCTGCATTCTACAGAAATCATAACCTTAATGGCTACAAAAATCATATCCTTTGTAAAGGTGTGGGGAACAGAAGAAATCCCAAAGGGCAGAACAGCATACTGGTACTGTGTGCAATTCTAACAAATCCTCTGTGGTCCCGGTAAATCAGAACATGAAGACAGGCATCCTTAAAGGACATCTGCAGCAATAACAACTCATCCCCTACCCACACGATAGGGGATGTGTCTGATCGCTGGGGGTCCGAAAGCTGGGACCTCCCGTGATCTCTTTAATGGGGCCCACGCATTGCCGCGCTATAGCGTAGCGTCGACCTCACGAACACTGCATCCCCCGTCTTCCATAGAACTACATGGAGGAGGCGTGTGAGGCGTGGCCCAGTGCAGGAGATCGTGGGGGGTCCCAGTGTTCGGACCCCCCGTGATCAAACACTTATCCCCTATCTCGTGGATAGGGAATAAGTTGTTTTTGCTGCAGATTTCCTTTAAGATCTATTGGGACCACACGATCTCCTTGCTGTAGAATATTTTTGACCGAAAGGATAGTCTTCATTCGGAAGTGTCGCTTCACTATGAAGCAGTTCAAATAACTAGAACTAGATTCATCTTCCAATCCCAATTTGGCTTGGGGACGAGAAAAACAGGAGAATAATGTCCAGACCCCACTCATCAATAAGCTTCTTACACTCTCAGCTAGAATGTTGGACCACTCTTCCTTTGCAAACTGCTCCAGGTCTCTCTTATTAGAAGGGCGCCTTTTCCCAACAACAATTTTAAGATCTCTCCACAAGTGTTCAATGGGATTTAGATCTGGACTCATTGCTGGCCACTTCATAACTCTCCAGCACTTTGTTGCCATCCATTTCTGGGTGCTTTTTGACATATGTTTGGGGTCATTGTCCTGCGGGAAGACCCAAGATCTCTGACACAAACCCGACTTTCTGACACTGGGCTGTACAGTGCAACCCAGAATCCGTTGGTAATCCTCAGATTTCATGATGCCTTGCACACATTCAAGGCACCCAGTGCCAGAGGCAGCAAAACAACACAAAAACATAATTGAACCTCCACCATATTACACTGTAGGTACTGTGTTCTTTTCTTTGTAGGCCTCATTCCGTTTTCGGTAAACAGTAGAATGATGTGCTTTACCAAAAAGCTTTATCTTGGTCTTATCTGTCCACAAGACGTGTTCCCAGAAGGACTTTGGCTTACTCAAGTTCATTTTGGCAAAATGTAGTCTTGCTTTTTTATGTTTCTGTGTCAGCAGTGGGGTCCTCCTGGGTTTCCTGCCATAGCGTTTCATTTCATTTAAATGTTGACGGATAGTTTGCGCTGACACTGATGCTCCCTGAGCCTGCAGGACAGCTTAAATATCTTTGGAACTTGTTTGGGGCTGCTTATCCACCATCCGGACTATCCTGCATTGACACCTTTCATCAATTTTTCTCTTCGGTCCATGCCCAGGGAGATTAGCTACAGTGCCATGGGTTGCAAAAGTCTTGATAATGTTGCGCACTGTGGACAAAGGCAAATCTTGATTTCTGGAGATGGACTTGTAACCTTGAGATTGTTGATACTTTTCCACAATTTTGGTTCTCAAATCCCCAGACAGTTCTCTTCTCTTTCTGTTGTCCATGCTTAGTGTGGCACACACAGACACACAAGGCAAAGACTAAGTGAAGGTCTCTCCTTTGTATCTGTGTTACGCCGAGCGCTCCGGGTCCCCGCTCCTCCCCGGAGCGCTCGCTTCACTCTCCCCGCGGCAGCGCTCCGGTCACGTCCTCTGACCCGGGGCGCTGCGATTCCGCTGCCAGCCGGGATGCGATTCGCGATGCGGGTAGCGCCCGCTCGCGATGCGCACCCCGGCTCCCCTACCTGACTCGCTCTCCGTCTGTTCTGTCCCGGCGCACGCGGCCCCGCTCCCTAGGGCGCGCGCGCGCCGGGTCTCTGCGATTTAAAGGGCCACTGCGCCGCTGATTGGCGCAGTGGTCCCAATTAGTGTGTTCACCTGTGCACTTCCCTATATCACCTCACTTCCCCTGCACTCCCTTGCCGGATCTTGTTGCCTTAGTGCCAGTGAAAGCGTTCCTTGTGTGTTCCTTGCCTGTGTTTCCAGACCTTCTGCCGTTGCCCCTGACTACGATCCTTGCTGCCTGCCCCGACCTTCTGCTACGTCCGACCTTGCTTTTGCCTACTCCCTTGTACCGCGCCTATCTTCAGCAGCCAGAGAGGTGAGCCGTTGCTAGTGGATACGACCTGGTCACTACCGCCGCAGCAAGACCATCCCGCTTTGCGGCGGGCTCTGGTGAAAACCAGTAGTGGCTTAGAACCGGTCCACTAGCACGGTCCACGCCAATCCCTCTCTGGCACAGAGGATCCACTACCTGCCAGCCGGCATCGTGACAGTAGATCCGGCCATGGATCCCGCTGAAGTTCCTCTGCCAGTTGTCGCTGACCTCACCACGGTGGTCGCCCAGCAGTCACAACAGATAGCGCAACAAGGCCAACAGCTGTCTCAACTGACCGTTATGCTACAACAGTTACTACCACAGCTTCAGCAGTCATCTCCTCCGCCAGCTCCTGCACCTCCTCCGCAGCGAGTGGCCGCTCCTGGGATACGCTTATCCTTGCCGGATAAATTTGATGGGGACTCTAAGTTTTGCCGTGGCTTTCTTTCCCAATGTTCCCTGCATCTGGAGATGATGTCGGACCTGTTTCCCACTGAAAGGTCTAAGGTGGCTTTCGTAGCCAGCCTTCTGTCCGGAAAAGCCCTGTCATGGGCCACACCGCTCTGGGACCGCAATGACCCCGTCACTGCCTCTGTACACTCCTTCTTCTCGGAAATCCGAAGTGTCTTTGAGGAACCTGCCCGAGCCTCTTCTGCTGAGACTGCCCTGTTGAACCTGGTCCAGGGTAATTCTTCCGTTGGCGAGTATGCCGTACAATTCCGTACTCTTGCTTCAGAATTGTCCTGGAATAATGAGGCCCTCTGCGCGACCTTCAAAAAAGGCCTATCCAGCAACATTAAAGATGTTCTGGCCGCACGAGAAATTTCTGCTAATCTACATGAACTTATTCACCTAGCCACTCGCATTGACATGCGTTTTTCCGAAAGGCGTCAGGAACTCCGCCAAGATATGGACTCTGTTCGCACGAGGCGTTTCTTCTCCTCGGCTCCTCTCTCCTCTGGTCCCCTGCAATCTGTTCCTGTGCCTCCCGCCGTGGAGGCTATGCAGGTCGACCGGTCTCGCCTGACACCTCAAGAGAGGACACGACGCCGTATGGAGAACCTCTGCCTGTACTGTGCTAGTACCGAACACTTCCTGAGAGATTGTCCTATCCGTCCTCCCCGCCTGGAAAGACGTACGCTGACTCCGCACAAAGATGAGACAGTCCTTGATGTCTACTCTGCTTCTCCACGTCTTACTGTGCCTGTGCGGATGTCTGCCTCTGCCTTCTCCTTCTCTACAGTGGCCTTCTTGGACTCTGGATCTGCAGGAAATTTTATTTTGGCCTCTCTCATCAACAGGTTCAACATCCCGGTGACCAGTCTCGCCAGACCCCTCTACATCAATTGTGTAAATAATGAAAGATTGGACTGTACCATACGTTTCCGCACGGAGCCCCTTCTTATGAGCATCGGATCTCATCATGAGAGGATTGAACTTTTGGTCCTCCCCAATTGCACCTCGGAAATTCTCCTTGGACTTCCCTGGCTTCAACTTCATTCCCCTACCCTGGATTGGTCCACTGGGGAGATCAAGAGTTGGGGGTCCTCTTGTTCCAAGAACTGTCTAAAACCGGTTCCCAGTAACCCTTGCCGTAACTCTGTGGTTCCTCCAGTAACCGGTCTCCCTAAGGCCTATATGGACTTCGCGGATGTTTTCTGCAAAAAACAAGCTGAGACTCTACCTCCTCACAGGCCTTATGATTGCCCTATCGACCTCCTCCCGGGCACCACTCCACCCCGGGGCAGAATTTATCCTCTCTCTGCCCCAGAGACTCTTGCCATGTCCGAATACGTCCAGGAGAATCTAAAAAAGGGCTTTATCCGTAAATCCTCCTCTCCTGCCGGAGCCGGATTTTTCTTTGTGTCCAAAAAAGATGGCTCCCTACGTCCTTGCATTGACTACCGCGGTCTTAATAAAATCACGGTTAAGAACCGCTACCCCTTACCCCTCATCTCTGAACTCTTTGATCGCCTCCAAGGTGCCCACATCTTCACTAAATTGGACTTAAGAGGCGCCTATAACCTCATCCGCATCAGAGAGGGGGACGAGTGGAAAACGGCATTTAACACCAGAGATGGACACTTTGAGTATCTGGTCATGCCCTTTGGACTGTGCAACGCCCCTGCCGTCTTCCAAGACTTTGTCAATAAAATTTTTCGTGATCTGTTATACTCCTGTGTTGTTGTATATCTGGACGATATCCTAATTTTTTCTGCCAATCTAGAAGAACACCGCCAGCATGTCCGTATGGTTCTTCAGAGACTTCGTGACAACCAACTCTATGCCAAAATTGAGAAATGTCTGTTTGAATGCCAATCTCTTCCTTTTCTAGGATATTTGGTCTCTGGCCAGGGACTACAGATGGATCCAGACAAACTCTCTGCCGTCTTAGATTGGCCACGCCCCTCCGGACTCCGTGCTATCCAACGCTTTTTGGGGTTCGCCAATTATTACAGGCAATTTATTCCACATTTTTCTACCATTGTGGCTCCTATCGTGGCTTTAACCAAAAAAAATGCTGATCCCAAGTCCTGGCCTCCTCAAGCAGAAGACGCCTTTAAACGACTCAAGTCTGCCTTTTCTTCGGCTCCCGTCCTCTCCAGACCTGACCCTTCCAAACCCTTCCTATTGGAGGTTGATGCCTCCTCAGTGGGAGCTGGAGCTGTTCTTCTACAAAAAAATTCTTCCGGGCATGCTGTCACTTGTGGTTTTTTCTCTAGGACCTTCTCTCCAGCGGAGAGGAACTACTCCATCGGGGATCGAGAGCTTCTAGCCATTAAATTAGCACTTGAGGAATGGAGGCATCTGCTGGAGGGATCAAGTTCTCCTGTTATTATCTACACCGACCACAAGAACCTCTCCTACCTCCAGTCTGCCCAACGGCTGAATCCTCGCCAGGCCCGGTGGTCTCTGTTCTTTGCCCGATTTAATTTTGAGATTCACTTTCGTCCTGCCGATAAGAACATTAGGGCCGATGCTCTCTCTCGTTCCTCGGATGCCTCAGAAGTTGAACTCTCTCCGCAACACATCATTCCACCTGACTGCCTGATCTCCACTTCTCCTGCCTCCATCAGGCAGACTCCTCCAGGAAAGACCTTTGTTTCTCCTCGCCAACGCCTCGGAATCCTCAAATGGGGTCACTCCTCCCATCTCGCAGGTCATGCGGGTATCAAGAAATCTGTGCAACTCATCTCCCGCTTCTATTGGTGGCCGACTCTGGAGACGGATGTTGTGGACTTTGTGCGAGCCTGCACTATCTGTGCCCGGGATAAGACTCCTCGCCAGAAGCCCGCTGGTTTTCTTCATCCTCTGCCTGTCCCCGAACAGCCTTGGTCTCTGATTGGTATGGATTTTATTACTGATTTACCCCCTTCCCGTGGCAACACTGTTATTTGGGTGGTCGTTGATCGATTCTCCAAAATGGCACATTTCATCCCTCTTCCTGGTCTTCCTTCTGCGCCTCAGTTGGCTAAACAATTTTTTGTACACATTTTTCGTCTTCACGGGTTGCCTACGCAGATTGTCTCGGATAGAGGCGTCCAATTCGTGTCTAAATTCTGGAGGGCTCTCTGTAAACAACTCAAGATTAAATTAAATTTTTCTTCTGCATATCATCCCCAGTCCAATGGACAAGTAGAAAGGATTAACCAGATCTTGGGTGATTATTTGCGACATTTTGTTTCCTCCCGCCAGGATGACTGGGCAGATCTCCTCCCATGGGCCGAATTCTCGTATAACTTCAGGGTCTCTGAGTCTTCCTCCAAATCCCCATTTTTCGTGGTGTACGGCCGTCACCCTCTTCCCCCCCTCCCTACTCCCTTGCCCTCTGGTCTGCCCGCTGTGGATGAAATTTCTCGTGACCTTTCCATCATATGGAGAGAGACCCAAAATTCTCTCTTACAGGCTTCATCACGCATGAAGAAGTTCGCGGATAAGAAAAGAAGAGCTCCCCCCGTTTTTTCCCCTGGAGACAAGGTATGGCTCTCCGCTAAATATGTCCGCTTCCGTGTCCCTAGCTACAAGTTGGGACCACGCTATCTTGGTCCTTTCAAAATTTTGTGTCAAATTAATCCTGTCTCTTATAAACTTCTTCTTCCTCCCTCTCTTCGTATCCCTAATGCCTTTCACGTCTCTCTTCTCAAACCACTCATCCTCAACCGTTTTTCTCCCAAATCTGTTCCTCCCACTCCTGTTTCCGGCTCCTCGGACATCTTCTCGGTCAAAGAAATTTTAGCTGCCAAAAAGGTCAGAGGGAAAAATTTTTTTTTAGTGGACTGGGAGGGTTGTGGTCCTGAAGAGAGATCCTGGGAACCTGAGGACAACATCCTAGACAAAAGTCTGCTCCTCAGGTTCTCAGGCTCTAAGAAGAGGGGGAGACCCAAGGGGGGGGGTACTGTTACGCCGAGCGCTCCGGGTCCCCGCTCCTCCCCGGAGCGCTCGCTTCACTCTCCCCGCGGCAGCGCTCCGGTCACGTCCTCTGACCCGGGGCGCTGCGATTCCGCTGCCAGCCGGGATGCGATTCGCGATGCGGGTAGCGCCCGCTCGCGATGCGCACCCCGGCTCCCCTACCTGACTCGCTCTCCGTCTGTTCTGTCCCGGCGCGCGCGGCCCCGCTCCCTAGGGCGCGCGCGCGCCGGGTCTCTGCGATTTAAAGGGCCACTGCGCCGCTGATTGGCGCAGTGGTCCCAATTAGTGTGTTCACCTGTGCACTTCCCTATATCACCTCACTTCCCCTGCACTCCCTTGCCGGATCTTGTTGCCTTAGTGCCAGTGAAAGCGTTCCTTGTGTGTTCCTTGCCTGTGTTTCCAGACCTTCTGCCGTTGCCCCTGACTACGATCCTTGCTGCCTGCCCCGACCTTCTGCTACGTCCGACCTTGCTTTTGCCTACTCCCTTGTACCGCGCCTATCTTCAGCAGCCAGAGAGGTGAGCCGTTGCTAGTGGATACGACCTGGTCACTACCGCCGCAGCAAGACCATCCCGCTTTGCGGCGGGCTCTGGTGAAAACCAGTAGTGGCTTAGAACCGGTCCACTAGCACGGTCCACGCCAATCCCTCTCTGGCACAGAGGATCCACTACCTGCCAGCCGGCATCGTGACAATCTGCTTTCAGGTGTGATTTTTATATTGCCAACACTTGTTACTTGCCCCAGGTAATTTTAAAGGAGCATCACATTCTTGAAACAATCTTATTTATTCACAATTTTGAAAGGGTGGCAATAATTTTGTCCAGACCATTTTTGGAGTTTGGTGTGACATTATGTCCAATTAAAGTTCAGGGGTGTCAACATTTACGGCCATGACTGTTGTTAGGATTCGGCAGGCTGGAGGTGGATCCTCTGTGTCAGAGAGGGATTGGCGTGGACCGTGTCAGTGGACCGGTTCTAAGTTGCTACTGGTTTTCACCAGAGCCCGCCGCAAAGCGGGATGGTCTTGCAGCGGCGGTAGCAACCAGGTCGTATCCACCGGCAACGGCTCAACCTCTCTGACTGCTGAGATAGGCGTGGTACAAGGGATAAGGCAAGAGCAAGGTCGGACGTAGCAGAAGGTCAGGGCAGGCAGCAAGGATCGTAGTCAGGGGCAACGGCAGGAGGTCTGGAACACAAGCTAGGAACACACAAGGAAAGGCTTTCACTGGCACAAGGGCAACAAGATCCGGCCAGGAAGTGCAGGGGAAGTGAAGTAATATAGCCAGGGAGCAGTTGGAGGCTAATTAGGCTGATTGGGCCAGACACCAATCATTGGTGCACTGGCCCTTTAAATCTTAGAGAGCTGGCGCGCGCCCTAAGGAGCGGAGCGATTTGCGAGCGGGCGCGTCCCGCTATGCGAATCGCATCCCCGCCGGCAATGTCAGTGCAGCGCTCCTGGTCAGCGGGTCTGACCGGGGCGCTGCAGAGAGAGGGACGCCGCGAGCGCTCCAGGGAGGAGCAGGGACCTGGAGCGCTCGGCGTAACAACTGTATATCCTGTACTTGGTTCTCATAACTTGAAGAACCCACTTGTCTGGAATAATATGCTTTTAATTTAAAAAAATAATAATGATGGTGACTGCCTACATGAAGATCCTGTCCAAAGTGGCTGGTTCAGAGGCCTGCCTCCTTCCTCTGAAGTCACGGGAGTGGGAAGTACACCCTTTCTGATATCCCTGCCCTCTATGAGACCTAGTGTGAGCCTGGGACCTAAGCCCCTAAACTGCCTTCCTGCCGGGTAGACACATGCCCTGTTTATCGGGCAATCCCTCAATTATTTTGTCCAGTTCTGAGCCGATCAGTTTCCCAGGCTCAAAGGGAAGCCCACACAGGTTATATTTAGAGGCTTTATTCACCTTCCAGGCCTTCAGCCAAAGAGGTCTTTTGCCGGCTACAGAGAGGAACATAGATTTGGAGGCAAATCTAAGTTGTTTAGGGGCTGATTCGCTCAAAAAATTCACGCCTAAAATGGTATATTTAAATTTGCTTAAATGTCCTCCCTAGTAACTCCAGAGGAGATATCAGACCAGATTTATTAGTTCTCCTCGGTTGAGGCTATTGTAACGCCCCACAGATGTTGACCCACTGTGCCACACGCGGCAGCTGGCCAGGCAGCCAGAATGGGGCAGACACTAAGGAAGGCAGAAGTTGTCAGAATAGCTAGCCTAGATGGGTACAAAGGTGAAACAAGGCAGACTGAGGTGTACTCAACAGTCCAATATCAACCACTGGAGAGACAAGACAAGATCCAAGGTATGAGACAGTTGCAAAGTCCAGTAGTCAGCCAATGGTCTTGAACACTTGATCAGCAGAAACCTTTAAAGACCTAAGATTTGCAGGAAACTACTTTATTGCTAAGGCATCAGGAAACAAGTGGAGCTTCTTTATATAGGGAGTGCCTGGAAGGTATTGGAGGGGAAAATACTAGGGGGAGTGCATGTTGCTCCTATAAGTTCCAGGCAGTGCTCGCGTGCGGCGCCTAGTAGACAAGGCTGAAACTGCAGCAAAGACTGAAGCAGTAGGAGAGAATGCAGAGGATGTCGCCTAATGCTGGTAAGAACACAAAGTAATCTGGTGGTTTTTAACCAGCGATGTTACAGCTATCACTACAGAGGCAAATGCAGAAGCTGCAGAAAATCTTGCTTCTCCTCAGGGTGCATTCTGCATGTCTGTCCATGGGATCCTGAATATTAGAGCCATCATCTGAGAAAACAACAATCCTGACATTTGCAATTTCCATGTCCACTTTAGGGGAAGGACCCCAATGCTCTAGCTGATCTTCCACAAGTGGAAACATGGTTTTTAACCTTTTTGGCCTCTTTTGCGGATGCTTATACTTGGTGTCCATCTTCATAATTAGCGAGTCATCTCCTCCTTCAGGATCAACTTCCTGGTCATCGACCAGGTTGCTGAATTTTTCAAAAGCGAAAGTCGGAGTGGAGACTTTCTCTACCTTCTCCAACTCAGGTGATAAAGAATACACCTCATTGATCACAATATATTGTGGACAGATGAGACCAAGATACAGTTTTTTTGGTAAAGCACATCATGCTACTGTTTACCGAAAACGGAATGAGGCCTACAAAGGAAAGAACACAGTACCTACAGGGAAATATGGTAGAGGTTCAATGATGTTTTGGGGTTGTTGTGCTGTCCCTGGAACTGGGTGCCTTGAATGTGTGCAAGGCATCATGAAATCTGAGGATTACTAACAGATTTTGGGTCACACTGTACAGCCCAGTGTCAGAAAGCTGGGTTTGCATCTGAAGTCTTGGGTCTTTCAGCAGGACAATGACCCCAAACATATGTCAAAAAACACCCAGAAATGGATGGCAGCAAAGCACTGGAGAGTTCTGAAGTGGCCAGCAATGAGTCCAGATCTAAATTCCATTGAACACCTGTGGAGAGATCTAAAAATTGCTGTTGGGAAAAGGCGCCCTTCCAATAAGTAAGACCTGGAGCAGTTTGCAAAGGAAGAGTAGTCTAACATTCCGTCTGAGAGGTATAAGAAGCTTATTGATGGTTATAGGAAGCGACTGATTTCGGTTATTTTTTCCAAAGGGTGTGCAACCAAATATTAAGTTAAAGGTGCCAATAATTTTGTCTAGCCCATTTTTTGAGTTTGGTGTGACATTATTTCCAATTGGCTTTTTTCCCTCCCTTTTTTGGTTTAGTTCCATTGTACACAAAGGGAATAAATATGTGTATAGTGTGATAATGTGGCAATGAAAGGGTGTATTTCCTTGGCTCACCCTGGAGAAACCTCTACCTGGGGCCTAGTTAATGAGTCAGCAGAGAGGGGAGGTGTTTATAAGCAAGAGATTCAGTGTAATCTGGGCTCTCCCTTGGAAACAGTAAGCCGCTGTAAGAGGGAGACACAGGCCCTGCTGGGGGAAGCACAAAGCTGGAGCTGTGAGTGGCCCAAGTGAAGTGTGAACTGTGAGTAATCAGGTTGCAGGCGTCATATGTTTTACTGGATGAGGGTAGCTCACCAGTTACTAGACAGGGCATGCTGAGAGTTGTAGTCAGTGACCAGATGGTCTAGGACTTTATTTTGTTCATGTGTTATGTTTTGTTTGTGCCTGCAACCTGTGCAAACAAAGCTGGCGAGGTGCCAGACTTGTATCCTGAACTGTTATCTGCCAAATTATTGCAAGGAAACGTGTCCTGTGGCAGTGACTAGGACAATCCCAGAGCTATCCCCAAGGACGGTTCCTTACATTAGCAAAACAGGTGTTACTGCAATCCTTTTTGTGAGAAATACTTCATTTTCTAGAAAAATTTCAGGGCTGCCAACATTTATGGCCATGACTGTATGTCAATGGTAGCAAGAAAGAAGATCCCCCCTACCCTCCCCCCAGGACATGTGCTTAGAACAGTACCATATCCCCCCTCCCCACCTATCCAAACCATCATATTTTCTAAATATCTACTCCCCCCCACCTAATTAACCAGAACCTGCAGGCTGATGTGCCTGACTAAAACCAAATGACCGGACCCCCATGACAATAGAAAGGGCAGGTAGTGCAGGGAGAGCCTGGTAGCCGAACAAGGAAAGTCTCACCTACACGAGATGCAGATGAAGGCCGGGGCTGGCAACTTGTTTGGGGAGTTGACTGTGGAGTCGCTGATTGACGGTCTCTGTGTTCCAGCGGTGCAGAGCTTCCGATGCTCGTGGTGATCGGGATGACGGGAGCCAGTCAGGAGGCCGTAGGAGCAAGACATCATCCCTCTGAGGTGATGGAGGCTGAAAATGCAGATCAGAGGCGGCCTCATCAGTAGTGCGGTAAGTAGCTGTTGTTACATCAGGAAAGAACACCTTGAGAATCGCAGGGTACAGGAGAGGGAACAGAGTCCCTTTATTGTGCAAGGCAGTGCATATTGGGGCACATAACTTGCGGCGGCGGGTCACATCGGCTGAAAAGTCCCCAAAGATGAGCAGTTTTGCACAGTCACTTACGAGGTCCTCACATCTGCCCCTAAAAGCGCACAAAATGGCTAACTTGTCTTGAAAGTCCAGATATTTGGTGACAACCTGGCGGGGACGGTTACGAAGTGGCACGCCAGCTGGAGCACCCCGTTAAGAGCCCCCCGGAGATTGGGGCCTAGCCTGTGAGCTCGCTCAACCTTACATAGTCATGGTAGACCTAGCAGTTTAGGAATGAGGATTTCACCTAGGTGAAATAGATCCGTGGCAGGGACAGTCTCCAATACTCCGATGATACAGAGATTACTTCGGCGGGACCTATTCTCCAGGTCCTCGACCCTGTCCCTCAGACGTTTGCAGTCTGATTCTAAAGTGGCAGTACGGGATCCCACGTCCTCACCTGCCTCCTTTGTGGCTCTCACCCATCCTACACTTCTGAGAGGCACGCATCATGTTGAGAGGCCATTTGCTGGAGGTCCTGTAGCGTGGAACTGTATAGTGGCCACGAGAGTCTCTTTCACCCGTTCAGCAATGCGGTCCACCACCGCAGCTGCCAGGGTGACGTAATCAATATTCTGGGGCTCCGAGTGGCAATCGCCTGCCGCCAAGCTGGATACTGAGGGAGCCGGAGATGTGGCCCTGTTGGAGGCCGGAGAAGACGCCATGCTGGATCGACTGCTTTTACCACGAGATGTGCGCCCTTGGTCTTTATGTCCTTTTTTCCAGCCCATAGGGATAAGGTAATGTTCCATACAGTATCCCCACCACCAATAGGGAGAATAGCAAATGTCTGAGTAGAGAATGCGGGTAAGCAGGGCTCAGATTGCTGTGGAGGGACGGGAGCTGGTGTGCGACCTTACTCCATGGCGCCAGAACCGGAAGTAATCCGCCCTCTTGTTTGTACTCTTTCATTATGAACTGATCATGAACTTCGTTAGTAATTATAGCCAGGAAATTTATCAAGGTTACAATTGCTAAGCTTAGAGGAAAGCTTCAAGGCCATTCAAGTTGAGGCCTCACACACATCCTTCTCCTGCTTAAAGATAAGGAAGCTGTTGGGGGATCATGTATGATCTGGAAGGGTGCCATCCTTTCATGTCTATGTCTCTAATAATCTGATTTCTGTAAGTAAACTCAGAAGAGTTTATATACAGCTGGAGTCTGTGTCATTCATTCTTCCACCAGGCCTGGTCATTTATAACTATTGATTTGGAATCAAACAACATTTTGAGATAATCAATTGAATTTCCTATCAAAGGCATGCTTATACACCAGTCTTTATGGTCCTGGCTTTATTTAGATTTATTGGAAGCATACTTAGCTCAACATTCATGGTGACCACCAGAGGTTTCACCCTTCACTTTATTGCCTAAAACTGCCTATTTATTGCCTATGGCATATCCTAGAGATTACAAGTTGTTAGCAACCCCCTAAAAATATTTTTTTTAATTCAAAACCAATACCAGTATCATGTACTGCAAGATACACAAAATATACATTGAAAAATTATTCATGTATCAATCACTAACAGCAAGTGTTGCATTATATGTATATATATATATATATATATATATATATATATATATATATATATATATATATATAAAATATAACAAAAGGGTTAGGTGGCTTCTCAGAGATAGCCTGCTACAGCACTCCACTGGCGTACACTAAAGCTGGAGATACACATGAGATAATATTCATATTTCTGATCTCTCTCCCAATAAACAACTGCAATTACTCAATGAAGAATGTGCACTTCTTTAAATGAGGTGAGGAGAATAAGCCAGTTATAAACTCCTTTGACAACAGGATATCTCCAAAAGGAACCAAGGAATAAGGCCATCTCTTCAGTCAGGAGACTCTTTAGTCAGGTCAGCTCTTCAGTCAGGAGACGTCTCTCATACACATTAGTTAGATTGACAATTGCTATGAAAGACTTAAACAGCAATCTGATGTGTATGGCTTGTTCTTTTCTTTTGCTTCATATGAGACAACAACAAATACAACTAAAAAATACAAAAAAGATAGCTGTGTGCCCCTGGTGTAGCACGTCTGGACTGGAGATAGGTGTGCAGGTAGGATTGCACTTACTAGAGGATGTTGCACTCAGGGCGCAACACCTCGAAGAGCGTATATGCATGCTCGGTGTAAGGTCAACAGCCTCTTTCTGCCTGATAGTTGTTGCTACTAGCCCGTTTTCACATAAAGTAAGAAGAAAATGATAGCTGTAACCAAGTTGCTTCTTTTCGAAGATATCATTAAGACTTAGATTTATTCCACGGAACACAACCTGTTTCGAGCTCGTAGTGGTCTTTTAGTCAGGTGAATCGATCCATTCAAGTTACAGCTACACCTTGTCCTGTTGGAGTACACTAGTTACTTTTATCCCTGATAAACTAGTGCTTTTTTTTTTTAAATGTGATAGTGTATAACAGTGAATGGAAAAAAATTGAAGAGAAAAAATAGCTGATAAATTACATGAGACCATTACAGAACATTTGTGTTCACGAATACAAGTAAAACACAATTTTCTATGTAGGAAAAAATTGGAAACTGGACAGAACTGTGTTTTTCTTGGTAGAGCTAAAATTGCAATAATTAGTAATGAACACAAAAACACATAACACTGTGATAAGTGAAGGGTTTTTAGTCACTTCCACATCTCCAATTACATTATGTTTTGTTCCCAGCAAACAGACTTAACCGGTTGCCATCTAAGGATGAGCCGACTCGTCCTGAGACGGCAAACGTTGTATGGCGCGGGCTCCCGATTCGATCCCGCGCCATACCGACTGGTCCCCAGCTGTTTCCTGTAGCTGGGGGTCGGCAGTAATAGCCGACATGCGGCGATTGCCACAGCCGGCTATTAACCCTTTAGATTGCCGCTGACAAAGTTGACAGCGGCATCTAAAGGGACATTTAAAGCATCCCTGGTGGTCCAGTGGGGTGTATGCCCCCCCCCCCGCAGCGCGATCGCGGGTGGGGGGGGGGGGGTCGATCTACTGCTGAGGTAGCTGGAGGGCTTACCTCACGTCCTATGCTGGCTGTTTCGCTGTGAATAATAAAGCCTGGCAGGACCAGGCTTTATCAATCAAGGGCAGAGCACACAGATCAATGTGGTTCTATGAAACCACATTGATCTATATGAGGAATCTAATAATCCCCTAAGGGGACTAAATGTGTAAAAAAAAAAAAAAAAAAGGGGAAAAAAAACACCAATTAACCCTTTCCTTATTGAAAGTTTAAATCACCCACTTTTCCCAAATTCATTATAAAAAATACATAACCATAATAAAAATAAACATATGTGGCATCGCCACATGTGTAAATGTCCAAATTATAAACATATATAATTAATTAAACCGCACGGTCAATGGCATATGCGCCCAAAAATTCCAAAGTCCAAAATAGCGTATCTTTGGTCACTTTTTATATCATGAAAAAATGAATAAAAAGCCATCAAAAAGTCCGATCGATACAATGGTACCGCTAAAAACTTCAGATCACGGTGCAAAAAAATTAGCCCTTATACCGCCCCGTACGCAGAAAAAGAAAAAAGTTATAGGAGTCAGAATATGACATTTTAAAACGTAATAATTTTTGTGCATGTAGTTATGATTTTTTCCAGAAGTAAGACAAAATCAAACCTATATAAGTAGGATATCATTTTAATTGTATGAACCTACAGAATAAAGAGGTGTCTTTTTTTTTACCAAATAACTTACTGCATAGAAACGGATGCCCCCAAAATTTACAAAATTGTGTTTTTTCTTCAATTTTGTTGCACAATGATTTTTTGGGGGTTTTGCTGTGGATTTTTGCGTAAAAAGACTGAGGTCATTACAAAGTAGAATTGGTGGTGCAAATTAGCCATCATATGGATTTTTAGGTGCAAAACTGAAAGGGTTATTATTTTTACAAGGTAAGGAGGGGTAAGGGGTTAAGGCTAAAATAGATTACATGAGTGTTTATAAAGAGAGTCCAATTTTGTAAAGAAGTTATGGTAATTCCTTACTCTAGCAGTACAGAGTAGTCGCTATTTACAACTCATATTAGTAAAAAAAAGATCACCCTGAAAAATAAGAGGACCACAGGTTGTCCCATTCATGACCCCAGCAATAAAGTATAATCAACAGGAAAGCCAATAAGTGTTTAATTTCTCTGCAGTGCCTCCACAGGTATTTTGAAGCATTACATACCTTCCATACAATGCACAGGAATTCCACTGGCCACCAAGCACACAATTTCTTTAAAGTGTACCTGTCGTTAACAAAAACTTTTTATATGATGGAGATAATACCATGATATGTATATTTCTAATATATATCGGATAAAAAAATGTGTATATTTTTGTCCCAGCAGCTATTGCCTGTGTGTCTCTGTGAGGAGACCAAATACAGGAAGTGAGGGTGGACATGCAGGGCTCTGTTCGGTGAGGACAAGCAGGGCTCTGTGCATTGAGATTCTGTGACATGCCCCTGGCTCACACAGCAGGATGATTGACAAGCCAGGAGCCCACACAGAATCCTGCCTGTCCTGCCCACGCTTCCTGTATTTGGACTCCTCATAGAGACACACAAGCAATAGCCATTTTTTTTACCAATAAAGTTTTTTTTGTCTAATTGACAAACTGTCTGCGCTTGCGCGATGCTACGCTATTAGCGTAGACCTAACGTACGCTACGCTGTACGTAAAAAAAAAACATCAAAAAAAGCACAAAATACGCCAATTTTGGTACAAATAGTGGAATAAAAAAGATCAAAAGGTAGCACGTAGCACAAAAATTATACCAATAAAAATTACAGCTCATTTAAGCCCTTTTTCAATGGCATCAGACTAAAAATAAATTAAAAAACGCCAGAAATTTTCCAGTTTTTCACAATATTTTTAAATTTTTCACAAAAAATGCTGCATGTGTCAACAAAAATGCACCACTTATATAAAGTACAATATGTCACAAAAAAAACTATCTCAGAATCGCTCTGCTCAGAAAACCGTTCTGAAGTAATTACCATTTAAAGAGATACATCTCAAATAAAAAAAAAAAGCCTGGTCATTGAGGTAAAAAATGGGTCCGTCCTTAAGGGGTTAACCATGTTTGGTCTTTGCTTCGCTACATTGGTTTTGCTGCATTACCTGTCCCTGTTATCCATACTGCAGAGAATGTTATTTTGTCAATCGAAAGTCTTGAAAATACATTCTAAGGGTGCGTTCCCACAGGGCGTATACGCAGCGTATTTGACGCTGCGCAAAATGTATGTCAGCAGCGGGAAATACGCTGCGTATCCCTTGCTCACTATACACACAGGGCTTTCCGGCGGCAGCCCTATGTGTGTAGTGAGTTTTGGAGGCGGGGCCGCGCGTCACAGATACGCCGGCACGCGGCCCCGCCTCCAAAACTCACTACACACATAGGGCTGCCGCCGGAAAGCCCTGTGTGTATAGTGAGCAAGAGATACGCAGCGTATTTCCCGCTGCTGACATACATTTTGCGCAGCGTCAAATACGCTGCGTATACGCCCTGTGGGAACGCACCCTAACACAAAATCATTGCGAGTAACAAAGGCACTAAAATACTAAGATTCTCTGTTGTCTGTAGAAGTCAGAGCTCAGCTTTCATTTCTTATGTTGTTCTGCTAAAATGAAAGCTGAGCTCTGGGAATATTATTATAAAACAGCTTAATAAATCCTGACGAAGCACTCATAGTGAAACATCGTCCATGTGTCTGGCTCCACCAGGTAGTGAGTATTTGTTGCTGTGGTGTTGTTGCTATTCTGATGCTTGCTGCTGTTTTGCGCATTGTATATTTAAACATGTCAAGTCTGTACCACCTGTTAGTTGGGAGTGTTCACAGTCTTATACACCTTTATCCCTGGTATTCACTCCCTGTGTAGTGCTGGTCCCTATGTGTAGTCATGACATTTTTTATTGCTTGTCTATCGTGAATAATTTTAACATGATGTTTTGGACAATAAAGAGTTGTCCATTTTTATATATGGCATTGTTGAATAAACATGTACAATACAGGTCATGGGGTCAGTCAAAATAAAATTAGTATTAAATAATTAATAGAACAATCAAACACTATCACCTTCTAAGACATTGGCCCTGAGTTACTAAGAGTGGAGTATAGGTTTCTTTATGGGTTTTAATTCCCTACAATTTTTTTTCCACTAAGGTTTCCCTACAGTTTGCACTTTTCTCTACATTTTGCTTTTTTTTTTTTGCACATGCTCTGATGTGTTGGGTTTTCCTCAGCTCAAATCCACTACATTTTCTGTATAAACCTTAGTAAATACGTTGGATTTTTTGTGAAAATGTCGCCCCATTTTGGTGACCACGCCCCCTTTACCCAGATGGCCACACACCTTTTTTCAGGTTTTCACAATAAAATGGAGAGTTAGTTGGGTTTTTCCTCAATTCTGACTCACATTCTGGTGCAGACAGAATTTCAATGCAATGTGCCAGAATATGGTGCACAACCCCACAAAACATGTCGGGTTTGCAATAGTAAATGGGGGCAATAATCTTTATCAGTCATTTAAAAAAATCTACATATATCACCATAACAAAAACAGTGTGGCTATAAACAATATATATGTATAAATAAGTGTCATAACTATCTCATCTAGGATATCCCTGCTTGGAATACTATTGAGGTATACTAATAAGGAAAGATGGATTTAGCATAGACTAAGTACTGTAAATAGAAATGTAAGAACCTAAGCAAGTACATACAATAAAAATAAAATTGTCATACACGTAATTGATAAAATCTCCAAGTTATAGCAGACTACTGCAAGGCACAAAAGTGTGCCTAAAGTGGATAAAACATATTTCCAGTATCGGTATTGACAATCTATTGTACCTCTAACATATGGTATATGTTGTATCACATCAAAGCAACAGAACACAATCTAAAGAAATCATATGCATTTCGCTGTGCTACGTGCACAGTAAGCACAGCTCTTCAGTCATATAGCCTACTAAGGGCCCGTGTGTGGGAAAATATGAAAAACCCTATACTTAAACACTGACCTAGCCCAGTCTAGCAACCAATGTGAAAGAATAATACAATCTAATACAATAATAGAAAAAAATCTTAAAATGCTGCAGTAGTTCTGAATGGATAAAATCCCCATGGATTTAAGGAGCAGTATAGCGACACATAAGATGGAATCAAGATCAACAGAAGCCATGTACAAGGGATATTATTTCTCTGATGCCTCCCATAGTTATAAGTGGATGATGATGATGATAATGCAAGATTTCTTCAACACACAGAAGATCACATGTATCCAATATTTTTAGATGATTATGCCCTATTTGTATATAGGTAATCAGGGCTAGTGTCCATAGTAGAAACTTGATTCCGGGGACCGATGGCTTTGTTCGTTCCTCCTCCGGAACACTGATGCTGATTCTATGACTGACGGACGCCAAAGCGTGACCTAGTATGTGTTGAAGAAGTTTAGCCCCCACCAGGGTCATTATCATCCACTTATAACTATAGGGGGCATTCTGAATATTATTAGAGAAATGTATATGTCCTTTGTGTATTCTTTCTTCTATTGAGCCTTATTCCGTGGTGGGCTTTGCTATACTGCTCCTTAAATCCATGAGGATTTTATCCATTTAGAATTACTACAGCTTATTACACCATACACCATAACTTAACGGTGTAAGAGGTTGTCAATACAGATATTGGAAATTAGTTTAATCCGCTTTAGGTACACATTGGTGCCTTGCAGTAGTCTGCTAACTACCTGTTTTTTAACTTTATGCACAGTGCGGCAAAAAAGTATTAAAGGGGTACTCCACCCCAAGACATCTTATCCCCTATCCAAAGGATAGAGGATAAGATGTCAGATCGCCGGGGTCCCGCTGCTGGGGACCCCCGGGATCGCTGCTGCAGCACCCCGCTATCATTACTGCGCAGAGCGAGTTCGTTCTGGACGTAATGACGGGCAATACAGGGGCCGGAGCATCGTTAAGTCACGGCTCCGCCCCTCGTGACGTCACGGCCCCGCCCCTCGTGACGTCACGGCCCGCCCCCGTCAATACAAGTCTATGGGAGGGGGCGTGGCGGTCGTCACGCCCCCTGACATAGACTTGCATTAAGGGGACGGGCCTTGATGTCATGAGGGGCGGAGCCATGACGTCACGCTGCTCTGGCCCCTGTATCGCCCGTCATTACGCACAGAGCGAACTCGCTCTGTGCAGTAATGATGGCAGGGTGCCGCAGCGGCGATCCCCGGGGTCCCCAGCAGCAGGACCGCGGCGATCTAACATCTTATCCCCTATCCTTTGGATAGGGGATAAGATGCCAGGGGCGGAGTACCCCTTTAAGTCAGCTACCAATTGTGCAAGTTTTCCCACTTAAAAAGACGAGAGAGACCTGTAATTTTCCCTCATAGATATACCTCAACTATGAGAGACATAATGAGAAAATAAAAATTTATAAAATGACATTGTCTGATTTTGAAAGAATTTATTTGCAAATTATGGTGGAAAATAAGTATTTGATCAATAAAAAAAAGGTCAAATGTTTTCTGTAAGTCTTCACAAGATTTTCACACACTGTTGCTAGTATTTTGGCCCATTCCTCCATGCAGATCTCCTCAAGAGCAGTGATGTTTTGGCGCTGTTGCTGGGCAACAAGGACTTTCAACTCCCTCCAAAGGTTTTCTATGGGGTTGAGATCTGGAGGCTGGCTAGGCCACTCCAGGACCTTGTAATGCTTCTTACGAAGCCACTCCTTCGTTGCCCAGGCGGTGTGTTTGGGATCATTGTCATGCTGAAAGACCCAGCCACGTTTCATCTTCAATGCCCTTGCTGATGGAAGGAGGTTTTCACTCAAAATCTCAGGAGACATGGCCCCATTCATTCTTTCCTTTACACTGATCAGTTGTCCTGGTCTCTTAGCAGAAAACCAGCCCCAAAGCATGATGTTTCCCCCCCCCATGCTTCACAGTAGGTATGGTGTTCTTTGGATGCCACTCAGCATTCTTTTTCCTCCAAACACGACAAGTTGAATTTTTACCAAAAAGTTCTACTTTGGTTTCATCTGACCATGTGACATTCTTCCCATCCTCTTCTGGATCATCCAAATGCTCTCTAGCAAACTTCAGATGGGCCCGGACATGTACTGGCTTAAGTAGGGGGACACATCTGGCACTGCATGATTTGAGTCCCTGACGGTGTAGTGTGTTACTGATGGTAGCCTTTGTTACTTTGGTCCCAGCTCTCTGCAGGTCATTCACTAGGTCCCCCCGTGTGGTTCTGGGATTTCTGCTCTTGATCATTTTGACACCACGGGGTGAGATCTTGCATGGCGCCTCAGATCGAGGGAGATTATTAGTGGTCTTATATGTCTTCCATTTTGTAATAACTGCTCCCACAGTTGATTTCTTCACACCAAGCTGCTTGCCTATTGCAGATTCAGTCTTCCCAGCCTGGTGCAAGTCTACAATTTTGTTTCTGGTGTCCTTCGACAGCTCTTTGGTCTTGGCCATAGTGGAATTTGGAGTGTGACTGTTTGAGGTTGTGGACAGGTGTTTTTTTATACTGATAAGGTCAAACAGGTGCCATTAATACAGGTAAGGAGTGGAGGACAGAAGAGACTCTTAAAGAAGAAGTGACAGGTCTGTGAGAGCCAGAAATCTTGCTTGCTTGTAGGTGACCAAATACTTATTTTCCACCATAATTTGCAAATACATTCTTTAAATATCAGTCAATGTGATTTTATGGATTTTTTTTCTCATTATGTCTCTCATAGTTGAGGTATACCTATGATGAAAATTATAGGCCACTCTCATCTTTTTAAGTGGGAGAACTTGCGCAATTGGTGGTTGACTAAATACTTTTTTTTGCCCCACTGTACTTTAATTCCTACATATCTATTTACTTAGTTGCACAAGAAATTTGGTCTATTGTGCAAAAATGTTATACTAATATTCCTGAATTCCAAATTCCCCCCCCCCTGATGTCATATCGCAGATCTCCCAACTTGCGGGACAGGACAGGTTGGTGAAATCTGATGTGTTTGGCACCAAAGGTGATCGACAAAGATATCTCACGGTGGCACAGAAGGGGCCCTTTCCGTGCAGGACATGCATCAATTGTCCTCGCATGGATAAGGGACCGATTTTCTGCCACCCAAAAACAAAAAAGGAGTACAAACTGAAATATTACTTAACGTGCAAATCAAGTTATGTGGTATACGTATTAACATGCCCATGCAAATTATTGTACGTCGGAGAGACGACATTGGACTTCCGGACCCGACTCAATCAGCACCGGTACTCCATACGTAAAAAACGTGTGGATTTGCCGGTGCCGAAACATTTAATTGAGGCGGGTCATACGGAATCTGACTTGAGGTACACACTAATTGACCATGTTCCGAGTACCAAGAGAGGCGGTGACAGGGAAAGTCGCCTTAAGAAGCGAGAACTCTATTGGATATATGAGTTAGGTACCCTGCGACCATTGGGTCTTAACATTGACTTTACGGTCACCCCAGCCATCTATAATGCGTGAGTGTCACCCCAGATAGTGGATATCAGCAATTTTTGCTTGTAAAATTTTTTTTTTTATATATATCTTTATTGGTAACTTGTGTTTCTCTTGCTTTTTAAATTGACAATACCATCTTGAGGACGGCTGTGATGACTCACCGAATTATAATACTAATTTACGTTTTTTGATAATGTATTATTGTTATTGAGATAATTTATAGTAATAAATACTGTTGCATCTATATTGCAATTGCGTTTATTTTTGACATTTTGCTACATGTCTGGTTGTATATCAGACTTATACAGTATGTGTCTGATATATATGTGTGCCTGTGCTACATAGCACAGCACACATATCGACATAATACATCAATATAGGATTCTATTCATGTGAGCACACATGCGTGCACCACATTTTTTATGTGGTGCATGCAGGGATATATGTTATGTATTATATTATATATCACATTTTTTAAATCTTTTTTTCACACATATAATTTCCTCAACTTACACATTCTCACATTTGTTTTCTCTCATTATCTCACTCATTTCTTGCACTAACACATGATTTTACTTTTATTTTTGTGTGATGCGAACATGGATACATGTACATGCATCTTCTTATACAACACATTCATTCACATTTTTCACATATATCACAATTTTCATATATATATTATTTTATATATTCTGTAGTATATTCATCACTTTTTCCATATTCATCATTTTTTCCATATTTTTCTTTCATTCTCCATTCACTCTCTATATCCTTTTTTCTACACCTATCCATCACCTTTACTCTATACATATTAATTCTATGTAATTTACACACACATAAGTACATACAATTATGTTACAACACTTTAGCTACTGCCTATTCCCTTATTCAAGATGTCTGCTCGTGGCTTGTACTGCTATTGCGCACGCGCGTGTCCCGGACATATTGCTGGGACTTGCGTGTTGCTAACACATGCGCAGACCGGCAACGAGTTCTCATCACATGATCTCCAGATGCCGACACGCCGATCACATGACACTAATGCCGCGCACGAGTCATGTGTCTTCGGCGTCCGGAAGTCGATACGGCGGCATAGATTCATGTATTTTCTATTGAATGTCGCTACTACGCCATGGTGAGTCATGACAGTCCGCCCCCTCAATCATGTTTTTAATGTATGCACCTACACTGTAATTAATGAAATATGGCACTTTGCAGTATGTACATGCACTTAAATGGTTTTATTACATTTATACTATGTATGGCACTTTATTATGTATATTTTTGCATTTGGTTTTTTTAATATTTTGGAGTAATTTTAACTCACGTTTGATAATTATGTGTTAATTGTAATTGCTGAGCACTTTGATTGCTGACCTGATATATAGTCACTGAAAGGCAGTGTGATTCTGCCGAAACGTTGTATCTGGATATGGGACATTAAACTGCACATTATTTGAACACTACTCGGTGTGCTGCCTTATACCTGCATTGGATATTTACTTAGTCGTCTATGCTAGAGCCATCCTTCCTTATTAGTATACACCTATAGTGTAAGGAAGGTAAGCAGGATCAGCTTTGTTAGGGCATCAATTTTGAGAAGCTAGGTAGGGAAGGGATGGACAGTACAGCATTTCCCCTATCTGGTTACATTTAACCCCCATAGATATAATGTTATCTAGTTTTTTTTTAGAGTAACATTTTAACCCCTTAAGGACAATGGACGTACTCCTACGCCCCCGTTTCCGAGTCCTAAAGGACCAAGGACGTAGGAGTATGACCCCCCATGTCGGCGATCGTAGCGCATCGCTCGTCAATTCAGACGAAAGATGTGCTGCAATTCCGTTCTCCGCCGATCGCCGGGCGGGGATCGGAGCCGGATGTCTGCTTATTTCATTCAGCAGACATCCCGGCAGTGTGCAGGAGGAGGTCCGGATTGCTGCAAGGCGCCGGTAGCTACTTACTGACGTTCTGCAGCGGTTCCGGGTCATCAGGGTCAAGTGTGACCCTGTGACCCGAATATAGATGGTGACTGGTGGTGTAATATACACCACCAATCACCATCCGTGCTGTACTGGGGGCTGGCATTGTGGCCACCCCCCTCAGTACAGTTGTGATTGGGTGGCCAAAGTGGCAACACCAATCACAGTGTAATGGGAGGGGATGGTGGGGGCTAGGAGCATGTTGCTCCGTTCTGCCCGCCATTCCACAGAGATCTGGCGAGCAGGACGGAGCCCCGTGCTGCCCACCATCCCCTCAGTGAAAAAAAGTGCCCCTTGCCCCCTTTCTGTGGCCCCTTGGCACAGAAATCCCCCAGGGTTAGTTTTAGATTAGGTAGGGACAGGTTAGGGTTAAAAAAATAATAATTTTCTCAGCGTACATCAGTGGGTGTCCAGTGGTCCGTAGCACATTTAGCTGCGTGACCCCGGCCCTGCTGGGTCGCTGCGGTCTGCCGCCAGCGTTTTTTTTTGCGCAGATCTTTTTTTTTTTTCTCCTAAGCGTGTGTGCGGACCCTCTTAGTTATAAAAGAGCGGTCTGCCACCGTTTGTTAAAGCCCACCCGCTGATCAGTCCCGTAGTACTGATAAACGTTTTTTTTTGTGGGGCCGGCGCTTTTTTTCGGGTTTTTTAGCGCTTTTTTGCACCCACAGGTGGTCCGTGTCACCAGTAGCAGGCGTGTACTGTGTGGCCGGACCTTACCTGTGTGTGTGCGGCGTGCCTCACCGCTGTCAGTGATTTATCACTGATCAGCATTTTTTTTGGGGTTCTGGTGGGTGCATTTTTTTCGGGGTAAAGCGTTTTTTATTTTATTTTTCGTTTTTTTTTTGTGTGGGGGTCTGTGTACAAGCCACCAGCCACTGTTCCTGGCTTAGTGGCCGGACCCCCCACAGACTTCTGTGCCCCCTGCCGCCACAAGCGCTAATCAGTGCGCACACCACTGATTAGATAAACACTTTTTTTTTGGCGCTAGAAGTCCCCTTTTTTTAAAAAAAAAGTCCCCTTTTTATTTTATATTTTTTTCTGTTAGGGATAGTTTAGTTAGATTAGGGTTAGGGAGGTAGTCTCGCACCACACCACACACAGCACACACATCAATAAAGTTCCCCCCCACACACACACACACCCGTATCCCCATTAGAGTAGGGAAATGGCCCGCAGAGTGTTTTCGGCGGAGGAGGCATATGACATCACATCCCTCGCCGCCAGATCCACGGTCGCTTGTGGGACAGTCCGGAAGAATCAAAGAGGCCTTCCGCCCCATCCCCTACATGCACCTATCTCCCGGGGTGAGCCCCGTGCCTTTTCCCATGAGAACCTGTTGTTGGTCCGGTATAAGGACAAGAGGGATGTCCTTATGCTCACCACAATTCATGGGAATGGCAGCACCCCTGTCCCTGTGCGAGGTACCACGGGACCAGTCCTCAAGCCCGATTGTATTCTGGACTACAATTGGTATATGGGGGGAGTTGATCTTTCTGATCAAGTCCTCAAGCCATATAATGCCATGTGGAAAACACGTGTATGGTATCAAAAGGTTGCGGTCTACATGGTACAGGTTGCCATGTACAACTCTTTTATACTGTACAAGTACGATGGCAACACAGAGACATACCTGGAGTTCCAAGAGGAAGTTCTAAAGGTCCTCATCTATGGTGACCGCCAAAAAGCGGGTCAGAGCACCTCTGGAACTTTAGGTCCCCGGATCGTCCCCTGCCAACTCTTTCCAGGTGTGATCCCCAACACTGGAAAGACGGGACGAACCCAGAAGAAATGCAGAGTGTGTCACAAGAAGGGGAGACGGAAGGACACCACGTACCAATGTGACACTTGCCCAGATCATCCGGGCCTCTGCATAGGCTGCTTCAGGGAGTATCACACTTCCATGGAGTACTAAATTTTCCATCCTTTGCCCTAATTTTCATTCCCCAGAATTCGGCTCCAATGTACCAGTCCAGGGTACATTGACTTCCAAATTTTAAACCAAAAAAAAAAAAAAACCTTTTTCCCAATACCCCAATATCTTTTTTTTCTTCCCCCTAAAAAAAGGGTCATGGGACACAGAGTCAACAGCATTGGAGGTTTGCAGTTGCCTCAAATGCGCAACGCTCTCTCTCCCCACCTGAGCGGGTTGCGCATTTGAGGTAACAGAATAGGGACGGACCCACACATCGCCTTCCCAGAATGATGATTCAGAGTATAGGGTTTGGGGCGGGCATCATTTTTACTTTTGACTGTACTCTGGGTCATCATTCTGGGAAAATAATTGGATTATCAGTACTGCAATTTTCTTCCCCCCATAGTACACTTCATCCATTCCTGGAAAATAAATGAACGGAACACCCGTCTGTTCCAAATCTCCACTTCACCCTATACACCTTCCCTAGGGGGTGTAGTTTGTTATAGGTTCACATGTGGGTGTTCCTTTCTTGTATTTTCATCCAAATGTATGTAACTGTTAGGTCCATAACAAACATCCGCCTCAAATGCGAAGAGTTCTCGCTGAGCTTTGTCGTATTTCCAGGCGACAATTCGGAGTCACATGTTAGTTGTTCCCAGAAAAATGAAGTAGAGCATAGGTTGAAAATTAAAATTTTCAAAAAGCTACCCTTCATCCATTCCTGGAAAAGAAATGTAGGAAACACCTGTGCGTTCAAAATGTCCTCTTTACCCCTATACCCATTCCTCAGGGTGGGTACTTTCTGTCATGGTGCCACATGTGGGTGTTTCATTTTTGTCTTTTCCTCGGAATGTATGTAACCGTCAGCTACTGATATGCCATAGGCCACAAATACAAAGTGACCTCTATGACTTCTGAGCCTTGTTGTGCGCCCGCCCAGCACGTTACCCCATATGTGGATGTATTTTTATAGTCAGGGGAAAAAGCCCTCCAAAATTTGTAACCCAATTCCTCATATTACCCCATGTGAAAATGTAAAAAATTGGGTAACCCCAGCATTTTAGTGTAAAAAAATCTAATTTATGGCCCACTTTTCAAAAAACCTGTGAGGTGTTATTTCCCACTGTACCCCTTGTTACGTTCATTGAGGGGTGTAGTTTCTAATTTGGTTTTTTTTTTTTTTTTGCTGTTGGGGGCTTTATAAATGCTCCCGACTTCAATTTCAACAAAATTTTCACTCCTTCCATTCTGAGCATTGCAGTGCGTCCACATAGCAATTTACATCCACATATGGGGTATTTTTTTTTCTCAGACAAAATAGTTCTACAAATTTTGGGGGCCTTTTGCCCTATTACCCAATGTGAAAATGAAACATTTGGGGTAACAGTATAAATATAGTGCAAAAAAAATAACATTTTTCACTTTTACGTCCCACTGTTCAAAAAACCTGTGAGGTGTAAGTACTCACTGTAACACTGTTACATTCCCCGAGGGGTCTAGTTTCTAAAATGGTATGCCATGTGGGTTTTTCTTTGCTGTCCTGGCACCATAGGGGCTTCCTAAATGCGGCATGCCCCCAGAGCAAAATTTGCTTCAAAAAAGCCAAATGTGACTCCTTCTCTTCTGAGACCTGTAGTGCGCCAGCAGAGCACTTTTAACCCCCATATGGGGTGTTTTCTGAAACGGGAGAAATTGGTATTCAAATTTTGGGGGGTAATTTCTGCTTTAATCCTTTGTAAAAAGGTAAAATATTTGGGAAACCAAGTATTTTAGGTAATTTTTCTTTATTTTTTTTACATATACAAAAGTCGTGAAACCCCTGTGGGGCATTAAGGTTCACTTTACCCCTTTTTACGTTCCCCAAGGGGTCTAGTTTCCAAAATGGTATGCCATGTGTTTTTTTTTTTTGCTGTCCTGGCACCATAGGGGCTTCCTAAATGCGGCATGCCCCCAGAGCAAAATTTGCTTCAAAAAAGCCAAATGTGACTCCTTCTCTTCTGAGACCTGTAGTGCGCCAGCAGAGCACTTTTCACCCCCATATGGGGTGTTTTCTGAATCGGGAGAAATTGGGCTTCAAATTTTGGGGGGTATTTTCTGCTTTAACCCTTTGTAAAAATGTTAAATTTTTGGGAAACCAAGCATTTTAGGTAATTGTTTTTTTTTTACATATGCCAAAGTCGTGAAACCCCTGTGAGGTATTAAGGTTCACTTTACCCCTTGTCACGTTCCCTAAGGGGTCTAGTTTCCAAAATGGTATGCCATGTGTTTTTTTTTTTGCTGTCCTGGCACCATAGGGGCTTCCTAAATGCGGCATGCCCCCAGAGCAAAATTTGCTTCAAAAAAGCCAAATGTGACTCCTTCCATTCTGAGACCTGTAGTGCGCCAGCAGAGCACTTTTCACCCCCATATGGGGTGTTTTCTGAATCGGGAGAAATTGGGCTTCAAATTTTGGGGGGTATTTTCTGCTATTACCCTTTTTAAAAATGTAACATTTTTGGGAAAACAAGCATTTTAGGTAACATTTTTTTTTCTTTTTTTTTTTTTACATTTGCAAAAGTCGTGAAACCCCTGTGGGGTATTAAGGCTCACTTAATTCCTTGTTACGTTCCTCAAGGGGTCTAGTTCCCAAAATGGTATGCCATGTGTTTTTTTTTTGTTGCTGTTTTGGCGCCCTAGGGGCTTCCTTAAAGTGACATGCCCCCCAAAAACCATTTCAGAAAAATGTTCTCTCCAAAATCCCCTTGTCGCTCCTTCGCTTCTGAGCCCTCTACTGCGCCCGCCGAACACTTTTCATAGACATATGAGGTATGTGCTTACTCGAGAGAAATTGGGCTACAAATACAAGTAAAAAATTTCTCCTTTTACCCCTTGCAAAAATTCAAAAATTGAGTCTACAAGAACATGCGAGTGTAAAAAATGAAGATTTTGAATTTTCTTCTTCACTTTGCTGCTATTCCTGTGAAACACCTAAAGGGTTAACACACTTACTGAATGTCATTTTGTATACTTTGGGGGGGTGTAGTTTTTATAATGGGTCATTTATGGGGTATTTATAATATGAAGACCCTTCAAATCCACTTCAAAACTGAACTGGTCCCTGAAAAAAATTGAGTTAGAAAATTTTGTGAAAATTTGGAAAATTGCTGCTGAACTTTGAAGCTCTCTGGTGTCTTCCAAAAGTAAAAACACATCAATTTTATGATGCAAACATAAATTAGACATATTGTATATGTGAACAAAAAAAAATATTCTGAATATCCATTTTCCTTACAAGCAGAGAGCTTCAAAGTTAGAAAAATGCAAAATTTTCAATTTTTTCATCAAGTTTTGGGATTTTTCCACCAAGAAAGGATGCAAGTTACCATAAAATTTTACCACTATGTTAAAGTAGAATATGTCACGAAAAAACAATCAGTGAGGAATGACAGTGGGAAATGTCTTACCTTCTTCCTGACTGTCCAATCGGCGTTTGCTTGCTCCAAGCCTGAAATCCAGGCTTGAGCAATCAAGCGCAGAAAACACTGATCAATGCATTCCTATGGCAATGCATTGAACAGTGCCTGCAATCAGTGTATGCTGTATTATAGCCTCTAGAGGGGGCTATAACACTGCATAAAAAAAAGTTTTAAAAAAAGTTAATAAATGTGATTTAACCCCTTCCCTAATAAAAATCAGAATCACTCCCCTTTTCCCATTTAATAAAAAAGTGTGTAAATAAAAACAAACATATGTGGTATCGCCACGTGCATAAATGTCCGAGCCATAAAAATATATTGTTCATTAAACCACACGGTCAATGGCGTACGCGCAAAAAAAATCATATTTTGGGTCACTTTCTATACCATAAAAAGTCTGATCAAAACAAAAATGGTACTGATAAAAACTTCAGATCACGGCACAAAAAATTAGCCCCCATTCCGCCCTGTTTGTGGAAAAATAAAAAAGTTATAGGGATCAGAACATGACAATTTTAAACATATTAATTTTCGTGCATGCAGTTATGATTCCTTCCAGAAGTACAATAAAATCAAACCAATATAAGTATGATATTATTTTAGTCGTATGGACCTACAGAATAAAGATAAGGTGTCATTTTTACTGCATAGAAACAGAAGCCCCCAAAATGTACAAAATTGAGTTTTTTCTTCAATTTTGTCGCACAATGATTTTTTTTCCGTTTTGCCATAGATTTTTGGGTAAAATGACTGAGGTCATTAAAAAGGAGAATTGCTGGTGCAAAAAAAAAAGCCATCATATGGATTTATTGGTGCAAAATTTAAAGGGTTATGATTTTTAAAATGTAAGGAGGAAAAAACAAAAGTGAAAAAACTGAAAAACGCTTGGTCCTTGAGTGGTTAAACAATGTTATAATCCCCACGAATGTCATCTTCATTCCCATACAAAGTGTTAATTTACTTTTCGCGGATTTTCCTACTAAAGCTATTTTCACACCTCCAACACCGGGCATCCAGCAGTTCAAAGGAAATAAACTAGGATTACTTTAACACCTTATTGGGATCAAAGTACATTTCCGATGTTCTGCAGGTTACCCAGGTTGTGGCAGTAATATATATGTTAAAATAAACTCAAATTACGTCCGTGTGAATGCAGTCAAGCTTTTATATAATTATTATTTATTTTTATTATTTATTTATAATTATTTTTTTTAATATAATTTTTATTAAAGTCTTCAAAAGAAAACATTTTACATATATATGAAGCCTATAGGCCAAGGGCTCCAACACCCTGGCAATAACATTGTACAAACAACATGAAAGTCATCGCAATATAAAAGAAAAAAATACAACGTCGCAGCATTAATGCTCAGTATACAGTACCCCATCAACATCAAAACAAACCATGGAACTCCACCTTCGGGGAATGACCGCCACCTTCGGGGAATGACCGCCTTCGCAGCCTGAAGGAGGTGTCTCGCCAGAGACTTTTTGTACTTAGCCTGCGCCATAGGAAAAGGTTTCACAATTTTAACAATGGCTTCATCCGTTAGGAACACAGAAATATACCTCTTCCACTTTTTGAAAAATGCCTTCACATTCCTATCCGCTAACCTACTATTGTCAATATGGTCCCAATGGAGACATCAGGTCATTTGTTGAAGCACTTCATCTGTCGTGGGCATCTTAGAATCTAACCAATGCGCCAATAAACATCGTTTACCCACCAAAATGAACAGGTGACATAAAAGCGTAATCGCAGTGCCCTCATCCAGAATGTGCAACAACCACAATGAGGGTGAGACAGTCAAGGCAATCCCCAGTTTAAGTCGCAGGTAAGTGAAAAGGTCCGACCAAAACAAAAAAGTGCGAGGACAAGTAACAAGGCCATGCATAAGATCAGTCCAAGCCTGACCGCAGTTAGAACATTGTTCTATTCTGTCAGGGCGGGAAGGGGATTGCGGAAAACCATATGGGGTGAAGCCATAGAGAGCATGGTGTATTATTTTAAATTGGGTCTCCCGCCAAATCTCACAAATAGCTACTTTTCTCATCTTTCACCATCCCTCCAGCACAGAAGCAGTCAAGTCATTCTTGTCGAGCTTCCGCTCCCAGTAGCTAAATAAGGTCCCCTCTAGCCTCTCACTCCCCTTGCGCCTGACCTTCCAGTATAGATAAGACAAAGAGTGCATATGAGAAGTGGAATTGAGAAAAACATCAAAAGACGTAGCAAAGCATTCAACAGAAACAGTCAGCAATCGAGGTCGTAGGAAAGACAGTAACTGAGAATATTGTAAAAAAATGTCTATTCCCCAAGCCATATACGTCCGTCAGTTCAGGCAGAGAATAATAACGTCCGTCCGTAGGGTGTAAGAGGTGACCCACTGTCTGAATCCCTGCACCTCTCCACTCCCGATAAAATAGATTCTGTCCCCCCTGTGGAAATTCAGGATGAGACCACAACAGCATGTGCTTACTAATTTGAAACGGAAGTTTCATTGCCAAGCGGCAAGCTTTCCATGTCGCTATGGTGTCCCTGAGTGAAACACTATGCTTGACATAACTAGGCAATGCTGCGTATTTTGTGTGTAGCAAAGCACCCAATGACCATTTCCCTACCATGCCCGCTTCAATAATAGTATTAGAATACATGGAAGAACCTTTGAGCCAATCCACCCCGTGTCTCAATAAGCACGCTAAGTTATAGTGGCGGACGTCAGGAAAGTTGAGCCCCCCTTGTTCCTTCGTGAGCATTAATTTACACAATGCAATCCTCGGTCGTTTATTGGACCAAATAAATCTAGTGAACTCTTTTTGGAGCAGTAGAACCTCCTTATGTTTGAGCAGAATTGGGAGGGTCTGCATTGGGTAAAGTAATTTGGAGAAGCTCATCATTTTAAGAAGGTGACACCACGCCAACAATATTAGCGGCAAGGAAGACCATCTTTTAAGCTCTGAAATTATTTTATGAAATAATGGAGTGTAATTTAAGGAGTAAAGTGAACTAGGAGTGCGCCCTATATATAAACCTAAATATTTAATGGAGTTATGAGATACGGCAACGGGCGTAGACAACGACACAGTCTCCCCCCCTCGAAAGACCCCTTTAAGGTCCAATAAAACGCTCTTAGTGACATTCACCTTGAAGCCTGACAGGACTCCAAAATCCTGTATTAAGTCAAACACTCTATCCAAATCGACTTTAGGATCCGAGAGGAACAACAAGATGTCGTCGGCAAAAAGAGCCGACTTTATTTCCTGTTCCCCCACCATTATGCCTTTAATCAGACGGTTGTGAAGAAGGATCCGGGACAAAGGCTCTAAAGCCAAGTTAAATAAAAGCGGGGATAGGGGGCATCCCTGTCTAGTTCCCCTCTCAGGGGCTATCGGGGTGGACAAAAATGCCGGGAGTGCTATCCTCGCTAATGGTGAAATATACAGGGACTGAACATACGTTAAAAAGGCCCCCGTAAAACCCATTGACCTCATAACCTCTCATAACCAATCCCATCGCACACTATCAAAAGCCTTCTCGACATCTAAAGAAAGGATAGCGGGCGATGGATGGGTCTCCGGGTGGATGTGCACATCATCCAACACTACCAGCACTTTCCTAATGTTAGCTACAGCTGCCCTCCCTCTAACGAACCCTACCGGAGTCGGGTCCACCAAACGTGGGAGAACCAGAGCCTGGCGTTCAGCCATGATTTTTGACATCACCTTCAAATCGACATTTATTATAGATATGGGTCTATATCTGTCTGGAGAGGACTGGTCCTTTCCAGGTTTCGGTAAGACTCGTATGTGCGCTGTATTGATATTGGATGATGGTACACCACCCTGAAGGTAGGAGTTGAACAACACCAACAAGGGTGGAGTAATTTCTTTAGACAGTATTTTATAAAAGTCACAAGAAAAGCCGTCAGGCCCTGGTGCCTTCCCAGATGGTAGATTCTTGATAGCATTGGTCAACTCGTCACTAGTAATTGCTGCATTTAAGGCGCCCAAGTCTTCTTCGCTCAACCTGGGTAAATAGGCCTCCCTTAACCAATCCCCCACTGAAGGACCCTGCCCTGAGGGCTCCGAATATACCTGTTGGAAGTAATCTCTTAAAACTTGTGATACGGCCTTTGTATCACACACCAATTGACCAGTAGGGTTTTTCAACCGGAGAACTCCCTGTGGAGCATGAGGTCCCTTAGCAAATCTGGCAAGCAACTTACCCGGTTTATTACCAAACTTAAATAAGGAGGCCTCAAAAGCTGATCTGTGTAGACTGTCCCTCTTCTCCATCCACGATTCATAGTCCAATTGGGCCTGTTGCCACGCCTTCTTGGTGGTGTCGCCTGGGCGTTCCAAAAACGCTGTATAGGCCATTCTGAGGTTCTCCCCCTTCTCCCGCAACTGTAACCTAATAAACTTTTTAAATTTTTGTACGTATGTGCAATAATACGACCCCTCAGCACGGCTTTCGCCGCCTCCCAGTAGACCTGAGAGTCAATGTCAGGAGAAGCATTATTAGTTTCATATTCAACCCACCATTGCTTCAACAATTGCCTAAATCCGTCCTCCCTTGCCAACCCCTGAGGGAAGCGCCAAATGTAATCCGCACCCTTTGGCGCTACCTCTGCATAAGTAAGAATCACAGGAGCATGATCTGAGATAACTAGATCACCTAGTAAACAGTCCTCTACCCTAGTCAAGATGGTCTGAGAGGTAAAAATATAGTCTATGCGGGACCATGAATCCTGGGAATGAGAATAATGAGAAAATTCCAGAGAGTCAGGGTGTAAGCACCTCCAAACATCCAACACATTCATACGAGTCGCCCAATCAGTCAAACCTGTAGTCCGTCTAGTATCCGTCCTGTCGGAAGGTAGTCTCGTCCGTCTCCGGTCCTCACTAGGATGCATAACATCATTGAAGTCGCCTCCCACAATCCTGTCGACTACAGTACAATGGGGAAAAGTAGTTAGCAATTGAGAATAGAAAGAAGAGCTGTCTCCATTTGGACCGTAGACATTCAATAACTCAAATTCACCAGAAGCAGTTCGCAGACGAACATTACACCAGCACCCCTTAGTATCATGAGTCACCGACAGGATATCATGTTGGAAAGCCTTGTGGTACAGCATAAGAACCCCTGCCTTGCGGTCTACTGAGGGAGACCCAACTACCCTTCCCACCCACCATTTTCTCATCCTGATAAAATCAGGTTCTTCCAGGTGAGTTTCCTGCAAAAATACGATGTCAGGTGCAAGAGATTTAAGGTGATGCAGCACCATGTTACGCTTCTGGGGTGACCTTAAACCTTTAACATTCCAAATGATTACCTTCATAATGTATTGTGGTATATAATATTTGCAGGTAATGTGGAAGATTCAAAAACCTTATGCTCAAAAACCCAAAACAACCCCCCCATTCCCCCTCCCCAACAAATAGAAACCCCGCCAACACTTTCTATCCATCAACCCCTAAAAGAACAGACTGCTCCAACCGCATGCGTAGGGCACCATTTAGGTTATAATAAACTGACTTAGCCCCGTGTAATCTACTCAAGTATGCACACTTGCGAGACATCTCGCATACAGGAGACACATGCCCCCACACAACCAACATGAGCACTAAAGACATGTGCAACCCAAGTTAGATCACAAGACGAAAGAGTGCACACTCACAGAGGAACAGCAGATAAACAGAGAAATACATAAACACGCCTGAGTCCTGTGGATGTAGCAGACTAGCGCAGGTAACACCGGTGAGTCCACAGGAGGATCAGAAGTGCCCCGACGTTCTTTTTGTGGGGAGAGCCATGGCACCTCTCCGGTGCGGTGGTCCTCAATTTCCCTTGGTGGGCTCAAAACTGGAGAGCGTCCTGGAGAAGCCCTATGACCACCTCTTCCAGAAGTGTGCTGCTGCCTGGGCGAAGAAGAAAGATATGTACGTAGTTCCCGACGAGTGTCCTCCACAGTATGGTAAGTAGACAGCGAGCTATCCGGATGATAAACCCTCAGTACCGCAGGGTAGAGAAGAGCAAATTTGATCTGTCGATTGTAAAGTTCCGAACAAATAGGAGAGAGGAGTTTCCGTTTCCTTGCCACGTCGGCTGAGAAATCGTCAAAAATTAACAGACGGCTGCCCTCAAAATAAACACCCTCTCTCCACTGTCTGAAGGCCCTCTGTATGTCCACTTTGTCAGTGAAGTCAAGGTACTTCACTATCACTTGCCTAGGGCGACTGCGGTGTTGGAGGGCTGGATGGGCATCTCTTTCAGGGTCAGAGCGGTTATCAGGGCCGATTCTGTGGGCACGTTCAACCTGTGGGCAGACCCAACAACCGCGGCAGAAGATTTTCACAAACATTGCGCAGTTCACGTGCGGGGACCCGCTCGGAGATACTCACAATGCGCAGGTTGTTTCTGCGCGATCTGTTTTCTAAATCATCCACTTTGTCCCATAGCCTCTTATTCTCTCTCTCCATCAGTATCAATTTATCAGAAAATGACCCGTTGTCATGTTCAAAACCACGCATTCTGTCCTCCATGTCGGAGATCTTAGCAGAGTTAGCCGTTACCTCTTTTTGCAGGTGAATAAGGGAGGCCTGAACCGAGGAGCTGACCGTGTCTTTCAGCCTGAACACCACTTCTTTCGCCAGACGAGCGTAGTCAATCTGTATGCTGTCTCGTTCGTCTCCCATCTCTGAGGCAGCCCTGTCTGAGCGAGCAGGGGAGGGGTTTCGGCTGGAGGCCTGCGATGCTGCCATATTGTCCAGGCTCTCTGCCGCGCCCGGGGCTCGCCTGTGGCTCGCCCGTGGCTCTTGGTACGACTCCTGTTGCCCATCCGCAGCAAATGTCGGTCCATACACTCTCCTCTCCACAAAGCAGACAATACGGTCCACGGCCGGGAGGTGTAGCAGGCGTGTGGGGCGATTTGGGCGAGTGCGGGAGCGGAGCTGATGCGCTATGGGTCTTCACAGCATGGCGCCGGAACCGGAAGTCCTATTTTTAATTATTATAAAATATTTAAAGAGAATGTGTCTCCTGGATTTTTTTTTTTTACGAATTACAGCCAGTTACTGAAATTTTTTTTCCTAATCTGTTTCTATCTCATGATCGTAATTTTTTAAAATTTTGTTTTATTTTTAGTACATGATTGTGGAGGCAGACATATTGCTCGGACTTTCTGTACAGCATTTAGAAAGATGTTGTCCAGCAGCTGAATGGGCATATGAAACAACAGACTAAAGAGGACACTATAAATTTCTATAGAAGAGTTTTCAAGGCAAGCTCTGTCACCTGAGCTTGCCTTAGGACACCTGCGTTACGGTTTGACAGGTGTACTGCCCCTCTCTGTGGAAACTGAGCTCTTGGTCTTTTTTGGGTAAGGGAATCTCTGAAATCATTTACAGAGGTTCCCACAAATTGTTTCACCCAACGAAACACCTCCTGAATAGAAGGTTCAGAGTATGGATGGGGCGACAGCTAGGACACCTGACAAATTCATAACCATCCTGGAGAAGTGCAAAACATTCCCAGCAGGTTAAATGCCTATGCTTATATATAGCCTTGCGTCCCTCTAGCAGCGTGATATCTAGATCCAGATGAAGACATCTGGAATGGAGGAAATAAAATGTAATAAAGGAACACTTTATTAAACCAAGTGTGGAAGAGGAAACCACATACCCTACAAGGATAAGAATGAGAACAAAAAATGGCTTAGCATACAGTAGGCCTAATATAGGCTTAGAAAAACAGCCAGACTGGCTACATTCTAAAAGATAGAAAAGCACCATAATTTAAAAAACTTTAAAAATTTCTTCCAAACTACATCCCTGCTGGCTTTCTTGTTTCTCGTTATCAGCATAAGGCTAAGTTTTTGGCCAAAAAACGCTGCGGCCAGATGTTAGCTGTAAATTAATGAGAAATCGCAAAATTATTTTTCCAGTTGGCGTTTTTCAGTTTGGCATTTTTTTTTATTCTTTTGGCGTTTTTTCAATTTTTTGGCGTTTTCAGCTCCTTGACGGTTTTGCAAACTTGCAGCATGTTGAGCAACTGGCGTTTTTTTTCCTGAAATCGTGGTGTTTTTCTCCCATAGAAGTTTATGGGAGTAAAAAAACACCAAGAAAAACGCCATGTGGGTTTTAACTTTGGCGTATTTTCAAGCAGTTTTTATTCTCTTTTGGACTTTAGGGATCCAAAAAAGTGATGGAGATACCTTTTTTAATAACATTTTGTAGGGTACCATTAAAAAAAAAAATTATAATAAAAGATACAGTAGTGATGGAAAAAATTGTATTAAATGAAATGTATGTTGTTTATAACAAAATTTTTATAAATTTTTAAACAGGGATCAATTTATGTGGGTGAGCAGGGCACAAAAAATATAGCCGACAATAATATAAATATAGTGTGTGTGTGTGTGTTTTTCACTTTTTATTCTTTATTTTTAAGGTGGTACTTCTACTCCCAGCATGGAACACACACTGTTCCATGATGGGAGTAGTAGTACCTGAACTAATTGACAGACCGCTCCGAGTCCGTTGTGATCCTCCTGTATAATGTATTGGTCCCCTGCACTGCCGTATATATACACACATATTTCCCACAGAGAGCTGTGATTGGCCAGATGGTACAAGCCAATCACAACTCTCTGTGGGACATATAAGTAGGTGTATATACGTCAGTGCAGGGGACCATAGAAGAGTGGCCGCCTGCATCTATACATTATATAGAAGGATCACTATGGGTGTCAGGAGTGACATCCACTGGGATCTTTCTTTAACTGCAGGTGCTACTACTCCCAACATGGAGCACACGCGCACACTTTATTAAAAATTAATTTAAATTTCGTTATAAAAAAATGTAAATTTTGTTAAATAAATTTTTTTCCATCACTATTGCATCCCTGTTTTCAAAATTCATAAAAATCTATTTTAAAAAATATATAAATTTAATTAGATACAATTTTTTTTCCATCACTACTGTATCTTTTTTTTTTTAAATGGTACTCTACGAAATTTTATTAAAAAAGGTCACTTTTTTGGATTGCTAAAGTCCAAAAAAGAATAAAAACCGCCTGCAAAAATGCCAAAGTTAAAACCCACATGTCGTTTTTCTTGGTGTTTTTTTTAAACTCCCATAGACTTCTATGGGAGAAAAACGCCACAATTTCAGGGAAAAAAAAAAGCCATAGGCTCAACATGCTGTGACTTTTCAAAACCGCCAAGGAGCTAAAAAAGAGTGAAAAAACACCAAAAGGATAAAAAAAAGCCAAACTAAAAAAAAGCAAAGTGGAAATCGTTAATTTCTAACGATAATTTGTTTTCCCTTAGTCCTAACAGTAGCACAGATGTGGTATTCCACCCCCCGCGAACTGGTTAGGACAGATGGAAGTTTTATTGAACTAAATTAATTAATTAAATAACCACAACACCCTTTATAAGTAAGGGGGTCACCGTCTGTCCCCTTGCGTAGTAACAAGAAGAACTGCAAAAATAAACTAAATTGTAAATAATAATAATGTAACAAACTTAGGGAGTGAAAGTTGTGCTACTGTTAGGACTAAGGGAAAACAAATTATTGTTAGAAATTAACGATTCCCTCACATCCTAACCAGTAGCACAGATGGGGAAATGGCAAGCAGAATACCCTATGAGGGAGGGTTCTCATGCCTGACGGCAGATAAAACTGTCCGTCCAAATGAGGAAAAGTGGCAAATCTACCCTCAAGTCTGTAGTGGGTGATAAAAGTGGAGAGTGAACTCCAAGATGCAGCTTTGCATATATGTTCCAAAGGAACAAGACTCCTTTACGCAAAGGAGGTAGATACAGACCTGGTGGAGTGAGCTTTAACAAACTCTGGAGGCTCCATACCTTGGGATACCATGGAGATATGAATGGCATCCTTTACCCATCTGCTGATGGAGGGTTTTGAAGCTTTGAGACCTTTCTTGGACCCTGCAAAGAGAATTAAAAGATGTTCATCCTTCCTAAACTCCTTAGATCTCTTCAAGTAGATCTGGAGGCATCTCGAAATATCTAGGCAATGAAGAGCCCTATCTTCATCTGAGGATGGATGTGGAGAAAACACTGGCAGAGATATAACTTGGTTTATATTCTGGAATGATGGAACCTTAGGTATGAAAGATGGCATAAATCTGAGTAACACACGATCAGGCAAGAATTTAGTTTAAGGCTTATGTGCAGAGAGCACTTGAAGTTCCCCAATCCTCTTGGCTGAAGTAATTGCCAGTAAAAAGGTTATTTTAATGGTAACAAATTTCATGTCCGCATCCTCCAAGGGCTCAAAGGAGGAGATGCTAACCCCTTGAGAACCAACGATAAGTCCCATGCAGGGACAGGTTGTACAATTGTTGGCTGACACTTGAACTCTGAGTGTGGAAGGGGATAGATTCTTATCCAATCCATCCTGAAGAAAGTTGAGAATTGTGGAAACAGCTGGATTCTGTCCAGAAAGTTGTTTCTTGGAGCACCAAGACTGAAAAATTGTCCAGATTATTGTATAGGCTTTGTTAGTAGATTCTGCTCTGGAATGCGAGAGAGTATTCGAGACCGCACTAGAAAGCCCTTCTAAATGTGGGACTGGTCAACCTCCAGGCTGTCAGGTTGAACATTTGAAGATTTGAGCAGCTGTGAGTGTCCCCCGACACTAGTGCTTGCTCCGGGGGAAGTCTCCAGTATTGTCCCAGACTCATCTGCAGGAGTTGGGTAAACCAAGCTCTCTTGGGCCAAAATGGAATTATGGCTATGACATAAGAGGCTTAGTCCTGCCTGATTTTCATCAATACCCTCGGGATCAAGGAAATTGGAGGGAAGATGTAGGCCAGCCTGAACCTCCATGGGATTGAGAGAGCATCGATTGCTTCTGGGTTGTCTTCCCTGTACAGGGAACAGAATCTCACCACTTTGGTGTTGAACCTTGTTGCCATAAGATCTATTTCTGTCATACCCCATGTGAGTGTTATTTGTTTGAATATTTTTGGATGGAGAGACCATTCTCTGGTCTAAAGTCCTCTGCTCAGGCGGTCAGCGATCACATTGAGAGATCCCCGAATGTGAACTGCCACCAATGGGTTAGGTTCCTCTCTGCCCAATCCAAGATCAGACCCACCTCTCTGAGGAGTCTTTGTGATCGAGTGCCTCCCTACTTGTTGATGTACAGTACAGCCGTCATGCTGTCAGATTGGATCTTTACTGCTTTCCCTTGAAGAAGAGAAGCAAAATGGAGGAGTGCTAATCTGATAGCACGAATCTCGAGAGACTGGATGTTAACACTCTCTCCTGTGGAGACCAAGACCCCCCGCACTGTTAGATCCAAGAGATGTGCTCCCCAACCTACAAGGGACGTGTCGGTAGTAAGTATGATCCAAGAGGGTTGGATCATTGACTTGCCGTCCTCGAGGAGAGACCACCGTCTGAGGGAGGATCGGACTAGATAAGACAGGGAGTGGCACTTTTTTAGGCCTGACGGCCTGAGATTCCATGTGGCTAGCACCTCTGACTGAAGAAGGCGTAAGGGCGTAAATGCCAAAGAGCCCAAGAGCCCAATAAGTCCCAGCATCCACATGAGAGTGCGAATGGATACTCTCTGGGGTACTGCGAGAAAAAGAGCCGATTATTGAACCCGAGATTTCCTCTCGGGAGAGAGATAAAGTGTCATGGAGATTGTGTCGACTATGAAGCCGAGGAATCTCACTGAAGTTGTCGGGAGGAAATTGGATTTGGCCCAATTGACTATCCACCCCAACTGGTGAAGGAAGGATACTGCTATTTGCAGATGTTGGGACAGGATCGCTGGAGAAGGAGCTCTCAGGAGCTAATTGTCTAGGTAGGGAACAATGCTGAGCCCCTGGAGTCTTAGAGCAGCAACTACTGCTACCACCACTTTGGTAAATGTGTGTGGGGCCGAAGAAATTCCAAACGGGAGGGCTACAAACCGGAGGTGTTTTAGAACTCCCCCTACCTGAACTTTGATCCTTAGATACTTTCTGGATACCGGATGAATAGGAATATGAAGGTAAGCATCCTTTAGATCCAGAGTAGCCAGGTAGTCCCCTGGCGAGATGAAGTTGACTACAGATTGAATAGTTTCCATACGAAAGCGTTTGTGCTTTACGTACTGATTGAAGTATCTCAAATCTATAATCATCCGCAAGTCTCCTGTTATCTTGGGAACTAGGAAGACTGGAGAATAAATTCCTGATCCCCGTTCTGCAAGAGAAACTTCCTCTAAGGCATTCTTCTGGATGTATTCCAGATTGTAAGTTTCTAGCGCTGCTTGTTTGATTGGTGGAAGAATCCAAGAATACTTGGATGGGGGAATTGATTCGAGGTCTATCGAATATCCATCCGAGATTATTCTCAGGACCCAAGGGTCCTGAATGTGGAGAGACCAAGTGCTTCGAAAATGGTGGAGACGACCATCTACAGGAATATGGGGGGCAGGATGGGAAACTGGGAAGGTCAAACCGGAAGGGAACCCAGAGCTTCGTAGAAGCCCATAGTCAGAGCTTTTTGTCCTTGGAGCCACGGGAGCGATTACTGCCCCGGCATTGATTGCCCCATGTCATGATTCGGCTAGCTGATAGTGGATCCTCTGTGTCAGCGAGGGATAGGCGTGGACCGTGCCGGTGGACCGGTTCTAAGTAGCTACTGGTATTCACCAGAGCCCGCCGCAAAGCGGGATGGTCTTGCTGCGGCGGTAGCAACCAGGTCGTATCCACTGGCAACGGCACAACCTCGCTGACTGCTGAGAAGGCGTGGGACAGAAGGGCTAGGCAGAGACAAGGTCAGACGTAGCAGAAGGTCGGGGCAGGCGTCAAGGTTCGTAGTCAATATGGAATAGCAGGAGGTCAGGAACACAGTATGGGTAACACAGTAATAGCTTTCTCAAGGCACGAGGCAACAAGATCCGGCAAGGGAGTGCAGGGGAAGTGAGGTATAAGTAGGGCAAGGAACAGGTGCCAGCTAATCAGGGTGATTGGGCCAGGCACCATCATTGGTGCACTGGCCCTTTAAATCTCAGAGCGCTGGCGCGCGCGTGCCCTAGAGAGCAGAGCCGCGCGCGCCAGAGCATGACAGCCGGGGACCGGGACAGGTAAGTGACCTGGGATGCGATTCGCGGGCGGGCGCGTCCCGCTATGCGAATCGCATCCCCGCTGGCCATGTCAGTGCAGCGCTCCCGGTCAGCGGGTCTGACCGGGGCGCTGCAGGGAGAGAAATGCCGCGAGCGCTTCGGGGAGGAGCAGGGACCCGGAGCGCTCGGCGTAACAGTACCCCCCCCTTAGGTCTCCCCCTCTTTTTGTCGGGATGTCGCTCCACAGAGGATGAGGACATCGGGAGCGACTGTAGAGTCTCCCTCCGGGGGACAGCGAAGTCCTGGGTATGCCCATGCATGGCAGACAGTCCAGAAGCAGTGGGAATGGGGAGGGGGGGCATAGGGTGAGGTTTGACATGGGGCAGAGTGTCACCAGGACGGGGACTATGAGGTGGGACGGCACAGTCCTGACAGGCCTTGGGGAGACCAGGCACAGGAGGAGACACTGAGGACCGACAGACGGAGCTGGGAGCAGACATGAGGCACTCCTTGCGGCAAGCAGGACCCCAATTCTTGATCTCCCCGGTGGTCCAGTCAAGGGTGGGAGAATGGTGCTGGAGCCATGGCAGACCGAGGAGGATTTCAGAGGTACAGCCGGGCAAAACCAAAAATTCAATTTCCTCGAGATGCGGTCCAATGTTCATAAGCAGGGGCACTGTGCGATAACGCACAGTGCAGTGCAGCTTGACCCCGTTGACCGAAGAAATATAGAGCGGCTTGATGAGATGGGTCACCGGGATGCAGTACGTATCAAGCAAAGAGGCCAGAATAAAATTTCCAGAAGAACCAGAGTCCAAGACGGCCACAGCAGAGAAGGAGGAGTTGGCAGAAGGAGAAATCCGTACGGGCACAGAGAGAGATGGAGAAGCAGACTCCGTACCCAGAGACGCCAGGCCCACATGAGCAGGTTGCGTGCGTGCATTTTCCAGACGTGGAGGACGAATAGGGCAATTCACCAATAAATGTTCGGTACTAGCGCAGTACAGACATAGATTTTTATCCCTACGGCGAGACCTCGCTTCAATAGTCAGGCGAGACCGATCTACTTGCATAGGCTCTTCGGCGGGAGGCACAGGAGTAGGTTGCAAGGGATACCGTGAGAGAGGTGCCCAGGGATTAAGGTCTTTTTCCTGGCGGAGTTCCTGGTGTCTCTCAGAAAAACGCATGTCAATGCGGGTGGCCAAATGGATAAGTTCATGCAGGTTGGCAGGAATCTCTCGTGCGGCCAGCACATCTTTGATGTTACTGGATAGGCCTTTTTTAAAGGTCGCGCAGAGAGCCTCGTTGTTCCAAGATAATTCGGAAGCGAGAGTACGAAATCGGATGGCGTACTCGCCTACTGAAGAATTACCCTGGACCAGGTTCAGCAGGGCAGTCTCGGCAGAAGAAGCTCGGGCTGGTTCCTCGAAGACACTGCGAACCTCAGAGAAGAAGGAGTGTACAGTGGCGGTGACAGGGTCATCGCAGTCCCAGAGCGGTGTGGCCCAAGACAAAGCCTTCCCAGACAGGAGAGTGACCACGAAAGCCACCTTCGACCGTTCTGTAGGAAATTGGTCCGACAACATCTCCAAATGTAGGGGACATTGTGACAGAAAACCACGGCAGAGTCTAGAGCCCCCATCAAATTTGTCCGGCAGGGACAAGCGGAGGTTAGGAGCGACCGCTCGCTGCGGAGGAGGTGCAGGAGCCGGCGGAGGAGATTGTTGTTGCTGTTGCAGCTGCTGTAGCTGTGACTGAAATTGCTGTAGCTGTGGCTGAAGTTGCTGAAGCTGTGACTGAAGTTGCTGTGTCATGGTGGTCAAGTACGACAACTGGTTTTCTTGTTGGGCGATCAGTCGGGATTGCTGGGCGACCAGCGTGGATATATCAGCGATACTTGGCAGCGGCACGTCAGCGGGATCCATGGCCGGATCTACTGTCACGATTCGGCTAGCTGATAGTGGATCCTCTGTGTCAGCGAGGGATAGGCGTGGACCGTGCCGGTGGACCGGTTCTAAGTAGCTACTGGTATTCACCAGAGCCCGCCGCAAAGCGGGATGGTCTTGCTGCGGCGGTAGCAACCAGGTCGTATCCACTGGCAACGGCACAACCTCGCTGACTGCTGAGAAGGCGTGGGACAGAAGGGCTAGGCAGAGACAAGGTCAGACGTAGCAGAAGGTCGGGGCAGGCGTCAAGGTTCGTAGTCAATATGGAATAGCAGGAGGTCAGGAACACAGTATGGGTAACACAGTAATAGCTTTCTCAAGGCACGAGGCAACAAGATCCGGCAAGGGAGTGCAGGGGAAGTGAGGTATAAGTAGGGCAAGGAACAGGTGCAAGCTAATCAGGGTGATTGGGCCAGGCACCATCATTGGTGCGCTGGCCCTTTAAATCTCAGAGCGCTGGCGCGCGCGTGCCCTAGAGAGCAGAGCCGCGCGCGCCAGAGCATGACAGCCGGGGACCGGGACAGGTAAGTGACCTGGGATGCGATTCGCGGGCGGGCGCGTCCCGCTATGCGAATCGCATCCCCGCCGGCCATGTCAGTGCAGCGCTCCCGGTCAGCGGGTCTGACCGGGGCGCTGCAGGGAGAGAAATGCCGCGAGCGCTTCGGGGAGGAGCAGGGACCCGGAGCGCTCGGCGTAACACCCCAGTCTCTCTGAGGCTTGGGCTGGGGGGGCTGATCAGCCCCCAGAACGCCGCCCTCTACCACGAAAGGAGGAATAAGGAAGGGATTTGCCCTTATCCGAAAGTCCCTCCATAATGCGGTTCAATTCTGCTCCGAAGAGAATGCCGGGTTCATAAGGCATAGCACATATTTTTTTTTTTGGAAGAGTTGTCAACCTTCCAAGGCTTCAACCACAAAGGACGTCGTCCAGCGGAGGCCAGGGCCATAGACTTAGAAGCCAGCTTAAGATGCTTGGTAGAGGCATCACACAAAAAATCAACTGCCAAATTGGCTGTCTTAAAGGATGAAAGGATTTCATCCCTTGGAACCCCCTGGTCCAAATCCGACTGGATATTAGAAAGGCGGGTCTTTAGAAAGTTTGCTACCTCTGAGCAAGCTATTGCAACTGATGGAGACGCAGAAGCAGTGGAGTAGGAGCGCCTCATGGCACAATCGGCTTTCCGATCCATTGGATCCTGCAAGGAAGACCCATCCTCGGCAGGAACCACTGTCCTTTAGGACAGTTTTGCAACTGTCATGTCAACCTTAGGGACAGGGTCCCAGGAAGAAAGCTGAGTTTCCTGAATAGGAAACATGGTCTTAAATCTTTTAGTTAAGACCGGACCTTTTTCTGTTTCTTTCCATTCCGTTCTAAGTACGGACAGAAGGGTATCATCCGCTTTAAAGACCCTAGATCCCTTAGAGGCGGAGGTAGAGGCTTCCCCGGGATCAACATCCTGGTCCCCCGACCGGATGGATCTCAGAAGATGCTGGGTCTTTTCCAAAGGAAAAAAAATAGGAGGCAGCGACCTCCTCATCCGAAGAAGAGGACTTGGATTCTTCTCTCTCTCTTGATCCGTAGATGTCTCCATTCTGGGAGGTGAAGAAGGTCTGGAGCATTTCTGAGAGACATGTTTAAGTTCCTTAAAGGGGTACTCTGGTTAAAACCTTTTTTCTTTTAAATCAACTGGTGGCAGAAAGTTAAACATATTTGTAAATTACTTCTATTAAAAAATCTTAATCCTTCCTGTACTTATTAGCTGCTGAATACTACAAAGGAAATTCTTTTCTTTTTGGAATGCTCTTTGATGACATCACGAGCACAGTTCTCTCTGCTGACGTTATTATAATAATAATAAGTCTTTATTTATTGTTGTCCTTAGTGGGATTTGAACTGCAGGGCAGCAGTGCTAACCACTGAGCCTGCATGCTGCCCTTAGCATATATCTGCTATGCATGGTTGCTAAAATGGACAGAGATGTCAGCAGAGAGCACTGTGTTCATGATGTCATCAGTGTTCCAAAAAGAAAGGAATTTCCTCTGTAGCATTCAGCAGCTAATAAGTACTGGAAGGATTAAGATTTTTTAATAGAAGTAATTTACAAATATGTTTAACTTTCTGACACCAGTTGATTTAAAAGAAAAAAGGTTTTCACTGGAGTACCCCTTTAATAGAGGCTTGCATGGCCGATACGTTAGAGGAGACCCACACATACATATCTTGGACTGTGGGCTCAGTTTGGTGGGAATGTAGAACTTTAGCCCTACAGGGAGGGCACCTGAAAATTCATAACTATCCTCAAAGGGAATATTGCACTCATGGCAAGAAAGGTGCTTGCGCTTGGCGTACTTTTTTGCCAAGCCTTCACGGTCCTCTGAGCCCTCAGTCGACATATCTAAGATAAATATGAGAGAAAGAGTAGATAATGTAGCGGCAAAGAAAAAAATTGCAGCTAGATAAAATATAACATTAAATACCCAGGCTTTCAGATAAGTAAAAAAAAGCAGGTAAATCAATAGAATAGACAAACAGTACTATCCGCAAGGATGCACTGCTTTGAGACTCAAAAAGACAGAACTGTGGAAGAACCAACAGTACTGCGCTCTAGGAGGCTGAATGACAGCCTCGGGGAGGTTTAAATATCCTCTCAGATGGTGCCACAACAAGACTCTGCCCAAAAGGCGAGGTTAGGAAAGGATTAAAAAAATCTACTCAAAATTGATTTTTTAACAAAATATAAGAGAAAGGGCTATAAAGGGAAGATCCCCGCTCCGTTTTGCCGTATTATGCATAGTAGAACGGCGAGAAACCGAGCCAAGGACAAAACCGAGAGACAGGAAGTGACGTCAGACGCTGCTGATGTACTTCCGGATCGGGGCCGCGGAGATGCGCGGCTCCTTAACTCACAGCGCAGATATGCGCAGAAGATACAGCCCCAATGCCAGCAGGCAAGTAACAGAAATAAAAGGAGGCATAACGCCTAAAGAAAGAGACCCCCCCTCATATAACAGGAGCAAGGGGGTCACCATCTGTCCCACTGTCCGGGAGGACAGAAAATAACACAAGGGGACAGAGGGTGACCCCCTTACTTATACAGGGTGTTGTGGGTGTGGTTATTTAATTAATTCATTTAGTTCAATAAAACTTCCATCTTTCCTAACCAGTTCGCGGGGGGGGGGATGGAATACCCCGTCTGTGCTACTGGTTAGGATGTAAGGGAAAGGAATTTTGCAATTTCTCATTGACTTACAGCTAACATTTGGCCACAGCCTTTTTTCAATTCAAAGTTTTTTGGGAAAACGCACAAAAAAAAATCCCCAACAAGTAGAAACTTAGCCTAAAATCATAAAAGCATAATAACTCTCTGAGGCTAGTTTTTTTTTTTTTAGTTTTTTGGCAGATTGCTGCTGCAGTTTTTGAACAAAAGCCAGAAGTGTCTTTAAGAAAAATGGAGAAGTATGAAAGACAAAAAGGGACAATGCGCCTATCTATGTGCCGTTATCCTTATTACAAGTGAAAGGTGAGGAAGCGTAAGGAATGCTCTCACCTGGTGGTGTTATGCTGAGAGCATAACACCTGTTGCAGCTTGAAGGGGCCCAACTGGTGTGGGTAAGTGGAAATCCACGGTGTGCTGCCCGGATCCACCCGTCCGGCCAGACGGTCTGTGAGTATGAGTGGTAGCGGGGAAAAAGGAATCCGATCCTGGCGCTCACCCGTGCGGCAGCTGAGAAAATGATGTCAGGAGCCGTGATGAGGTAAAAGATGCACTTTATTTTGGATAAAGCAGGGACTACGCGTTGCGAGGGGACAGGCTCCCCTCTTCCTCAGGTCCAATCAATGAGCGCCAGGATCGGATTCCTTTTTCCCCGCTACCACTCATACTTTAAGAGAAATGGGGAATATATAGGAAGGATTTACACTTCTTCTTAGTGTATCCACTTCTGAGTTTGACTCAAAAACTGCAGTGCCAGTTTTCTAAAATAAATGGCAGGAAAAAAAACTGTTTTGAAATGTAGCCTAAGGCTAAGTTTCTACTTGGTTTGAAAAAAAAAAAAAAACTGCAAGAAAAAATGCCTGAAAAAAAAACAGTTGTTCAATTTCCTGCATCTGGCGTTTTTTCTGGAGTTTTTTCATTTTTGTGGAAATTGCACCTTGGCAGTTTTTTTTTGTTTTTTTTTGGTTCCGCAAAATTTGTTGGGTTCCAAAAAAAAAAAAAAAAAAAAAAAAAAAGGATGCAGTAGTGATGGAAAAAAATTTCTTTAACGAAATTTATATTTTTCTAACCAAATTTTAATACATTTTTGACAAAGTGTGTGTGTTTCACTTTTTTCTCTATTTTTTATATTTTTTTTAGGTAGTACTACTACTCACAACATGTAGGGATTGGCTGGATGGTTGCAGCCAATCACAGCTCTCTGCAGGGAAATATGAATAGGTGTATATATACGTCAGTGCAGGGGACCATAGAAGAGCTGCTGCCGGCATCTATACATTACACAGGAGGATTGCAACGGGGGATGTCAGTTAGTACAGGTACTACTACTCCCATCATGGAACAGTGTGTTCCATGCTGGGAGTAGTAGTACTACCTAAAAAAATGTAAAAAATAAAGAAATAAAGTGAAAAACACACACACACACACACTACATTTTTATTATTGTCGGCTAAATTGTTAGGTCCCCGCCCGCCCACATAAATTGATCCCTGTTTTAAAAATGTCTCCCTCACATTTTTGGATTGCTCAAGTCCAAAAAAGAATAAAAACCACCTACAAAAATGCCAAAGTTAAAACCCACATATGGTTTTTCTTGGCGATTTTCCACTCCCATAGACTTCTATGGAAGAAAAACGCCACGATTTTGACCCAAAAAATTGCCAGTGGCTCAACATGCTGCGATTTAGAAAATCCGCCAAGGAGCTGAAAAATGCCAAAAAAGAGTGAAAAAACGCCAAAGTGAAAATGCCAAATGGAATAAGAATTTAGCGATTTCTCATTGATTTACAGCTAACATTTGGCCGCAGTGTTTTTTGGCTGAAAAAACGCCATGCGGCAGAAAATTAGCCTAATAGTTATAATTTTACATCAGGTGCACATTAAAGAATTATCCCTAACCAAAAGCAGTAGTTCAGAGTTGTAGTTGACATTCTCATTGACTCTTGCACATGGTTAGCTTTGATTAGCTTGAAAAGAACTGCTCTATCTCTATCAAGTGCTTATGTTTACTAAAACTGAACGGTCTGTTCAACCCCCACTTTGTGATTATTTGTATTATTATATTAACTGCTCTGGACTTTAAACCAGCAAATATTATTTGGCCCATGCATACACATTTGAAAACACATGCTATTTATGAAGAAGCTTAAATCCCTATTGCACGTTGTAATTGTGTCGAACCATGTTATTCGGCTACTTACTTTTCAAGCAATTTATTAATTCAATACCTTGAATATATCAAGTTGAAGCCTGATAGAGCAGTCAGTTTAGGGAAAGTTGATTTAAAGGATTCTTGTCTTTGCCTTGTCTAACTGCCGAGTTTAACTGCAACAACACTTTGACAAGCTAACACTTAGACAAGTGATTGCACCGTGCCTGCCCCTGCACAAGTGCCTTCCCCATACTAATTCGACATATAAAGAAAGACAAATTGATGGAACAGAAGCAGTTGCCTTATTAATTAACTAAAACACAAGAAATGTGAAACATATGGGTCAGATGAAAAACTTCTTAAATGAACATATATTAACTTGTGTTATTTTCACTATTGCAAAAAAGAAACTTTATAAATAAAAGACTTTATTTTGGTATATTTGATTTTGAATAGACCCAAATGCAGAACAAGACTCTATCATTGCAGTCTTGCAAAACAAATATATGATCAAGGCACAGAACCAGATGAACTAAAACAATATAACCTTTAGAGAGTGTAAATGTATGCTAAACATCCTCTGTGTTCACACTCCATCACCAGGCTACCTGTAAGGCTTACTCCACTTGAACTCACAACCTCTGCGCTCCAAGGCATCAGCTCTAACCACAAGGCTATGGGGATGTTGGTGATCAAGACATGGCAAGCCGAGAGCTAGCTCGGTCTTAGGCACGAGTTTGCCAAAACAGGCCAAGACCCTGATCGCCCCATCCAACTGACAAGCAGCTCCCACGGCTTAGTGGTTAGAGCAGCCGCCTTGGAACGCAGAGGTTGTGAGTTCGAGTCCCGTGGAGACCCCGCTGTTAACGGAAATGGATCGTGAGAACCAAGGAAGTCCGGTGGATTGGATGATGATGGACCAGAGGATATCGCTTGTTGGAGTGAGACAAAGAGAACATCAAGGAGAGCAGATGGCGGTCCGATGTTGTGGGAGAGAATAATGTCAAGGTAAGTGGTCAAAGGGGATCGTGGAAAAGGAGGAAGGTATAGTCGGAGAGGATCATCGGGGGGAAGGTGTCGTCTCCTCCCACTGCGGACAGGGAGGTGTAGTCTGAGGGGACTGTGGAGGAGGACCCTAGATGGAGGAGGACCCTAAGTTGGAGAGTTGCTAAAAGTGGTGGCTGAGGCAAGTAGATTTGTGGGGTTTGGCAAAAGATTGTAAAGTGAGGGGCTTTTATTTCCTTTTTTTTTGTTGTTTGAAAATTTTATATCAAGAAAAGGGGCTCCTCTCCGACTATACCTTCCTCCTATTCCACGATCCCCTCTGAGCACTTACCTCGACATTATACGCTCCCACGACACCGGACCGCCATCTGCTATCACACACACATACACAGTCGGATAGTATAGTCGGAGGGGATCGTGGGGAGGAAGTGGAGGAAGGTGTGATGGAGGATCCTAAGTTGTAGATCTGCCAAAAGTGGTGGCTGAGGCAAGTAGATTTGTGGGATTTGGAAAAAGATTGAAAAGTGAGGGGCTTTTCTTTCCTTTTTTTTTGTTGTTTAAAATGTTATAGCAAGAAAAGGGGCTCCTCTCCACTCTCTCAAGTCACACCCCTCCACACTTCTCAACATTCTTTGTTTCCACACTCCATCACCATGCTATCTGACCATGATCAATCCACATCAGCTTCAGGGTCTTCACAGGACTTGAACTCACAACCTCTCTGCTCCAAGGTGGCAGCTCTAACCACTAGGCTGTGGGAACTGCCTGGAAACAGGCCACGGCGAATGCGGTCTTGGCCTGTTTTGACAAAAAGAGAAAGCACACAGATTGGGACTTGAACCTAAGACCGAGCTACCTCTCAGGCTTGCCAGATAGAATTCGAGTCCCCCTCTCTCTTTGACACGCAGGGCCATAAAAACGAGAAAAGCTTCGGCTAGAAGCCTGAACAGCACGGTGTTGGGAGCTAGCCCGGCCGTAGAGTCGCCGAGCTAGCTCGGTCTTAGGCACGAGTTTGCCAAAACAGGCCAAGACCCTGATCGCCCCATCCAACTGACAAGCAGCTCCCACGGCGAATGGGGTCTTGGCCTGTTTTGACAAAAAGAGAAAGCACACAGATTGGGACTTGAACCTAAGACCGAGCTACCTCTCAGGCTTGCCAGATAGAATTCGAGTCCCCCTGAACAGCACGGTGCCGGGAGCTAGCCCGGCCGTAGAGTCGCCGAGCTAGCTCGGTCTTAGGCACGAGTTTGCCAAAACAGGCCAAGACCCTGATCGCCCCATCCAACTGACAAGCAGCTCCCACGGCTTAGTGGTTAGAGCAGCCGCCTTGGAACGCAGAGGTTGTGAGTTCGAGTCCCGTGGAGACCCCGCTGTTAACGGAAATGGATCGTGAGAACCAAGGAAGTCCGGTGGATTGGATGATGATGGACCAGAGGATATCGCTTGTTGGAGTGAGACAAAGAGAACATCAAGGAGAGCAGATGGCGGTCCGATGTTGTGGGAGAGAATAATGTCAAGGTAAGTGGTCAAAGGGGATCGTGGAAAAGGAGGAAGGTATAGTCGGAGAGGATCATCGGGGGGAAGGTGTCGTCTCCTCCCACTGCGGACAGGGAGGTGTAGTCTGAGGGGACTGTGGAGGAGGACCCTAGATGGAGGAGGACCCTAAGTTGGAGAGTTGCTAAAAGTGGTGGCTGAGGCAAGTAGATTTGTGGGGTTTGGCAAAAGATTGTAAAGTGAGGGGCTTTTATTTCCTTTTTTTTTGTTGTTTGAAAATTTTATATCAAGAAAAGGGGCTCCTCTCCGACTATACCTTCCTCCTATTCCACGATCCCCTCTGAGCACTTACCTCGACATTATACGCTCCCACGACACCGGACCGCCATCTGCTATCACACACACATACACAGTCGGATAGTATAGTCGGAGGGGATCGTGGGGAGGAAGTGGAGGAAGGTGTGATGGAGGATCCTAAGTTGTAGATCTGCCAAAAGTGGTGGCTGAGGCAAGTAGATTTGTGGGATTTGGAAAAAGATTGAAAAGTGAGGGGCTTTTCTTTCCTTTTTTTTTGTTGTTTAAAATGTTATAGCAAGAAAAGGGGCTCCTCTCCACTCTCTCAAGTCACACCCCTCCACACTTCTCAACATTCTTTGTTTCCACACTCCATCACCATGCTATCTGACCATGATCAATCCACATCAGCTTCAGGGTCTTCACAGGACTTGAACTCACAACCTCTCTGCTCCAAGGTGGCAGCTCTAACCACTAGGCTGTGGGAACTGCCTGGAAACAGGCCACGGCGAATGCGGTCTTGGCCTGTTTTGACAAAAAGAGAAAGCACACAGATTGGGACTTGAACCTAAGACCGAGCTACCTCTCAGGCTTGCCAGATAGAATTCGAGTCCCCCTCTCTCTTTGACACGCAGGGCCATAAAAACGAGAAAAGCTTCGGCTAGAAGCCTGAACAGCACGGTGTTGGGAGCTAGCCCGGCCGTAGAGTCGCCGAGCTAGCTCGGTCTTAGGCACGAGTTTGCCAAAACAGGCCAAGACCCTGATCGCCCCATCCAACTGACAAGCAGCTCCCACGGCTTAGTGGTTAGAGCAGCCGCCTTGGAACGCAGAGGTTGTGAGTTCGAGTCCCGTGGAGACCCCGCTGTTAACGGAAATGGATCGTGAGAACCAAGGAAGTCCGGTGGATTGGATGATGATGGACCAGAGGATATCGCTTGTTGGAGTGAGACAAAGAAAACATCAAGGAGAGCAGATGGCGGTCCGATGTTGTGGGAGAGAATAATGTCAAGGTAAGTGGTCAAAGGGGATTGTGGAAAAGGAGGAAGGTATAGTCGGAGAGGATCATCGGGGGGAAGGTGTCATCTCCTCCCACTGCGGACAGGGAGGTGTAGTCTGAGGGGACTGTGGAGGAGGACCCTAGATGGAGGAGGACCCTAAGTTGGAGAGTTGCTAAAAGTGGTGGCTGAGGCAAGTAGATTTGTGGGGTTTGGCAAAAGATTGTAAAGTGAGGGGCTTTTATTTCCTTTTTTTTTGTTGTTTGAAAATTTTATATCAAGAAAAGGGGCTCCTCTCCGACTATACCTTCCTCCTATTCCACGATCCCCTCTGAGCACTTACCTCGACATTATACGCTCCCACGACACCGGACCGCCATCTGCTATCACACACACATACACAGTCGGATAGTATAGTCGGAGGGGATCGTGGGGAGGAAGTGGAGGAAGGTGTGATGGAGGATCCTAAGTTGTAGATCTGCCAAAAGTGGTGGCTGAGGCAAGTAGATTTGTGGGATTTGGAAAAAGATTGAAAAGTGAGGGGCTTTTCTTTCCTTTTTTTTTTTGTTGTTTAAAATGTTAGAGCAAGAAAAGGGGCTCCTCTCCCCTCTCTCAAGTCACACCCCTCCACCAAAACCCCCACCCATTTTCATCCAACGGTGCCTTCCTCCTCAACCGCACCACCCACCTTGCCACACTTCCCCCTCCACCATCAACTTACCCCCTATGGTACCCTCCCCACCTATATCACCCTGGCCCACTTACCTCTACACCAGCTACCACAGACAACTGCATCTCCAACACCTTCTGGACCCGTGACCATCAGTCGCTACACACACACACACACTTCTCAACATTCTTTGTTTCCACACTCCATCACCATGCTATCTGACCATGATCAATCCACATCAGCTTCAGGGTCTTCACAGGACTTGAACTCACAACCTCTCTGCTCCAAGGTGGCAGCTCTAACCACTAGGCTGTGGGAACTGCCTGGAAACAGGCCACGGCGAATGGGGTCTTGGCCTGTTTTGACAAAAAGAGAAAGCACACAGATTGGGACTTGAACCTAAGACCGAGCTACCTCTCAGGCTTGCCAGATAGAATTCGAGTCCCCCTGAACAGCACGGTGCCGGGAGCTAGCCCGGCCGTAGAGTCGCCGAGCTAGCTCGGTCTTAGGCACGAGTTTGCCAAAACAGGCCAAGACCCTGATCGCCCCATCCAACTGACAAGCAGCTCCCACGGCTTAGTGGTTAGAGCAGCCGCCTTGGAACGCAGAGGTTGTGAGTTCGAGTCCCGTGGAGACCCCGCTGTTAACGGAAATGGATCGTGAGAACCAAGGAAGTCCGGTGGATTGGATGATGATGGACCAGAGGATATTGCTTGTTGGAGTGAGACAAAGAGAACATCAAGGAGAGCAGATGGCGGTCCGATGTTGTGGGAGAGAATAATGTCAAGGTAAGTGGTCAAAGGGGATCGTGGAAAAGGAGGAAGGTATAGTTGGAGAGGATCATCGGGGGGAAGGTGTCGTCTCCTCCCACTGCGGACAGGGAGGTGTAGTCTGAGGGGACTGTGGAGGAGGACCCTAAGTTGGAGAGTTGCTAAAAGTGGTGGCTGAGGCAAGTAGATTTGTGGGGTTTGGCAAAAGATTGTAAAGTGAGGGGCTTTTATTTCCTTTTTTTTTGTTGTTTGAAAATTTTATATCAAGAAAAGGGGCTCCTCTCCGACTATACCTTCCTCCTATTCCACGATCCCCTCTGAGCACTTACCTCGACATTATACGCTCCCACGACACCGGACCGCCATCTGCTATCACACACACATACACAGTCGGATAGTATAGTCGGAGGGGATCGTGGGGAGGAAGTGGAGGAAGGTGTGATGGAGGATCCTAAGTTGTAGATCTGCCAAAAGTGGTGGCTGAGGCAAGTAGATTTGTGGGATTTGGAAAAAGATTGAAAAGTGAGGGGCTTTTCTTTCCTTTTTTTTTGTTGTTTAAAATGTTATAGCAAGAAAAGGGGCTCCTCTCCACTCTCTCAAGTCACACCCCTCCACACTTCTCAACATTCTTTGTTTCCACACTCCATCACCATGCTATCTGACCATGATCAATCCACATCAGCTTCAGGGTCTTCACAGGACTTGAACTCACAACCTCTCTGCTCCAAGGTGGCAGCTCTAACCACTAGGCTGTGGGAACTGCCTGGAAACAGGCCACGGCGAATGCGGTCTTGGCCTGTTTTGACAAAAAGAGAAAGCACACAGATTGGGACTTGAACCTAAGACCGAGCTACCTCTCAGGCTTGCCAGATAGAATTCGAGTCCCCCTCTCTCTTTGACACGCAGGGCCATAAAAACGAGAAAAGCTTCGGCTAGGAGCCTGAACAGCACGGTGTTGGGAGCTAGCCCGGCCGTAGAGTCGCCGAGCTAGCTCGGTCTTAGGCACGAGTTTGCCAAAACAGGCCAAGACCCTGATCGCCCCATCCAACTGACAAGCAGCTCCCACGGCGAATGGGGTCTTGGCCTGTTTTGACAAAAAGAGAAAGCACACAGATTGGGACTTGAACCTAAGACCGAGCTACCTCTCAGGCTTGCCAGATAGAATTCGAGTCCCCCTGAACAGCACGGTGCCGGGAGCTAGCCCGGCCGTAGAGTCGCCGAGCTAGCTCGGTCTTAGGCACGAGTTTGCCAAAACAGGCCAAGACCCTGATCGCCCCATCCAACTGACAAGCAGCTCCCACGGCTTAGTGGTTAGAGCAGCCGCCTTGGAACGCAGAGGTTGTGAGTTCGAGTCCCGTGGAGACCCCGCTGTTAACGGAAATGGATCGTGAGAACCAAGGAAGTCCGGTGGATTGGATGATGATGGACCAGAGGATATCGCTTGTTGGAGTGAGACAAAGAGAACATCAAGGAGAGCAGATGGCGGTCCGATGTTGTGGGAGAGAATAATGTCAAGGTAAGTGGTCAAAGGGGATCGTGGAAAAGGAGGAAGGTATAGTCGGAGAGGATCATCGGGGGGAAGGTGTCGTCTCCTCCCACTGCGGACAGGGAGGTGTAGTCTGAGGGGACTGTGGAGGAGGACCCTAGATGGAGGAGGACCCTAAGTTGGAGAGTTGCTAAAAGTGGTGGCTGAGGCAAGTAGATTTGTGGGGTTTGGCAAAAGATTGTAAAGTGAGGGGCTTTTATTTCCTTTTTTTTTGTTGTTTGAAAATTTTATATCAAGAAAAGGGGCTCCTCTCCGACTATACCTTCCTCCTATTCCACGATCCCCTCTGAGCACTTACCTCGACATTATACGCTCCCACGACACCGGACCGCCATCTGCTATCACACACACATACACAGTCGGATAGTATAGTCGGAGGGGATCGTGGGGAGGAAGTGGAGGAAGGTGTGATGGAGGATCCTAAGTTGTAGATCTGCCAAAAGTGGTGGCTGAGGCAAGTAGATTTGTGGGATTTGGAAAAAGATTGAAAAGTGAGGGGCTTTTCTTTCCTTTTTTTTTGTTGTTTAAAATGTTATAGCAAGAAAAGGGGCTCCTCTCCACTCTCTCAAGTCACACCCCTCCACACTTCTCAACATTCTTTGTTTCCACACTCCATCACCATGCTATCTGACCATGATCAATCCACATCAGCTTCAGGGTCTTCACAGGACTTGAACTCACAACCTCTCTGCTCCAAGGTGGCAGCTCTAACCACTAGGCTGTGGGAACTGCCTGGAAACAGGCCACGGCGAATGCGGTCTTGGCCTGTTTTGACAAAAAGAGAAAGCACACAGATTGGGACTTGAACCTAAGACCGAGCTACCTCTCAGGCTTGCCAGATAGAATTCGAGTCCCCCTCTCTCTTTGACACGCAGGGCCATAAAAACGAGAAAAGCTTCGGCTAGAAGCCTGAACAGCACGGTGTTGGGAGCTAGCCCGGCCGTAGAGTCGCCGAGCTAGCTCGGTCTTAGGCACGAGTTTGCCAAAACAGGCCAAGACCCTGATCGCCCCATCCAACTGACAAGCAGCTCCCACGGCGAATGGGGTCTTGGCCTGTTTTGACAAAAAGAGAAAGCACACAGATTGGGACTTGAACCTAAGACCGAGCTACCTCTCAGGCTTGCCAGATAGAATTCGAGTCCCCCTGAACAGCACGGTGCCGGGAGCTAGCCCGGCCGTAGAGTCGCCGAGCTAGCTCGGTCTTAGGCACGAGTTTGCCAAAACAGGCCAAGACCCTGATCGCCCCATCCAACTGACAAGCAGCTCCCACGGCTTAGTGGTTAGAGCAGCCGCCTTGGAACGCAGAGGTTGTGAGTTCGAGTCCCGTGGAGACCCCGCTGTTAACGGAAATGGATCGTGAGAACCAAGGAAGTCCGGTGGATTGGATGATGATGGACCAGAGGATATCGCTTGTTGGAGTGAGACAAAGAGAACATCAAGGAGAGCAGATGGCGGTCCGATGTTGTGGGAGAGAATAATGTCAAGGTAAGTGGTCAAAGGGGATCGTGGAAAAGGAGGAAGGTATAGTCGGAGAGGATCATCGGGGGGAAGGTGTCGTCTCCTCCCACTGCGGACAGGGAGGTGTAGTCTGAGGGGACTGTGGAGGAGGACCCTAGATGGAGGAGGACCCTAAGTTGGAGAGTTGCTAAAAGTGGTGGCTGAGGCAAGTAGATTTGTGGGGTTTGGCAAAAGATTGTAAAGTGAGGGGCTTTTATTTCCTTTTTTTTTGTTGTTTGAAAATTTTATATCAAGAAAAGGGGCTCCTCTCCGACTATACCTTCCTCCTATTCCACGATCCCCTCTGAGCACTTACCTCGACATTATACGCTCCCACGACACCGGACCGCCATCTGCTATCACACACACATACACAGTCGGATAGTATAGTCGGAGGGGATCGTGGGGAGGAAGTGGAGGAAGGTGTGATGGAGGATCCTAAGTTGTAGATCTGCCAAAAGTGGTGGCTGAGGCAAGTAGATTTGTGGGATTTGGAAAAAGATTGAAAAGTGAGGGGCTTTTCTTTCCTTTTTTTTTGTTGTTTAAAATGTTATAGCAAGAAAAGGGGCTCCTCTCCACTCTCTCAAGTCACACCCCTCCACACTTCTCAACATTCTTTGTTTCCACACTCCATCACCATGCTATCTGACCATGATCAATCCACATCAGCTTCAGGGTCTTCACAGGACTTGAACTCACAACCTCTCTGCTCCAAGGTGGCAGCTCTAACCACTAGGCTGTGGGAACTGCCTGGAAACAGGCCACGGCGAATGCGGTCTTGGCCTGTTTTGACAAAAAGAGAAAGCACACAGATTGGGACTTGAACCTAAGACCGAGCTACCTCTCAGGCTTGCCAGATAGAATTCGAGTCCCCCTCTCTCTTTGACACGCAGGGCCATAAAAACGAGAAAAGCTTCGGCTAGAAGCCTGAACAGCACGGTGTTGGGAGCTAGCCCGGCCGTAGAGTCGCCGAGCTAGCTCGGTCTTAGGCACGAGTTTGCCAAAACAGGCCAAGACCCTGATCGCCCCATCCAACTGACAAGCAGCTCCCACGGCGAATGGGGTCTTGGCCTGTTTTGACAAAAAGAGAAAGCACACAGATTGGGACTTGAACCTAAGACCGAGCTACCTCTCAGGCTTGCCAGATAGAATTCGAGTCCCCCTGAACAGCACGGTGCCGGGAGCTAGCCCGGCCGTAGAGTCGCCGAGCTAGCTCGGTCTTAGGCACGAGTTTGCCAAAACAGGCCAAGACCCTGATCGCCCCATCCAACTGACAAGCAGCTCCCACGGCTTAGTGGTTAGAGCAGCCGCCTTGGAACGCAGAGGTTGTGAGTTCGAGTCCCGTGGAGACCCCGCTGTTAACGGAAATGGATCGTGAGAACCAAGGAAGTCCGGTGGATTGGATGATGATGGACCAGAGGATATCGCTTGTTGGAGTGAGACAAAGAGAACATCAAGGAGAGCAGATGGCGGTCCGATGTTGTGGGAGAGAATAATGTCAAGGTAAGTGGTCAAAGGGGATCGTGGAAAAGGAGGAAGGTATAGTCGGAGAGGATCATCGGGGGGAAGGTGTCGTCTCCTCCCACTGCGGACAGGGAGGTGTAGTCTGAGGGGACTGTGGAGGAGGACCCTAGATGGAGGAGGACCCTAAGTTGGAGAGTTGCTAAAAGTGGTGGCTGAGGCAAGTAGATTTGTGGGGTTTGGCAAAAGATTGTAAAGTGAGGGGCTTTTATTTCCTTTTTTTTTGTTGTTTGAAAATTTTATATCAAGAAAAGGGGCTCCTCTCCGACTATACCTTCCTCCTATTCCACGATCCCCTCTGAGCACTTACCTCGACATTATACGCTCCCACGACACCGGACCGCCATCTGCTATCACACACACATACACAGTCGGATAGTATAGTCGGAGGGGATCGTGGGGAGGAAGTGGAGGAAGGTGTGATGGAGGATCCTAAGTTGTAGATCTGCCAAAAGTGGTGGCTGAGGCAAGTAGATTTGTGGGATTTGGAAAAAGATTGAAAAGTGAGGGGCTTTTCTTTCCTTTTTTTTTGTTGTTTAAAATGTTATAGCAAGAAAAGGGGCTCCTCTCCACTCTCTCAAGTCACACCCCTCCACACTTCTCAACATTCTTTGTTTCCACACTCCATCACCATGCTATCTGACCATGATCAATCCACATCAGCTTCAGGGTCTTCACAGGACTTGAACTCACAACCTCTCTGCTCCAAGGTGGCAGCTCTAACCACTAGGCTGTGGGAACTGCCTGGAAACAGGCCACGGCGAATGCGGTCTTGGCCTGTTTTGACAAAAAGAGAAAGCACACAGATTGGGACTTGAACCTAAGACCGAGCTACCTCTCAGGCTTGCCAGATAGAATTCGAGTCCCCCTCTCTCTTTGACACGCAGGGCCATAAAAACGAGAAAAGCTTCGGCTAGAAGCCTGAACAGCACAGTGTTGGGAGCTAGCCCGGCCGTAGAGTCGCCGAGCTAGCTCGGTCTTAGGCACGAGTTTGCCAAAACAGGCCAAGACCCTGATCGCCCCATCCAACTGACAAGCAGCTCCCACGGCGAATGGGGTCTTGGCCTGTTTTGACAAAAAGAGAAAGCACACAGATTGGGACTTGAACCTAAGACCGAGCTACCTCTCAGGCTTGCCAGATAGAATTCGAGTCCCCCTGAACAGCACGGTGCCGGGAGCTAGCCCGGCCGTAGAGTCGCCGAGCTAGCTCGGTCTTAGGCACGAGTTTGCCAAAACAGGCCAAGACCCTGATCGCCCCATCCAACTGACAAGCAGCTCCCACGGCTTAGTGGTTAGAGCAGCCGCCTTGGAACGCAGAGGTTGTGAGTTCGAGTCCCGTGGAGACCCCGCTGTTAACGGAAATGGATCGTGAGAACCAAGGAAGTCCGGTGGATTGGATGATGATGGACCAGAGGATATCGCTTGTTGGAGTGAGACAAAGAGAACATCAAGGAGAGCAGATGGCGGTCCGATGTTGTGGGAGAGAATAATGTCAAGGTAAGTGGTCAAAGGGGATCGTGGAAAAGGAGGAAGGTATAGTCGGAGAGGATCATCGGGGGGAAGGTGTCGTCTCCTCCCACTGCGGACAGGGAGGTGTAGTCTGAGGGGACTGTGGAGGAGGACCCTAGATGGAGGAGGACCCTAAGTTGGAGAGTTGCTAAAAGTGGTGGCTGAGGCAAGTAGATTTGTGGGGTTTGGCAAAAGATTGTAAAGTGAGGGGCTTTTATTTCCTTTTTTTTTGTTGTTTGAAAATTTTATATCAAGAAAAGGGGCTCCTCTCCGACTATACCTTCCTCCTATTCCACGATCCCCTCTGAGCACTTACCTCGACATTATACGCTCCCACGACACCGGACCGCCATCTGCTATCACACACACATACACAGTCGGATAGTATAGTCGGAGGGGATCGTGGGGAGGAAGTGGAGGAAGGTGTGATGGAGGATCCTAAGTTGTAGATCTGCCAAAAGTGGTGGCTGAGGCAAGTAGATTTGTGGGATTTGGAAAAAGATTGAAAAGTGAGGGGCTTTTCTTTCCTTTTTTTTTGTTGTTTAAAATGTTATAGCAAGAAAAGGGGCTCCTCTCCACTCTCTCAAGTCACACCCCTCCACACTTCTCAACATTCTTTGTTTCCACACTCCATCACCATGCTATCTGACCATGATCAATCCACATCAGCTTCAGGGTCTTCACAGGACTTGAACTCACAACCTCTCTGCTCCAAGGTGGCAGCTCTAACCACTAGGCTGTGGGAACTGCCTGGAAACAGGCCACGGCGAATGCGGTCTTGGCCTGTTTTGACAAAAAGAGAAAGCACACAGATTGGGACTTGAACCTAAGACCGAGCTACCTCTCAGGCTTGCCAGATAGAATTCGAGTCCCCCTCTCTCTTTGACACGCAGGGCCATAAAAACGAGAAAAGCTTCGGCTAGAAGCCTGAACAGCACGGTGTTGGGAGCTAGCCCGGCCGTAGAGTCGCCGAGCTAGCTCGGTCTTAGGCACGAGTTTGCCAAAACAGGCCAAGACCCTGATCGCCCCATCCAACTGACAAGCAGCTCCCACGGCGAATGGGGTCTTGGCCTGTTTTGACAAAAAGAGAAAGCACACAGATTGGGACTTGAACCTAAGACCGAGCTACCTCTCAGGCTTGCCAGATAGAATTCGAGTCCCCCTGAACAGCACGGTGCCGGGAGCTAGCCCGGCCGTAGAGTCGCCGAGCTAGCTCGGTCTTAGGCACGAGTTTGCCAAAACAGGCCAAGACCCTGATCGCCCCATCCAACTGACAAGCAGCTCCCACGGCTTAGTGGTTAGAGCAGCCGCCTTGGAACGCAGAGGTTGTGAGTTCGAGTCCCGTGGAGACCCCGCTGTTAACGGAAATGGATCGTGAGAACCAAGGAAGTCCGGTGGATTGGATGATGATGGACCAGAGGATATCGCTTGTTGGAGTGAGACAAAGAGAACATCAAGGAGAGCAGATGGCGGTCCGATGTTGTGGGAGAGAATAATGTCAAGGTAAGTGGTCAAAGGGGATCGTGGAAAAGGAGGAAGGTATAGTCGGAGAGGATCATCGGGGAGAAGGTGTCGTCTCCTCCCACTGCGGACAGGGAGGTGTAGTCTGAGGGGACTGTGGAGGAGGACCCTAGATGGAGGAGGACCCTAAGTTGGAGAGTTGCTAAAAGTGGTGGCTGAGGCAAGTAGATTTGTGGGGTTTGGCAAAAGATTGTAAAGTGAGGGGCTTTTATTTCCTTTTTTTTTGTTGTTTGAAAATTTTATATCAAGAAAAGGGGCTCCTCTCCGACTATACCTTCCTCCTATTCCACGATCCCCTCTGAGCACTTACCTCGACATTATACGCTCCCACGACACCGGACCGCCATCTGCTATCACACACACATACACAGTCGGATAGTATAGTCGGAGGGGATCGTGGGGAGGAAGTGGAGGAAGGTGTGATGGAGGATCCTAAGTTGTAGATCTGCCAAAAGTGGTGGCTGAGGCAAGTAGATTTGTGGGATTTGGAAAAAGATTGAAAAGTGAGGGGCTTTTCTTTCCTTTTTTTTTGTTGTTTAAAATGTTATAGCAAGAAAAGGGGCTCCTCTCCACTCTCTCAAGTCACACCCCTCCACACTTCTCAACATTCTTTGTTTCCACACTCCATCACCATGCTATCTGACCATGATCAATCCACATCAGCTTCAGGGTCTTCACAGGACTTGAACTCACAACCTCTCTGCTCCAAGGTGGCAGCTCTAACCACTAGGCTGTGGGAACTGCCTGGAAACAGGCCACGGCGAATGCGGTCTTGGCCTGTTTTGACAAAAAGAGAAAGCACACAGATTGGGACTTGAACCTAAGACCGAGCTACCTCTCAGGCTTGCCAGATAGAATTCGAGTCCCCCTCTCTCTTTGACACGCAGGGCCATAAAAACGAGAAAAGCTTCGGCTAGAAGCCTGAACAGCACGGTGTTGGGAGCTAGCCCGGCCGTAGAGTCGCCGAGCTAGCTCGGTCTTAGGCACGAGTTTGCCAAAACAGGCCAAGACCCTGATCGCCCCATCCAACTGACAAGCAGCTCCCACGGCGAATGGGGTCTTGGCCTGTTTTGACAAAAAGAGAAAGCACACAGATTGGGACTTGAACCTAAGACCGAGCTACCTCTCAGGCTTGCCAGATAGAATTCGAGTCCCCCTGAACAGCACGGTGCCGGGAGCTAGCCCGGCCGTAGAGTCGCCGAGCTAGCTCGGTCTTAGGCACGAGTTTGCCAAAACAGGCCAAGACCCTGATCGCCCCATCCAACTGACAAGCAGCTCCCACGGCTTAGTGGTTAGAGCAGCCGCCTTGGAACGCAGAGGTTGTGAGTTCGAGTCCCGTGGAGACCCCGCTGTTAACGGAAATGGATCGTGAGAACCAAGGAAGTCCGGTGGATTGGATGATGATGGACCAGAGGATATCGCTTGTTGGAGTGAGACAAAGAGAACATCAAGGAGAGCAGATGGCGGTCCGATGTTGTGGGAGAGAATAATGTCAAGGTAAGTGGTCAAAGGGGATCGTGGAAAAGGAGGAAGGTATAGTCGGAGAGGATCATCGGGGGGAAGGTGTCGTCTCCTCCCACTGCGGACAGGGAGGTGTAGTCTGAGGGGACTGTGGAGGAGGACCCTAGATGGAGGAGGACCCTAAGTTGGAGAGTTGCTAAAAGTGGTGGCTGAGGCAAGTAGATTTGTGGGGTTTGGCAAAAGATTGTAAAGTGAGGGGCTTTTATTTCCTTTTTTTTTGTTGTTTGAAAATTTTATATCAAGAAAAGGGGCTCCTCTCCGACTATACCTTCCTCCTATTCCACGATCCCCTCTGAGCACTTACCTCGACATTATACGCTCCCACGACACCGGACCGCCATCTGCTATCACACACACATACACAGTCGGATAGTATAGTCGGAGGGGATCGTGGGGAGGAAGTGGAGGAAGGTGTGATGGAGGATCCTAAGTTGTAGATCTGCCAAAAGTGGTGGCTGAGGCAAGTAGATTTGTGGGATTTGGAAAAAGATTGAAAAGTGAGGGGCTTTTCTTTCCTTTTTTTTTGTTGTTTAAAATGTTATAGCAAGAAAAGGGGCTCCTCTCCACTCTCTCAAGTCACACCCCTCCACACTTCTCAACATTCTTTGTTTCCACACTCCATCACCATGCTATCTGACCATGATCAATCCACATCAGCTTCAGGGTCTTCACAGGACTTGAACTCACAACCTCTCTGCTCCAAGGTGGCAGCTCTAACCACTAGGCTGTGGGAACTGCCTGGAAACAGGCCACGGCGAATGCGGTCTTGGCCTGTTTTGACAAAAAGAGAAAGCACACAGATTGGGACTTGAACCTAAGACCGAGCCACCTCTCAGGCTTGCCAGATAGAATTCGAGTCCCCCTCTCTCTTTGACACGCAGGGCCATAAAAACGAGAAAAGCTTCGGCTAGAAGCCTGAACAGCACGGTGTTGGGAGCTAGCCCGGCCGTAGAGTCGCCGAGCTAGCTCGGTCTTAGGCACGAGTTTGCCAAAACAGGCCAAGACCCTGATCGCCCCATCCAACTGACAAGCAGCTCCCACGGCGAATGGGGTCTTGGCCTGTTTTGACAAAAAGAGAAAGCACACAGATTGGGACTTGAACCTAAGACCGAGCTACCTCTCAGGCTTGCCAGATAGAATTCGAGTCCCCCTGAACAGCACGGTGCCGGGAGCTAGCCCGGCCGTAGAGTCGCCGAGCTAGCTCGGTCTTAGGCACGAGTTTGCCAAAACAGGCCAAGACCCTGATCGCCCCATCCAACTGACAAGCAGCTCCCACGGCTTAGTGGTTAGAGCAGCCGCCTTGGAACGCAGAGGTTGTGAGTTCGAGTCCCGTGGAGACCCCGCTGTTAACGGAAATGGATCGTGAGAACCAAGGAAGTCCGGTGGATTGGATGATGATGGACCAGAGGATATCGCTTGTTGGAGTGAGACAAAGAGAACATCAAGGAGAGCAGATGGCGGTCCGATGTTGTGGGAGAGAATAATGTCAAGGTAAGTGGTCAAAGGGGATCGTGGAAAAGGAGGAAGGTATAGTCGGAGAGGATCATCGGGGGGAAGGTGTCGTCTCCTCCCACTGCGGACAGGGAGGTGTAGTCTGAGGGGACTGTGGAGGAGGACCCTAGATGGAGGAGGACCCTAAGTTGGAGAGTTGCTAAAAGTGGTGGCTGAGGCAAGTAGATTTGTGGGGTTTGGCAAAAGATTGTAAAGTGAGGGGCTTTTATTTCCTTTTTTTTTGTTGTTTGAAAATTTTATATCAAGAAAAGGGGCTCCTCTCCGACTATACCTTCCTCCTATTCCACGATCCCCTCTGAGCACTTACCTCGACATTATACGCTCCCACGACACCGGACCGCCATCTGCTATCACACACACATACACAGTCGGATAGTATAGTTGGAGGGGATCGTGGGGAGGAAGTGGAGGAAGGTGTGATGGAGGATCCTAAGTTGTAGATCTGCCAAAAGTGGTGGCTGAGGCAAGTAGATTTGTGGGATTTGGAAAAAGATTGAAAAGTGAGGGGCTTTTCTTTCCTTTTTTTTTGTTGTTTAAAATGTTATAGCAAGAAAAGGGGCTCCTCTCCACTCTCTCAAGTCACACCCCTCCACACTTCTCAACATTCTTTGTTTCCACACTCCATCACCATGCTATCTGACCATGATCAATCCACATCAGCTTCAGGGTCTTCACAGGACTTGAACTCACAACCTCTCTGCTCCAAGGTGGCAGCTCTAACCACTAGGCTGTGGGAACTGCCTGGAAACAGGCCACGGCGAATGCGGTCTTGGCCTGTTTTGACAAAAAGAGAAAGCACACAGATTGGGACTTGAACCTAAGACCGAGCTACCTCTCAGGCTTGCCAGATAGAATTCGAGTCCCCCTCTCTCTTTGACACGCAGGGCCATAAAAACGAGAAAAGCTTCGGCTAGAAGCCTGAACAGCACGGTGTTGGGAGCTAGCCCGGCCGTAGAGTCGCCGAGCTAGCTCGGTCTTAGGCACGAGTTTGCCAAAACAGGCCAAGACCCTGATCGCCCCATCCAACTGACAAGCAGCTCCCACGGCTTAGTGGTTAGAGCAGCCGCCTTGGAACGCAGAGGTTGTGAGTTCGAGTCCCGTGGAGACCCCGCTGTTAACGGAAATGGATCGTGAGAACCAAGGAAGTCCGGTGGATTGGATGATGATGGACCAGAGGATATCGCTTGTTGGAGTGAGACAAAGAAAACATCAAGGAGAGCAGATGGCGGTCCGATGTTGTGGGAGAGAATAATGTCAAGGTAAGTGGTCAAAGGGGATTGTGGAAAAGGAGGAAGGTATAGTCGGAGAGGATCATCGGGGGGAAGGTGTCATCTCCTCCCACTGCGGACAGGGAGGTGTAGTCTGAGGGGACTGTGGAGGAGGACCCTAGATGGAGGAGGACCCTAAGTTGGAGAGTTGCTAAAAGTGGTGGCTGAGGCAAGTAGATTTGTGGGGTTTGGCAAAAGATTGTAAAGTGAGGGGCTTTTATTTCCTTTTTTTTTGTTGTTTGAAAATTTTATATCAAGAAAAGGGGCTCCTCTCCGACTATACCTTCCTCCTATTCCACGATCCCCTCTGAGCACTTACCTCGACATTATACGCTCCCACGACACCGGACCGCCATCTGCTATCACACACACATACACAGTCGGATAGTATAGTCGGAGGGGATCGTGGGGAGGAAGTGGAGGAAGGTGTGATGGAGGATCCTAAGTTGTAGATCTGCCAAAAGTGGTGGCTGAGGCAAGTAGATTTGTGGGATTTGGAAAAAGATTGAAAAGTGAGGGGCTTTTCTTTCCTTTTTTTTTTTGTTGTTTAAAATGTTAGAGCAAGAAAAGGGGCTCCTCTCCCCTCTCTCAAGTCACACCCCTCCACCAAAACCCCCACCCATTTTCATCCAACGGTGCCTTCCTCCTCAACCGCACCACCCACCTTGCCACACTTCCCCCTCCACCATCAACTTACCCCCTATGGTACCCTCCCCACCTATATCACCCTGGCCCACTTACCTCTACACCAGCTACCACAGACAACTGCATCTCCAACACCTTCTGGACCCGTGACCATCAGTCGCTACACACACACACACACTTCTCAACATTCTTTGTTTCCACACTCCATCACCATGCTATCTGACCATGATCAATCCACATCAGCTTCAGGGTCTTCACAGGACTTGAACTCACAACCTCTCTGCTCCAAGGTGGCAGCTCTAACCACTAGGCTGTGGGAACTGCCTGGAAACAGGCCACGGCGAATGGGGTCTTGGCCTGTTTTGACAAAAAGAGAAAGCACACAGATTGGGACTTGAACCTAAGACCGAGCTACCTCTCAGGCTTGCCAGATAGAATTCGAGTCCCCCTGAACAGCACGGTGCCGGGAGCTAGCCCGGCCGTAGAGTCGCCGAGCTAGCTCGGTCTTAGGCACGAGTTTGCCAAAACAGGCCAAGACCCTGATCGCCCCATCCAACTGACAAGCAGCTCCCACGGCTTAGTGGTTAGAGCAGCCGCCTTGGAACGCAGAGGTTGTGAGTTCGAGTCCCGTGGAGACCCCGCTGTTAACGGAAATGGATCGTGAGAACCAAGGAAGTCCGGTGGATTGGATGATGATGGACCAGAGGATATTGCTTGTTGGAGTGAGACAAAGAGAACATCAAGGAGAGCAGATGGCGGTCCGATGTTGTGGGAGAGAATAATGTCAAGGTAAGTGGTCAAAGGGGATCGTGGAAAAGGAGGAAGGTATAGTTGGAGAGGATCATCGGGGGGAAGGTGTCGTCTCCTCCCACTGCGGACAGGGAGGTGTAGTCTGAGGGGACTGTGGAGGAGGACCCTAAGTTGGAGAGTTGCTAAAAGTGGTGGCTGAGGCAAGTAGATTTGTGGGGTTTGGCAAAAGATTGTAAAGTGAGGGGCTTTTATTTCCTTTTTTTTTGTTGTTTGAAAATTTTATATCAAGAAAAGGGGCTCCTCTCCGACTATACCTTCCTCCTATTCCACGATCCCCTCTGAGCACTTACCTCGACATTATACGCTCCCACGACACCGGACCGCCATCTGCTATCACACACACATACACAGTCGGATAGTATAGTCGGAGGGGATCGTGGGGAGGAAGTGGAGGAAGGTGTGATGGAGGATCCTAAGTTGTAGATCTGCCAAAAGTGGTGGCTGAGGCAAGTAGATTTGTGGGATTTGGAAAAAGATTTTTTTGTTGTTTAAAATGTTAGAGCAAGAAAAGGGGCTCCTCTCCACTCTCTCAAGTCACACCCCTCCACCAAAACCCCCACCCATTTTCATCCAACGGTGCCTTCCTCCTCAACCGCACCACCCACCTTGCCACACTTCCCCCTCCACCATCAACCTTACCCCCTATGGTACCCTCCCCACCTATATCACCCTGGCCCACTTACCTCTACACCAGCTACCACAGACAACTGCATCTCCAACACCTTCTGGACCCGTGACCATCAGTCGCTACACACACACACACACACACACACACACACACTTCTCAACATTCTTTGTTTCCACACTCCATCACCATGCTATCTGACCATGATCAATCCACATCAGCTTCAGGGTCTTCACAGGACTTGAACTCACAACCTCTCTGCTCCAAGGTGGCAGCTCTAACCACTAGGCTGTGGGAACTGCCTGGAAACAGGCCACGGCGAATGGGGTCTTGGCCTGTTTTGACAAAAAGAGAAAGCACACAGATTGGGACTTGAACCTAAGACCGAGCTACCTCTCAGGCTTGCCAGATAGAATTCGAGTCCCCCTGAACAGCACGGTGCCGGGAGCTAGCCCGGCCGTAGAGTCGCCGAGCTAGCTCGGTCTTAGGCACGAGTTTGCCAAAACAGGCCAAGACCCTGATCGCCCCATCCAACTGACAAGCAGCTCCCACGGCTTAGTGGTTAGAGCAGCCGCCTTGGAACGCAGAGGTTGTGAGTTCGAGTCCCGTGGAGACCCCGCTGTTAACGGAAATGGATCGTGAGAACCAAGGAAGTCCGGTGGATTGGATGATGATGGACCAGAGGATATCGCTTGTTGGAGTGAGACAAAGAGGACATCAAGGAGAGCAGATGGCGGTCCGATGTTGTGGGAGAGAATAATGTCAAGGTAAGTGGTCAAAGGGGATCGTGGAAAAGGAGGAAGGTATAGTCGGAGAGGATCATCGGGGGGAAGGTGTCGTCTCCTCCCACTGCGGACAGGGAGGTGTAGTCTGAGGGGACTGTGGAGGAGGACCCTAGATGGAGGAGGACCCTAAGTTGGAGAGTTGCTAAAAGTGGTGGCTGAGGCAAGTAGATTTGTGGGGTTTGGCAAAAGATTGTAAAGTGAGGGGCTTTTATTTCCTTTTTTTTTGTTGTTTGAAAATTTTATATCAAGAAAAGGGGCTCCTCTCCGACTATACCTTCCTCCTATTCCACGATCCCCTCTGAGCACTTACCTCGACATTATACGCTCCCACGACACCGGACCGCCATCTGCTATCACACACACATACACAGTCGGATAGTATAGTCGGAGGGGATCGTGGAGAGGAAGTGGAGGAAGGTGTGATGGAGGATCCTAAGTTGTAGATCTGCCAAAAGTGGTGGCTGAGGCAAGTAGATTTGTGGGATTTGGAAAAAGATTGAAAAGTGAGGGGCTTTTCTTTCCTTTTTTTTTGTTGTTTAAAATGTTATAGCAAGAAAAGGGGCTCCTCTCCACTCTCTCAAGTCACACCCCTCCACACTTCTCAACATTCTTTGTTTCCACACTCCATCACCATGCTATCTGACCATGATCAATCCACATCAGCTTCAGGGTCTTCACAGGACTTGAACTCACAACCTCTCTGCTCCAAGGTGGCAGCTCTAACCACTAGGCTGTGGGAACTGCCTGGAAACAGGCCACGGCGAATGCGGTCTTGGCCTGTTTTGACAAAAAGAGAAAGCACACAGATTGGGACTTGAACCTAAGACCGAGCTACCTCTCAGGCTTGCCAGATAGAATTCGAGTCCCCCTCTCTCTTTGACACGCAGGGCCATAAAAACGAGAAAAGCTTCGGCTAGGAGCCTGAACAGCACGGTGTTGGGAGCTAGCCCGGCCGTAGAGTCGCCGAGCTAGCTCGGTCTTAGGCACGAGTTTGCCAAAACAGGCCAAGACCCTGATCGCCCCATCCAACTGACAAGCAGCTCCCACGGCGAATGGGGTCTTGGCCTGTTTTGACAAAAAGAGAAAGCACACAGATTGGGACTTGAACCTAAGACCGAGCTACCTCTCAGGCTTGCCAGATAGAATTCGAGTCCCCCTGAACAGCACGGTGCCGGGAGCTAGCCCGGCCGTAGAGTCGCCGAGCTAGCTCGGTCTTAGGCACGAGTTTGCCAAAACAGGCCAAGACCCTGATCGCCCCATCCAACTGACGAGCAGCTCCCACGGCTTAGTGGTTAGAGCAGCCGCCTTGGAACGCAGAGGTTGTGAGTTCGAGTCCCGTGGAGACCCCGCTGTTAACGGAAATGGATCGTGAGAACCAAGGAAGTCCGGTGGATTGGATGATGATGGACCAGAGGATATCGCTTGTTGGAGTGAGACAAAGAGAACATCAAGGAGAGCAGATGGCGGTCCGATGTTGTGGGAGAGAATAATGTCAAGGTAAGTGGTCAAAGGGGATCGTGGAAAAGGAGGAAGGTATAGTCGGAGAGGATCATCGGGGGGAAGGTGTCGTCTCCTCCCACTGCGGACAGGGAGGTGTAGTCTGAGGGGACTGTGGAGGAGGACCCTAGATGGAGGAGGACCCTAAGTTGGAGAGTTGCTAAAAGTGGTGGCTGAGGCAAGTAGATTTGTGGGGTTTGGCAAAAGATTGTAAAGTGAGGGGCTTTTATTTCCTTTTTTTTTGTTGTTTGAAAATTTTATATCAAGAAAAGGGGCTCCTCTCCGACTATACCTTCCTCCTATTCCACGATCCCCTCTGAGCACTTACCTCGACATTATACGCTCCCACGACACCGGACCGCCATCTGCTATCACACACACATACACAGTCGGATAGTATAGTCGGAGGGGATCGTGGGGAGGAAGTGGAGGAAGGTGTGATGGAGGATCCTAAGTTGTAGATCTGCCAAAAGTGGTGGCTGAGGCAAGTAGATTTGTGGGATTTGGAAAAAGATTGAAAAGTGAGGGGCTTTTCTTTCCTTTTTTTTTGTTGTTTAAAATGTTATAGCAAGAAAAGGGGCTCCTCTCCACTCTCTCAAGTCACACCCCTCCACACTTCTCAACATTCTTTGTTTCCACACTCCATCACCATGCTATCTGACCATGATCAATCCACATCAGCTTCAGGGTCTTCACAGGACTTGAACTCACAACCTCTCTGCTCCAAGGTGGCAGCTCTAACCACTAGGCTGTGGGAACTGCCTGGAAACAGGCCACGGCGAATGCGGTCTTGGCCTGTTTTGACAAAAAGAGAAAGCACACAGATTGGGACTTGAACCTAAGACCGAGCTACCTCTCAGGCTTGCCAGATAGAATTCGAGTCCCCCTCTCTCTTTGACACGCAGGGCCATAAAAACGAGAAAAGCTTCGGCTAGAAGCCTGAACAGCACGGTGTTGGGAGCTAGCCCGGCCGTAGAGTCGCCGAGCTAGCTCGGTCTTAGGCACGAGTTTGCCAAAACAGGCCAAGACCCTGATCGCCCCATCCAACTGACAAGCAGCTCCCACGGCGAATGGGGTCTTGGCCTGTTTTGACAAAAAGAGAAAGCACACAGATTGGGACTTGAACCTAAGACCGAGCTACCTCTCAGGCTTGCCAGATAGAATTCGAGTCCCCCTGAACAGCACGGTGCCGGGAGCTAGCCCGGCCGTAGAGTCGCCGAGCTAGCTCGGTCTTAGGCACGAGTTTGCCAAAACAGGCCAAGACCCTGATCGCCCCATCCAACTGACAAGCAGCTCCCACGGCTTAGTGGTTAGAGCAGCCGCCTTGGAACGCAGAGGTTGTGAGTTCGAGTCCCGTGGAGACCCCGCTGTTAACGGAAATGGATCGTGAGAACCAAGGAAGTCCGGTGGATTGGATGATGATGGACCAGAGGATATCGCTTGTTGGAGTGAGACAAAGAGAACATCAAGGAGAGCAGATGGCGGTCCGATGTTGTGGGAGAGAATAATGTCAAGGTAAGTGGTCAAAGGGGATCGTGGAAAAGGAGGAAGGTATAGTCGGAGAGGATCATCGGGGGGAAGGTGTCGTCTCCTCCCACTGCGGACAGGGAGGTGTAGTCTGAGGGGACTGTGGAGGAGGACCCTAGATGGAGGAGGACCCTAAGTTGGAGAGTTGCTAAAAGTGGTGGCTGAGGCAAGTAGATTTGTGGGGTTTGGCAAAAGATTGTAAAGTGAGGGGCTTTTATTTCCTTTTTTTTTGTTGTTTGAAAATTTTATATCAAGAAAAGGGGCTCCTCTCCGACTATACCTTCCTCCTATTCCACGATCCCCTCTGAGCACTTACCTCGACATTATACGCTCCCACGACACCGGACCGCCATCTGCTATCACACACACATACACAGTCGGATAGTATAGTCGGAGGGGATCGTGGGGAGGAAGTGGAGGAAGGTGTGATGGAGGATCCTAAGTTGTAGATCTGCCAAAAGTGGTGGCTGAGGCAAGTAGATTTGTGGGATTTGGAAAAAGATTGAAAAGTGAGGGGCTTTTCTTTCCTTTTTTTTTGTTGTTTAAAATGTTATAGCAAGAAAAGGGGCTCCTCTCCACTCTCTCAAGTCACACCCCTCCACACTTCTCAACATTCTTTGTTTCCACACTCCATCACCATGCTATCTGACCATGATCAATCCACATCAGCTTCAGGGTCTTCACAGGACTTGAACTCACAACCTCTCTGCTCCAAGGTGGCAGCTCTAACCACTAGGCTGTGGGAACTGCCTGGAAACAGGCCACGGCGAATGCGGTCTTGGCCTGTTTTGACAAAAAGAGAAAGCACACAGATTGGGACTTGAACCTAAGACCGAGCTACCTCTCAGGCTTGCCAGATAGAATTCGAGTCCCCCTCTCTCTTTGACACGCAGGGCCATAAAAACGAGAAAAGCTTCGGCTAGAAGCCTGAACAGCACGGTGTTGGGAGCTAGCCCGGCCGTAGAGTCGCCGAGCTAGCTCGGTCTTAGGCACGAGTTTGCCAAAACAGGCCAAGACCCTGATCGCCCCATCCAACTGACAAGCAGCTCCCACGGCGAATGGGGTCTTGGCCTGTTTTGACAAAAAGAGAAAGCACACAGATTGGGACTTGAACCTAAGACTGAGCTACCTCTCAGGCTTGCCAGATAGAATTCGAGTCCCCCTGAACAGCACGGTGCCGGGAGCTAGCCCGGCCGTAGAGTCGCCGAGCTAGCTCGGTCTTAGGCACGAGTTTGCCAAAACAGGCCAAGACCCTGATCGCCCCATCCAACTGACAAGCAGCTCCCACGGCTTAGTGGTTAGAGCAGCTGCCTTGGAACGCAGAGGTTGTGAGTTCGAGTCCCGTGGAGACCCCGCTGTTAACGGAAATGGATCGTGAGAACCAAGGAAGTCCGGTGGATTGGATGATGATGGACCAGAGGATATCGCTTGTTGGAGTGAGACAAAGAGAACATCAAGGAGAGCAGATGGCGGTCCGATGTTGTGGGAGAGAATAATGTCAAGGTAAGTGGTCAAAGGGGATCGTGGAAAAGGAGGAAGGTATAGTCGGAGAGGATCATCGGGGGGAAGGTGTCGTCTCCTCCCACTGCGGACAGGGAGGTGTAGTCTGAGGGGACTGTGGAGGAGGACCCTAGATGGAGGAGGACCCTAAGTTGGAGAGTTGCTAAAAGTGGTGGCTGAGGCAAGTAGATTTGTGGGGTTTGGCAAAAGATTGTAAAGTGAGGGGCTTTTATTTCCTTTTTTTTTGTTGTTTGAAAATTTTATATCAAGAAAAGGGGCTCCTCTCCGACTATACCTTCCTCCTATTCCACGATCCCCTCTGAGCACTTACCTCGACATTATACGCTCCCACGACACCGGACCGCCATCTGCTATCACACACACATACACAGTCGGATAGTATAGTCGGAGGGGATCGTGGGGAGGAAGTGGAGGAAGGTGTGATGGAGGATCCTAAGTTGTAGATCTGCCAAAAGTGGTGGCTGAGGCAAGTAGATTTGTGGGATTTGGAAAAAGATTGAAAAGTGAGGGGCTTTTCTTTCCTTTTTTTTTGTTGTTTAAAATGTTATAGCAAGAAAAGGGGCTCCTCTCCACTCTCTCAAGTCACACCCCTCCACACTTCTCAACATTCTTTGTTTCCACACTCCATCACCATGCTATCTGACCATGATCAATCCACATCAGCTTCAGGGTCTTCACAGGACTTGAACTCACAACCTCTCTGCTCCAAGGTGGCAGCTCTAACCACTAGGCTGTGGGAACTGCCTGGAAACAGGCCACGGCGAATGCGGTCTTGGCCTGTTTTGACAAAAAGAGAAAGCACACAGATTGGGACTTGAACCTAAGACCGAGCTACCTCTCAGGCTTGCCAGATAGAATTCGAGTCCCCCTCTCTCTTTGACACGCAGGGCCATAAAAACGAGAAAAGCTTCGGCTAGAAGCCTGAACAGCACGGTGTTGGGAGCTAGCCCGGCCGTAGAGTCGCCGAGCTAGCTCGGTCTTAGGCACGAGTTTGCCAAAACAGGCCAAGACCCTGATCGCCCCATCCAACTGACAAGCAGCTCCCACGGCGAATGGGGTCTTGGCCTGTTTTGACAAAAAGAGAAAGCACACAGATTGGGACTTGAACCTAAGACCGAGCTACCTCTCAGGCTTGCCAGATAGAATTCGAGTCCCCCTGAACAGCACGGTGCCGGGAGCTAGCCCGGCCGTAGAGTCGCCGAGCTAGCTCGGTCTTAGGCACGAGTTTGCCAAAACAGGCCAAGACCCTGATCGCCCCATCCAACTGACAAGCAGCTCCCACGGCTTAGTGGTTAGAGCAGCCGCCTTGGAACGCAGAGGTTGTGAGTTCGAGTCCCGTGGAGACCCCGCTGTTAACGGAAATGGATCGTGAGAACCAAGGAAGTCCGGTGGATTGGATGATGATGGACCAGAGGATATCGCTTGTTGGAGTGAGACAAAGAGAACATCAAGGAGAGCAGATGGCGGTCCGATGTTGTGGGAGAGAATAATGTCAAGGTAAGTGGTCAAAGGGGATCGTGGAAAAGGAGGAAGGTATAGTCGGAGAGGATCATCGGGGGGAAGGTGTCGTCTCCTCCCACTGCGGACAGGGAGGTGTAGTCTGAGGGGACTGTGGAGGAGGACCCTAGATGGAGGAGGACCCTAAGTTGGAGAGTTGCTAAAAGTGGTGGCTGAGGCAAGTAGATTTGTGGGGTTTGGCAAAAGATTGTAAAGTGAGGGGCTTTTATTTCCTTTTTTTTTGTTGTTTGAAAATTTTATATCAAGAAAAGGGGCTCCTCTCCGACTATACCTTCCTCCTATTCCACGATCCCCTCTGAGCACTTACCTCGACATTATACGCTCCCACGACACCGGACCGCCATCTGCTATCACACACACATACACAGTCGGATAGTATAGTCGGAGGGGATCGTGGGGAGGAAGTGGAGGAAGGTGTGATGGAGGATCCTAAGTTGTAGATCTGCCAAAAGTGGTGGCTGAGGCAAGTAGATTTGTGGGATTTGGAAAAAGATTGAAAAGTGAGGGGCTTTTCTTTCCTTTTTTTTTGTTGTTTAAAATGTTATAGCAAGAAAAGGGGCTCCTCTCCACTCTCTCAAGTCACACCCCTCCACACTTCTCAACATTCTTTGTTTCCACACTCCATCACCATGCTATCTGACCATGATCAATCCACATCAGCTTCAGGGTCTTCACAGGACTTGAACTCACAACCTCTCTGCTCCAAGGTGGCAGCTCTAACCACTAGGCTGTGGGAACTGCCTGGAAACAGGCCACGGCGAATGCGGTCTTGGCCTGTTTTGACAAAAAGAGAAAGCACACAGATTGGGACTTGAACCTAAGACCGAGCTACCTCTCAGGCTTGCCAGATAGAATTCGAGTCCCCCTCTCTCTTTGACACGCAGGGCCATAAAAACGAGAAAAGCTTCGGCTAGAAGCCTGAACAGCACGGTGTTGGGAGCTAGCCCGGCCGTAGAGTCGCCGAGCTAGCTCGGTCTTAGGCACGAGTTTGCCAAAACAGGCCAAGACCCTGATCGCCCCATCCAACTGACAAGCAGCTCCCACGGCGAATGGGGTCTTGGCCTGTTTTGACAAAAAGAGAAAGCACACAGATTGGGACTTGAACCTAAGACCGAGCTACCTCTCAGGCTTGCCAGATAGAATTCGAGTCCCCCTGAACAGCACGGTGCCGGGAGCTAGCCCGGCCGTAGAGTCGCCGAGCTAGCTCGGTCTTAGGCACGAGTTTGCCAAAACAGGCCAAGACCCTGATCGCCCCATCCAACTGACAAGCAGCTCCCACGGCTTAGTGGTTAGAGCAGCCGCCTTGGAACGCAGAGGTTGTGAGTTCGAGTCCCGTGGAGACCCCGCTGTTAACGGAAATGGATCGTGAGAACCAAGGAAGTCCGGTGGATTGGATGATGATGGACCAGAGGATATCGCTTGTTGGAGTGAGACAAAGAGGACGTCAAGGAGAGCAGATGGCGGTCCGATGTTGTGGGAGAGAATAATGTCAAGGTAAGTGGTCAAAGGGGATCGTGGAAAAGGAGGAAGGTATAGTCGGAGAGGATCATCGGGGGGAAGGTGTCGTCTCCTCCCACTGCGGACAGGGAGGTGTAGTCTGAGGGGACTGTGGAGGAGGACCCTAGATGGAGGAGGACCCTAAGTTGGAGAGTTGCTAAAAGTGGTGGCTGAGGCAAGTAGATTTGTGGGGTTTGGCAAAAGATTGTAAAGTGAGGGGCTTTTATTTCCTTTTTTTTTGTTGTTTGAAAATTTTATATCAAGAAAAGGGGCTCCTCTCCGACTATACCTTCCTCCTATTCCACGATCCCCTCTGAGCACTTACCTCGACATTATACGCTCCCACGACACCGGACCGCCATCTGCTATCACACACACATACACAGTCGGATAGTATAGTCGGAGGGGATCGTGGGGAGGAAGTGGAGGAAGGTGTGATGGAGGATCCTAAGTTGTAGATCTGCCAAAAGTGGTGGCTGAGGCAAGTAGATTTGTGGGATTTGGAAAAAGATTGAAAAGTGAGGGGCTTTTCTTTCCTTTTTTTTTGTTGTTTAAAATGTTATAGCAAGAAAAGGGGCTCCTCTCCACTCTCTCAAGTCACACCCCTCCACACTTCTCAACATTCTTTGTTTCCACACTCCATCACCATGCTATCTGACCATGATCAATCCACATCAGCTTCAGGGTCTTCACAGGACTTGAACTCACAACCTCTCTGCTCCAAGGTGGCAGCTCTAACCACTAGGCTGTGGGAACTGCCTGGAAACAGGCCACGGCGAATGCGGTCTTGGCCTGTTTTGACAAAAAGAGAAAGCACACAGATTGGGACTTGAACCTAAGACCGAGCTACCTCTCAGGCTTGCCAGATAGAATTCGAGTCCCCCTCTCTCTTTGACACGCAGGGCCATAAAAACGAGAAAAGCTTCGGCTAGGAGCCTGAACAGCACGGTGTTGGGAGCTAGCCCGGCCGTAGAGTCGCCGAGCTAGCTCGGTCTTAGGCACGAGTTTGCCAAAACAGGCCAAGACCCTGATCGCCCCATCCAACTGACAAGCAGCTCCCACGGCGAATGGGGTCTTGGCCTGTTTTGACAAAAAGAGAAAGCACACAGATTGGGACTTGAACCTAAGACCGAGCTACCTCTCAGGCTTGCCAGATAGAATTCGAGTCCCCCTGAACAGCACGGTGCCGGGAGCTAGCCCGGCCGTAGAGTCGCCGAGCTAGCTCGGTCTTAGGCACGAGTTTGCCAAAACAGGCCAAGACCCTGATCGCCCCATCCAACTGACAAGCAGCTCCCACGGCTTAGTGGTTAGAGCAGCCGCCTTGGAACGCAGAGGTTGTGAGTTCGAGTCCCGTGGAGACCCCGCTGTTAACGGAAATGGATCGTGAGAACCAAGGAAGTCCGGTGGATTGGATGATGATGGACCAGAGGATATCGCTTGTTGGAGTGAGACAAAGAGAACATCAAGGAGAGCAGATGGCGGTCCGATGTTGTGGGAGAGAATAATGTCAAGGTAAGTGGTCAAAGGGGATCGTGGAAAAGGAGGAAGGTATAGTCGGAGAGGATCATCGGGGGGAAGGTGTCGTCTCCTCCCACTGCGGACAGGGAGGTGTAGTCTGAGGGGACTGTGGAGGAGGACCCTAGATGGAGGAGGACCCTAAGTTGGAGAGTTGCTAAAAGTGGTGGCTGAGGCAAGTAGATTTGTGGGGTTTGGCAAAAGATTGTAAAGTGAGGGGCTTTTATTTCCTTTTTTTTTGTTGTTTGAAAATTTTATATCAAGAAAAGGGGCTCCTCTCCGACTATACCTTCCTCCTATTCCACGATCCCCTCTGAGCACTTACCTCGACATTATACGCTCCCACGACACCGGACCGCCATCTGCTATCACACACACATACACAGTCGGATAGTATAGTCGGAGGGGATCGTGGGGAGGAAGTGGAGGAAGGTGTGATGGAGGATCCTAAGTTGTAGATCTGCCAAAAGTGGTGGCTGAGGCAAGTAGATTTGTGGGATTTGGAAAAAGATTGAAAAGTGAGGGGCTTTTCTTTCCTTTTTTTTTGTTGTTTAAAATGTTATAGCAAGAAAAGGGGCTCCTCTCCACTCTCTCAAGTCACACCCCTCCACACTTCTCAACATTCTTTGTTTCCACACTCCATCACCATGCTATCTGACCATGATCAATCCACATCAGCTTCAGGGTCTTCACAGGACTTGAACTCACAACCTCTCTGCTCCAAGGTGGCAGCTCTAACCACTAGGCTGTGGGAACTGCCTGGAAACAGGCCACGGCGAATGCGGTCTTGGCCTGTTTTGACAAAAAGAGAAAGCACACAGATTGGGACTTGAACCTAAGACCGAGCTACCTCTCAGGCTTGCCAGATAGAATTCGAGTCCCCCTCTCTCTTTGACACGCAGGGCCATAAAAACGAGAAAAGCTTCGGCTAGAAGCCTGAACAGCACGGTGTTGGGAGCTAGCCCGGCCGTAGAGTCGCCGAGCTAGCTCGGTCTTAGGCACGAGTTTGCCAAAACAGGCCAAGACCCTGATCGCCCCATCCAACTGACAAGCAGCTCCCACGGCGAATGGGGTCTTGGCCTGTTTTGACAAAAAGAGAAAGCACACAGATTGGGACTTGAACCTAAGACCGAGCTACCTCTCAGGCTTGCCAGATAGAATTCGAGTCCCCCTGAACAGCACGGTGCCGGGAGCTAGCCCGGCCGTAGAGTCGCCGAGCTAGCTCGGTCTTAGGCACGAGTTTGCCAAAACAGGCCAAGACCCTGATCGCCCCATCCAACTGACAAGCAGCTCCCACGGCTTAGTGGTTAGAGCAGCCGCCTTGGAACGCAGAGGTTGTGAGTTCGAGTCCCGTGGAGACCCCGCTGTTAACGGAAATGGATCGTGAGAACCAAGGAAGTCCGGTGGATTGGATGATGATGGACCAGAGGATATCGCTTGTTGGAGTGAGACAAAGAGAACATCAAGGAGAGCAGATGGCGGTCCGATGTTGTGGGAGAGAATAATGTCAAGGTAAGTGGTCAAAGGGGATCGTGGAAAAGGAGGAAGGTATAGTCGGAGAGGATCATCGGGGGGAAGGTGTCGTCTCCTCCCACTGCGGACAGGGAGGTGTAGTCTGAGGGGACTGTGGAGGAGGACCCTAGATGGAGGAGGACCCTAAGTTGGAGAGTTGCTAAAAGTGGTGGCTGAGGCAAGTAGATTTGTGGGGTTTGGCAAAAGATTGTAAAGTGAGGGGCTTTTATTTCCTTTTTTTTTGTTGTTTGAAAATTTTATATCAAGAAAAGGGGCTCCTCTCCGACTATACCTTCCTCCTATTCCACGATCCCCTCTGAGCACTTACCTCGACATTATACGCTCCCACGACACCGGACCGCCATCTGCTATCACACACACATACACAGTCGGATAGTATAGTCGGAGGGGATCGTGGGGAGGAAGTGGAGGAAGGTGTGATGGAGGATCCTAAGTTGTAGATCTGCCAAAAGTGGTGGCTGAGGCAAGTAGATTTGTGGGATTTGGAAAAAGATTGAAAAGTGAGGGGCTTTTCTTTCCTTTTTTTTTGTTGTTTAAAATGTTATAGCAAGAAAAGGGGCTCCTCTCCACTCTCTCAAGTCACACCCCTCCACACTTCTCAACATTCTTTGTTTCCACACTCCATCACCATGCTATCTGACCATGATCAATCCACATCAGCTTCAGGGTCTTCACAGGACTTGAACTCACAACCTCTCTGCTCCAAGGTGGCAGCTCTAACCACTAGGCTGTGGGAACTGCCTGGAAACAGGCCACGGCGAATGCGGTCTTGGCCTGTTTTGACAAAAAGAGAAAGCACACAGATTGGGACTTGAACCTAAGACCGAGCTACCTCTCAGGCTTGCCAGATAGAATTCGAGTCCCCCTCTCTCTTTGACACGCAGGGCCATAAAAACGAGAAAAGCTTCGGCTAGAAGCCTGAACAGCACGGTGTTGGGAGCTAGCCCGGCCGTAGAGTCGCCGAGCTAGCTCGGTCTTAGGCACGAGTTTGCCAAAACAGGCCAAGACCCTGATCGCCCCATCCAACTGACAAGCAGCTCCCACGGCGAATGGGGTCTTGGCCTGTTTTGACAAAAAGAGAAAGCACACAGATTGGGACTTGAACCTAAGACCGAGCTACCTCTCAGGCTTGCCAGATAGAATTCGAGTCCCCCTGAACAGCACGGTGCCGGGAGCTAGCCCGGCCGTAGAGTCGCCGAGCTAGCTCGGTCTTAGGCACGAGTTTGCCAAAACAGGCCAAGACCCTGATCGCCCCATCCAACTGACAAGCAGCTCCCACGGCTTAGTGGTTAGAGCAGCCGCCTTGGAACGCAGAGGTTGTGAGTTCGAGTCCCGTGGAGACCCCGCTGTTAACGGAAATGGATCGTGAGAACCAAGGAAGTCCGGTGGATTGGATGATGATGGACCAGAGGATATCGCTTGTTGGAGTGAGACAAAGAGAACATCAAGGAGAGCAGATGGCGGTCCGATGTTGTGGGAGAGAATAATGTCAAGGTAAGTGGTCAAAGGGGATCGTGGAAAAGGAGGAAGGTATAGTCGGAGAGGATCATCGGGGGGAAGGTGTCGTCTCCTCCCACTGCGGACAGGGAGGTGTAGTCTGAGGGGACTGTGGAGGAGGACCCTAGATGGAGGAGGACCCTAAGTTGGAGAGTTGCTAAAAGTGGTGGCTGAGGCAAGTAGATTTGTGGGGTTTGGCAAAAGATTGTAAAGTGAGGGGCTTTTATTTCCTTTTTTTTTGTTGTTTGAAAATTTTATATCAAGAAAAGGGGCTCCTCTCCGACTATACCTTCCTCCTATTCCACGATCCCCTCTGAGCACTTACCTCGACATTATACGCTCCCACGACACCGGACCGCCATCTGCTATCACACACACATACACAGTCGGATAGTATAGTCGGAGGGGATCGTGGGGAGGAAGTGGAGGAAGGTGTGATGGAGGATCCTAAGTTGTAGATCTGCCAAAAGTGGTGGCTGAGGCAAGTAGATTTGTGGGATTTGGAAAAAGATTGAAAAGTGAGGGGCTTTTCTTTCCTTTTTTTTTGTTGTTTAAAATGTTATAGCAAGAAAAGGGGCTCCTCTCCACTCTCTCAAGTCACACCCCTCCACACTTCTCAACATTCTTTGTTTCCACACTCCATCACCATGCTATCTGACCATGATCAATCCACATCAGCTTCAGGGTCTTCACAGGACTTGAACTCACAACCTCTCTGCTCCAAGGTGGCAGCTCTAACCACTAGGCTGTGGGAACTGCCTGGAAACAGGCCACGGCGAATGCGGTCTTGGCCTGTTTTGACAAAAAGAGAAAGCACACAGATTGGGACTTGAACCTAAGACCGAGCTACCTCTCAGGCTTGCCAGATAGAATTCGAGTCCCCCTCTCTCTTTGACACGCAGGGCCATAAAAACGAGAAAAGCTTCGGCTAGAAGCCTGAACAGCACGGTGTTGGGAGCTAGCCCGGCCGTAGAGTCGCCGAGCTAGCTCGGTCTTAGGCACGAGTTTGCCAAAACAGGCCAAGACCCTGATCGCCCCATCCAACTGACAAGCAGCTCCCACGGCTTAGTGGTTAGAGCAGCCGCCTTGGAACGCAGAGGTTGTGAGTTCGAGTCCCGTGGAGACCCCGCTGTTAACGGAAATGGATCGTGAGAACCAAGGAAGTCCGGTGGATTGGATGATGATGGACCAGAGGATATCGCTTGTTGGAGTGAGACAAAGAAAACATCAAGGAGAGCAGATGGCGGTCCGATGTTGTGGGAGAGAATAATGTCAAGGTAAGTGGTCAAAGGGGATTGTGGAAAAGGAGGAAGGTATAGTCGGAGAGGATCATCGGGGGGAAGGTGTCATCTCCTCCCACTGCGGACAGGGAGGTGTAGTCTGAGGGGACTGTGGAGGAGGACCCTAGATGGAGGAGGACCCTAAGTTGGAGAGTTGCTAAAAGTGGTGGCTGAGGCAAGTAGATTTGTGGGGTTTGGCAAAAGATTGTAAAGTGAGGGGCTTTTATTTCCTTTTTTTTTGTTGTTTGAAAATTTTATATCAAGAAAAGGGGCTCCTCTCCGACTATACCTTCCTCCTATTCCACGATCCCCTCTGAGCACTTACCTCGACATTATACGCTCCCACGACACCGGACCGCCATCTGCTATCACACACACATACACAGTCGGATAGTATAGTCGGAGGGGATCGTGGGGAGGAAGTGGAGGAAGGTGTGATGGAGGATCCTAAGTTGTAGATCTGCCAAAAGTGGTGGCTGAGGCAAGTAGATTTGTGGGATTTGGAAAAAGATTGAAAAGTGAGGGGCTTTTCTTTCCTTTTTTTTTTTGTTGTTTAAAATGTTAGAGCAAGAAAAGGGGCTCCTCTCCCCTCTCTCAAGTCACACCCCTCCACCAAAACCCCCACCCATTTTCATCCAACGGTGCCTTCCTCCTCAACCGCACCACCCACCTTGCCACACTTCCCCCTCCACCATCAACTTACCCCCTATGGTACCCTCCCCACCTATATCACCCTGGCCCACTTACCTCTACACCAGCTACCACAGACAACTGCATCTCCAACACCTTCTGGACCCGTGACCATCAGTCGCTACACACACACACACACTTCTCAACATTCTTTGTTTCCACACTCCATCACCATGCTATCTGACCATGATCAATCCACATCAGCTTCAGGGTCTTCACAGGACTTGAACTCACAACCTCTCTGCTCCAAGGTGGCAGCTCTAACCACTAGGCTGTGGGAACTGCCTGGAAACAGGCCACGGCGAATGGGGTCTTGGCCTGTTTTGACAAAAAGAGAAAGCACACAGATTGGGACTTGAACCTAAGACCGAGCTACCTCTCAGGCTTGCCAGATAGAATTCGAGTCCCCCTGAACAGCACGGTGCCGGGAGCTAGCCCGGCCGTAGAGTCGCCGAGCTAGCTCGGTCTTAGGCACGAGTTTGCCAAAACAGGCCAAGACCCTGATCGCCCCATCCAACTGACAAGCAGCTCCCACGGCTTAGTGGTTAGAGCAGCCGCCTTGGAACGCAGAGGTTGTGAGTTCGAGTCCCGTGGAGACCCCGCTGTTAACGGAAATGGATCGTGAGAACCAAGGAAGTCCGGTGGATTGGATGATGATGGACCAGAGGATATTGCTTGTTGGAGTGAGACAAAGAGAACATCAAGGAGAGCAGATGGCGGTCCGATGTTGTGGGAGAGAATAATGTCAAGGTAAGTGGTCAAAGGGGATTGTGGAAAAGGAGGAAGGTATAGTCGGAGAGGATCATCGGGGGGAAGGTGTCATCTCCTCCCACTGCGGACAGGGAGGTGTAGTCTGAGGGGACTGTGGAGGAGGACCCTAGATGGAGGAGGACCCTAAGTTGGAGAGTTGCTAAAAGTGGTGGCTGAGGCAAGTAGATTTGTGGGGTTTGGCAAAAGATTGTAAAGTGAGGGGCTTTTATTTCCTTTTTTTTTGTTGTTTGAAAATTTTATATCAAGAAAAGGGGCTCCTCTCCGACTATACCTTCCTCCTATTCCACGATCCCCTCTGAGCACTTACCTCGACATTATACGCTCCCACGACACCGGACCGCCATCTGCTATCACACACACATACACAGTCGGATAGTATAGTCGGAGGGGATCGTGGGGAGGAAGTGGAGGAAGGTGTGATGGAGGATCCTAAGTTGTAGATCTGCCAAAAGTGGTGGCTGAGGCAAGTAGATTTGTGGGATTTGGAAAAAGATTGAAAAGTGAGGGGCTTTTCTTTCCTTTTTTTTTTTGTTGTTTAAAATGTTAGAGCAAGAAAAGGGGCTCCTCTCCCCTCTCTCAAGTCACACCCCTCCACCAAAACCCCCACCCATTTTCATCCAACGGTGCCTTCCTCCTCAACCGCACCACCCACCTTGCCACACTTCCCCCTCCACCATCAACTTACCCCCTATGGTACCCTCCCCACCTATATCACCCTGGCCCACTTACCTCTACACCAGCTACCACAGACAACTGCATCTCCAACACCTTCTGGACCCGTGACCATCAGTCGCTACACACACACACACACTTCTCAACATTCTTTGTTTCCACACTCCATCACCATGCTATCTGACCATGATCAATCCACATCAGCTTCAGGGTCTTCACAGGACTTGAACTCACAACCTCTCTGCTCCAAGGTGGCAGCTCTAACCACTAGGCTGTGGGAACTGCCTGGAAACAGGCCACGGCGAATGGGGTCTTGGCCTGTTTTGACAAAAAGAGAAAGCACACAGATTGGGACTTGAACCTAAGACCGAGCTACCTCTCAGGCTTGCCAGATAGAATTCGAGTCCCCCTGAACAGCACGGTGCCGGGAGCTAGCCCGGCCGTAGAGTCGCCGAGCTAGCTCGGTCTTAGGCACGAGTTTGCCAAAACAGGCCAAGACCCTGATCGCCCCATCCAACTGACAAGCAGCTCCCACGGCTTAGTGGTTAGAGCAGCCGCCTTGGAACGCAGAGGTTGTGAGTTCGAGTCCCGTGGAGACCCCGCTGTTAACGGAAATGGATCGTGAGAACCAAGGAAGTCCGGTGGATTGGATGATGATGGACCAGAGGATATTGCTTGTTGGAGTGAGACAAAGAGAACATCAAGGAGAGCAGATGGCGGTCCGATGTTGTGGGAGAGAATAATGTCAAGGTAAGTGGTCAAAGGGGATCGTGGAAAAGGAGGAAGGTATAGTTGGAGAGGATCATCGGGGGGAAGGTGTCGTCTCCTCCCACTGCGGACAGGGAGGTGTAGTCTGAGGGGACTGTGGAGGAGGACCCTAAGTTGGAGAGTTGCTAAAAGTGGTGGCTGAGGCAAGTAGATTTGTGGGGTTTGGCAAAAGATTGTAAAGTGAGGGGCTTTTATTTCCTTTTTTTTTGTTGTTTGAAAATTTTATATCAAGAAAAGGGGCTCCTCTCCGACTATACCTTCCTCCTATTCCACGATCCCTTCTGAGCACTTACCTCGACATTATACGCTCCCACGACACCGGACCGCCATCTGCTATCACACACACATACACAGTCGGATAGTATAGTCGGAGGGGATCGTGGGGAGGAAGTGGAGGAAGGTGTGATGGAGGATCCTAAGTTGTAGATCTGCCAAAAGTGGTGGCTGAGGCAAGTAGATTTGTGGGATTTGGAAAAAGATTGAAAAGTGAGGGGCTTTTCTTTCCTTTTTTTTTGTTGTTTAAAATGTTATAGCAAGAAAAGGGGCTCCTCTCCACTCTCTCAAGTCACACCCCTCCACACTTCTCAACATTCTTTGTTTCCACACTCCATCACCATGCTATCTGACCATGATCAATCCACATCAGCTTCAGGGTCTTCACAGGACTTGAACTCACAACCTCTCTGCTCCAAGGTGGCAGCTCTAACCACTAGGCTGTGGGAACTGCCTGGAAACAGGCCACGGCGAATGCGGTCTTGGCCTGTTTTGACAAAAAGAGAAAGCACACAGATTGGGACTTGAACCTAAGACCGAGCTACCTCTCAGGCTTGCCAGATAGAATTCGAGTCCCCCTCTCTCTTTGACACGCAGGGCCATAAAAACGAGAAAAGCTTCGGCTAGAAGCCTGAACAGCACGGTGTTGGGAGCTAGCCCGGCCGTAGAGTCGCCGAGCTAGCTCGGTCTTAGGCACGAGTTTGCCAAAACAGGCCAAGACCCTGATCGCCCCATCCAACTGACAAGCAGCTCCCACGGCGAATGGGGTCTTGGCCTGTTTTGACAAAAAGAGAAAGCACACAGATTGGGACTTGAACCTAAGACCGAGCTACCTCTCAGGCTTGCCAGATAGAATTCGAGTCCCCCTGAACAGCACGGTGCCGGGAGCTAGCCCGGCCGTAGAGTCGCCGAGCTAGCTCGGTCTTAGGCACGAGTTTGCCAAAACAGGCCAAGACCCTGATCGCCCCATCCAACTGACAAGCAGCTCCCACGGCTTAGTGGTTAGAGCAGCCGCCTTGGAACGCAGAGGTTGTGAGTTCGAGTCCCGTGGAGACCCCGCTGTTAACGGAAATGGATCGTGAGAACCAAGGAAGTCCGGTGGATTGGATGATGATGGACCAGAGGATATCGCTTGTTGGAGTGAGACAAAGAGAACATCAAGGAGAGCAGATGGCGGTCCGATGTTGTGGGAGAGAATAATGTCAAGGTAAGTGGTCAAAGGGGATCGTGGAAAAGGAGGAAGGTATAGTCGGAGAGGATCATCGGGGGGAAGGTGTCGTCTCCTCCCACTGCGGACAGGGAGGTGTAGTCTGAGGGGACTGTGGAGGAGGACCCTAGATGGAGGAGGACCCTAAGTTGGAGAGTTGCTAAAAGTGGTGGCTGAGGCAAGTAGATTTGTGGGGTTTGGCAAAAGATTGTAAAGTGAGGGGCTTTTATTTCCTTTTTTTTTGTTGTTTGAAAATTTTATATCAAGAAAAGGGGCTCCTCTCCGACTATACCTTCCTCCTATTCCACGATCCCCTCTGAGCACTTACCTCGACATTATACGCTCCCACGACACCGGACCGCCATCTGCTATCACACACACATACACAGTCGGATAGTATAGTCGGAGGGGATCGTGGAGAGGAAGTGGAGGAAGGTGTGATGGAGGATCCTAAGTTGTAGATCTGCCAAAAGTGGTGGCTGAGGCAAGTAGATTTGTGGGATTTGGAAAAAGATTGAAAAGTGAGGGGCTTTTCTTTCCTTTTTTTTTGTTGTTTAAAATGTTATAGCAAGAAAAGGGGCTCCTCTCCACTCTCTCAAGTCACACCCCTCCACACTTCTCAACATTCTTTGTTTCCACACTCCATCACCATGCTATCTGACCATGATCAATCCACATCAGCTTCAGGGTCTTCACAGGACTTGAACTCACAACCTCTCTGCTCCAAGGTGGCAGCTCTAACCACTAGGCTGTGGGAACTGCCTGGAAACAGGCCACGGCGAATGCGGTCTTGGCCTGTTTTGACAAAAAGAGAAAGCACACAGATTGGGACTTGAACCTAAGACCGAGCTACCTCTCAGGCTTGCCAGATAGAATTCGAGTCCCCCTCTCTCTTTGACACGCAGGGCCATAAAAACGAGAAAAGCTTCGGCTAGAAGCCTGAACAGCACGGTGTTGGGAGCTAGCCCGGCCGTAGAGTCGCCGAGCTAGCTCGGTCTTAGGCACGAGTTTGCCAAAACAGGCCAAGACCCTGATCGCCCCATCCAACTGACAAGCAGCTCCCACGGCTTAGTGGTTAGAGCAGCCGCCTTGGAACGCAGAGGTTGTGAGTTCGAGTCCCGTGGAGACCCCGCTGTTAACGGAAATGGATCGTGAGAACCAAGGAAGTCCGGTGGATTGGATGATGATGGACCAGAGGATATCGCTTGTTGGAGTGAGACAAAGAGGACGTCAAGGAGAGCAGATGGCGGTCCGATGTTGTGGGAGAGAATAATGTCAAGGTAAGTGGTCAAAGGGGATTGTGGAAAAGGAGGAAGGTATAGTCGGAGAGGATCATCGGGGGGAAGGTGTCATCTCCTCCCACTGCGGACAGGGAGGTGTAGTCTGAGGGGACTGTGGAGGAGGACCCTAGATGGAGGAGGACCCTAAGTTGGAGAGTTGCTAAAAGTGGTGGCTGAGGCAAGTAGATTTGTGGGGTTTGGCAAAAGATTGTAAAGTGAGGGGCTTTTATTTCCTTTTTTTTTGTTGTTTGAAAATTTTATATCAAGAAAAGGGGCTCCTCTCCGACTATACCTTCCTCCTATTCCACGATCCCCTCTGAGCACTTACCTCGACATTATACGCTCCCACGACACCGGACCGCCATCTGCTATCACACACACATACACAGTCGGATAGTATAGTCGGAGGGGATCGTGGGGAGGAAGTGGAGGAAGGTGTGATGGAGGATCCTAAGTTGTAGATCTGCCAAAAGTGGTGGCTGAGGCAAGTAGATTTGTGGGATTTGGAAAAAGATTGAAAAGTGAGGGGCTTTTCTTTCCTTTTTTTTTTTGTTGTTTAAAATGTTAGAGCAAGAAAAGGGGCTCCTCTCCACTCTCTCAAGTCACACCCCTCCACCAAAACCCCCACCCATTTTCATCCAACGGTGCCTTCCTCCTCAACCGCACCACCCACCTTGCCACACTTCCCCCTCCACCATCAACTTACCCCCTATGGTACCCTCCCCACCTATATCACCCTGGCCCACTTACCTCTACACCAGCTACCACAGACAACTGCATCTCCAACACCTTCTGGACCCGTGACCATCAGTCGCTACACACACACACACACTTCTCAACATTCTTTGTTTCCACACTCCATCACCATGCTATCTGACCATGATCAATCCACATCAGCTTCAGGGTCTTCACAGGACTTGAACTCACAACCTCTCTGCTCCAAGGTGGCAGCTCTAACCACTAGGCTGTGGGAACTGCCTGGAAACAGGCCACGGCGAATGGGGTCTTGGCCTGTTTTGACAAAAAGAGAAAGCACACAGATTGGGACTTGAACCTAAGACCGAGCTACCTCTCAGGCTTGCCAGATAGAATTCGAGTCCCCCTGAACAGCACGGTGCCGGGAGCTAGCCCGGCCGTAGAGTCGCCGAGCTAGCTCGGTCTTAGGCACGAGTTTGCCAAAACAGGCCAAGACCCTGATCGCCCCATCCAACTGACAAGCAGCTCCCACGGCTTAGTGGTTAGAGCAGCCGCCTTGGAACGCAGAGGTTGTGAGTTCGAGTCCCGTGGAGACCCCGCTGTTAACGGAAATGGATCGTGAGAACCAAGGAAGTCCGGTGGATTGGATGATGATGGACCAGAGGATATTGCTTGTTGGAGTGAGACAAAGAGAACATCAAGGAGAGCAGATGGCGGTCCGATGTTGTGGGAGAGAATAATGTCAAGGTAAGTGGTCAAAGGGGATCGTGGAAAAGGAGGAAGGTATAGTTGGAGAGGATCATCGGGGGGAAGGTGTCGTCTCCTCCCACTGCGGACAGGGAGGTGTAGTCTGAGGGGACTGTGGAGGAGGACCCTAAGTTGGAGAGTTGCTAAAAGTGGTGGCTGAGGCAAGTAGATTTGTGGGGTTTGGCAAAAGATTGTAAAGTGAGGGGCTTTTATTTCCTTTTTTTTTGTTGTTTGAAAATTTTATATCAAGAAAAGGGGCTCCTCTCCGACTATACCTTCCTCCTATTCCACGATCCCCTCTGAGCACTTACCTCGACATTATACGCTCCCACGACACCGGACCGCCATCTGCTATCACACACACATACACAGTCGGATAGTATAGTCGGAGGGGATCGTGGGGAGGAAGTGGAGGAAGGTGTGATGGAGGATCCTAAGTTGTAGATCTGCCAAAAGTGGTGGCTGAGGCAAGTAGATTTGTGGGATTTGGAAAAAGATTGAAAAGTGAGGGGCTCTTCTTTCCTTTTTTTTTGTTGTTTAAAATGTTATAGCAAGAAAAGGGGCTCCTCTCCACTCTCTCAAGTCACACCCCTCCACACTTCTCAACATTCTTTGTTTCCACACTCCATCACCATGCTATCTGACCATGATCAATCCACATCAGCTTCAGGGTCTTCACAGGACTTGAACTCACAACCTCTCTGCTCCAAGGTGGCAGCTCTAACCACTAGGCTGTGGGAACTGCCTGGAAACAGGCCACGGCGAATGCGGTCTTGGCCTGTTTTGACAAAAAGAGAAAGCACACAGATTGGGACTTGAACCTAAGACCGAGCTACCTCTCAGGCTTGCCAGATAGAATTCGAGTCCCCCTCTCTCTTTGACACGCAGGGCCATAAAAACGAGAAAAGCTTCGGCTAGGAGCCTGAACAGCACGGTGTTGGGAGCTAGCCCGGCCGTAGAGTCGCCGAGCTAGCTCGGTCTTAGGCACGAGTTTGCCAAAACAGGCCAAGACCCTGATCGCCCCATCCAACTGACAAGCAGCTCCCACGGCGAATGGGGTCTTGGCCTGTTTTGACAAAAAGAGAAAGCACACAGATTGGGACTTGAACCTAAGACCGAGCTACCTCTCAGGCTTGCCAGATAGAATTCGAGTCCCCCTGAACAGCACGGTGCCGGGAGCTAGCCCGGCCGTAGAGTCGCCGAGCTAGCTCGGTCTTAGGCACGAGTTTGCCAAAACAGGCCAAGACCCTGATCGCCCCATCCAACTGACAAGCAGCTCCCACGGCTTAGTGGTTAGAGCAGCCGCCTTGGAACGCAGAGGTTGTGAGTTCGAGTCCCGTGGAGACCCCGCTGTTAACGGAAATGGATCGTGAGAACCAAGGAAGTCCGGTGGATTGGATGATGATGGACCAGAGGATATCGCTTGTTGGAGTGAGACAAAGAGAACATCAAGGAGAGCAGATGGCGGTCCGATGTTGTGGGAGAGAATAATGTCAAGGTAAGTGGTCAAAGGGGATCGTGGAAAAGGAGGAAGGTATAGTCGGAGAGGATCATCGGGGGGAAGGTGTCGTCTCCTCCCACTGCGGACAGGGAGGTGTAGTCTGAGGGGACTGTGGAGGAGGACCCTAGATGGAGGAGGACCCTAAGTTGGAGAGTTGCTAAAAGTGGTGGCTGAGGCAAGTAGATTTGTGGGGTTTGGCAAAAGATTGTAAAGTGAGGGGCTTTTATTTCCTTTTTTTTTGTTGTTTGAAAATTTTATATCAAGAAAAGGGGCTCCTCTCCGACTATACCTTCCTCCTATTCCACGATCCCCTCTGAGCACTTACCTCGACATTATACGCTCCCACGACACCGGACCGCCATCTGCTATCACACACACATACACAGTCGGATAGTATAGTCGGAGGGGATCGTGGGGAGGAAGTGGAGGAAGGTGTGATGGAGGATCCTAAGTTGTAGATCTGCCAAAAGTGGTGGCTGAGGCAAGTAGATTTGTGGGATTTGGAAAAAGATTGAAAAGTGAGGGGCTTTTCTTTCCTTTTTTTTTGTTGTTTAAAATGTTATAGCAAGAAAAGGGGCTCCTCTCCACTCTCTCAAGTCACACCCCTCCACACTTCTCAACATTCTTTGTTTCCACACTCCATCACCATGCTATCTGACCATGATCAATCCACATCAGCTTCAGGGTCTTCACAGGACTTGAACTCACAACCTCTCTGCTCCAAGGTGGCAGCTCTAACCACTAGGCTGTGGGAACTGCCTGGAAACAGGCCACGGCGAATGCGGTCTTGGCCTGTTTTGACAAAAAGAGAAAGCACACAGATTGGGACTTGAACCTAAGACCGAGCTACCTCTCAGGCTTGCCAGATAGAATTCGAGTCCCCCTCTCTCTTTGACACGCAGGGCCATAAAAACGAGAAAAGCTTCGGCTAGAAGCCTGAACAGCACGGTGTTGGGAGCTAGCCCGGCCGTAGAGTCGCCGAGCTAGCTCGGTCTTAGGCACGAGTTTGCCAAAACAGGCCAAGACCCTGATCGCCCCATCCAACTGACAAGCAGCTCCCACGGCGAATGGGGTCTTGGCCTGTTTTGACAAAAAGAGAAAGCACACAGATTGGGACTTGAACCTAAGACCGAGCTACCTCTCAGGCTTGCCAGATAGAATTCGAGTCCCCCTGAACAGCACGGTGCCGGGAGCTAGCCCGGCCGTAGAGTCGCCGAGCTAGCTCGGTCTTAGGCACGAGTTTGCCAAAACAGGCCAAGACCCTGATCGCCCCATCCAACTGACAAGCAGCTCCCACGGCTTAGTGGTTAGAGCAGCCGCCTTGGAACGCAGAGGTTGTGAGTTCGAGTCCCGTGGAGACCCCGCTGTTAACGGAAATGGATCGTGAGAACCAAGGAAGTCCGGTGGATTGGATGATGATGGACCAGAGGATATCGCTTGTTGGAGTGAGACAAAGAGAACATCAAGGAGAGCAGATGGCGGTCCGATGTTGTGGGAGAGAATAATGTCAAGGTAAGTGGTCAAAGGGGATCGTGGAAAAGGAGGAAGGTATAGTCGGAGAGGATCATCGGGGGGAAGGTGTCGTCTCCTCCCACTGCGGACAGGGAGGTGTAGTCTGAGGGGACTGTGGAGGAGGACCCTAGATGGAGGAGGACCCTAAGTTGGAGAGTTGCTAAAAGTGGTGGCTGAGGCAAGTAGATTTGTGGGGTTTGGCAAAAGATTGTAAAGTGAGGGGCTTTTATTTCCTTTTTTTTTGTTGTTTGAAAATTTTATATCAAGAAAAGGGGCTCCTCTCCGACTATACCTTCCTCCTATTCCACGATCCCCTCTGAGCACTTACCTCGACATTATACGCTCCCACGACACCGGACCGCCATCTGCTATCACACACACATACACAGTCGGATAGTATAGTCGGAGGGGATCGTGGGGAGGAAGTGGAGGAAGGTGTGATGGAGGATCCTAAGTTGTAGATCTGCCAAAAGTGGTGGCTGAGGCAAGTAGATTTGTGGGATTTGGAAAAAGATTGAAAAGTGAGGGGCTTTTCTTTCCTTTTTTTTTGTTGTTTAAAATGTTATAGCAAGAAAAGGGGCTCCTCTCCACTCTCTCAAGTCACACCCCTCCACACTTCTCAACATTCTTTGTTTCCACACTCCATCACCATGCTATCTGACCATGATCAATCCACATCAGCTTCAGGGTCTTCACAGGACTTGAACTCACAACCTCTCTGCTCCAAGGTGGCAGCTCTAACCACTAGGCTGTGGGAACTGCCTGGAAACAGGCCACGGCGAATGCGGTCTTGGCCTGTTTTGACAAAAAGAGAAAGCACACAGATTGGGACTTGAACCTAAGACCGAGCTACCTCTCAGGCTTGCCAGATAGAATTCGAGTCCCCCTCTCTCTTTGACACGCAGGGCCATAAAAACGAGAAAAGCTTCGGCTAGAAGCCTGAACAGCACGGTGTTGGGAGCTAGCCCGGCCGTAGAGTCGCCGAGCTAGCTCGGTCTTAGGCACGAGTTTGCCAAAACAGGCCAAGACCCTGATCGCCCCATCCAACTGACAAGCAGCTCCCACGGCTTAGTGGTTAGAGCAGCCGCCTTGGAACGCAGAGGTTGTGAGTTCGAGTCCCGTGGAGACCCCGCTGTTAACGGAAATGGATCGTGAGAACCAAGGAAGTCCGGTGGATTGGATGATGATGGACCAGAGGATATCGCTTGTTGGAGTGAGACAAAGAAAACATCAAGGAGAGCAGATGGCGGTCCGATGTTGTGGGAGAGAATAATGTCAAGGTAAGTGGTCAAAGGGGATTGTGGAAAAGGAGGAAGGTATAGTCGGAGAGGATCATCGGGGGGAAGGTGTCATCTCCTCCCACTGCGGACAGGGAGGTGTAGTCTGAGGGGACTGTGGAGGAGGACCCTAGATGGAGGAGGACCCTAAGTTGGAGAGTTGCTAAAAGTGGTGGCTGAGGCAAGTAGATTTGTGGGGTTTGGCAAAAGATTGTAAAGTGAGGGGCTTTTATTTCCTTTTTTTTTGTTGTTTGAAAATTTTATATCAAGAAAAGGGGCTCCTCTCCGACTATACCTTCCTCCTATTCCACGATCCCCTCTGAGCACTTACCTCGACATTATACGCTCCCACGACACCGGACCGCCATCTGCTATCACACACACATACACAGTCGGATAGTATAGTCGGAGGGGATCGTGGGGAGGAAGTGGAGGAAGGTGTGATGGAGGATCCTAAGTTGTAGATCTGCCAAAAGTGGTGGCTGAGGCAAGTAGATTTGTGGGATTTGGAAAAAGATTGAAAAGTGAGGGGCTTTTCTTTCCTTTTTTTTTTTGTTGTTTAAAATGTTAGAGCAAGAAAAGGGGCTCCTCTCCCCTCTCTCAAGTCACACCCCTCCACCAAAACCCCCACCCATTTTCATCCAACGGTGCCTTCCTCCTCAACCGCACCACCCACCTTGCCACACTTCCCCCTCCACCATCAACTTACCCCCTATGGTACCCTCCCCACCTATATCACCCTGGCCCACTTACCTCTACACCAGCTACCACAGACAACTGCATCTCCAACACCTTCTGGACCCGTGACCATCAGTCGCTACACACACACACACACTTCTCAACATTCTTTGTTTCCACACTCCATCACCATGCTATCTGACCATGATCAATCCACATCAGCTTCAGGGTCTTCACAGGACTTGAACTCACAACCTCTCTGCTCCAAGGTGGCAGCTCTAACCACTAGGCTGTGGGAACTGCCTGGAAACAGGCCACGGCGAATGGGGTCTTGGCCTGTTTTGACAAAAAGAGAAAGCACACAGATTGGGACTTGAACCTAAGACCGAGCTACCTCTCAGGCTTGCCAGATAGAATTCGAGTCCCCCTGAACAGCACGGTGCCGGGAGCTAGCCCGGCCGTAGAGTCGCCGAGCTAGCTCGGTCTTAGGCACGAGTTTGCCAAAACAGGCCAAGACCCTGATCGCCCCATCCAACTGACAAGCAGCTTCCACGGCTTAGTGGTTAGAGCAGCCGCCTTGGAACGCAGAGGTTGTGAGTTCGAGTCCCGTGGAGACCCCGCTGTTAACGGAAATGGATCGTGAGAACCAAGGAAGTCCGGTGGATTGGATGATGATGGACCAGAGGATATTGCTTGTTGGAGTGAGACAAAGAGAACATCAAGGAGAGCAGATGGCGGTCCGATGTTGTGGGAGAGAATAATGTCAAGGTAAGTGGTCAAAGGGGATCGTGGAAAAGGAGGAAGGTATAGTTGGAGAGGATCATCGGGGGGAAGGTGTCGTCTCCTCCCACTGCGGACAGGGAGGTGTAGTCTGAGGGGACTGTGGAGGAGGACCCTAAGTTGGAGAGTTGCTAAAAGTGGTGGCTGAGGCAAGTAGATTTGTGGGGTTTGGCAAAAGATTGTAAAGTGAGGGGCTTTTATTTCCTTTTTTTTTGTTGTTTGAAAATTTTATATCAAGAAAAGGGGCTCCTCTCCGACTATACCTTCCTCCTATTCCACGATCCCCTCTGAGCACTTACCTCGACATTATACGCTCCCACGACACCGGACCGCCATCTGCTATCACACACACATACACAGTCGGATAGTATAGTCGGAGGGGATCGTGGGGAGGAAGTGGAGGAAGGTGTGATGGAGGATCCTAAGTTGTAGATCTGCCAAAAGTGGTGGCTGAGGCAAGTAGATTTGTGGGATTTGGAAAAAGATTGAAAAGTGAGGGGCTTTTCTTTCCTTTTTTTTTGTTGTTTAAAATGTTATAGCAAGAAAAGGGGCTCCTCTCCACTCTCTCAAGTCACACCCCTCCACACTTCTCAACATTCTTTGTTTCCACACTCCATCACCATGCTATCTGACCATGATCAATCCACATCAGCTTCAGGGTCTTCACAGGACTTGAACTCACAACCTCTCTGCTCCAAGGTGGCAGCTCTAACCACTAGGCTGTGGGAACTGCCTGGAAACAGGCCACGGCGAATGCGGTCTTGGCCTGTTTTGACAAAAAGAGAAAGCACACAGATTGGGACTTGAACCTAAGACCGAGCTACCTCTCAGGCTTGCCAGATAGAATTCGAGTCCCCCTCTCTCTTTGACACGCAGGGCCATAAAAACGAGAAAAGCTTCGGCTAGGAGCCTGAACAGCACGGTGTTGGGAGCTAGCCCGGCCGTAGAGTCGCCGAGCTAGCTCGGTCTTAGGCACGAGTTTGCCAAAACAGGCCAAGACCCTGATCGCCCCATCCAACTGACAAGCAGCTCCCACGGCGAATGGGGTCTTGGCCTGTTTTGACAAAAAGAGAAAGCACACAGATTGGGACTTGAACCTAAGACCGAGCTACCTCTCAGGCTTGCCAGATAGAATTCGAGTCCCCCTGAACAGCACGGTGCCGGGAGCTAGCCCGGCCGTAGAGTCGCCGAGCTAGCTCGGTCTTAGGCACGAGTTTGCCAAAACAGGCCAAGACCCTGATCGCCCCATCCAACTGACAAGCAGCTCCCACGGCTTAGTGGTTAGAGCAGCCGCCTTGGAACGCAGAGGTTGTGAGTTCGAGTCCCGTGGAGACCCCGCTGTTAACGGAAATGGATCGTGAGAACCAAGGAAGTCCGGTGGATTGGATGATGATGGACCAGAGGATATCGCTTGTTGGAGTGAGACAAAGAGAACATCAAGGAGAGCAGATGGCGGTCCGATGTTGTGGGAGAGAATAATGTCAAGGTAAGTGGTCAAAGGGGATTGTGGAAAAGGAGGAAGGTATAGTCGGAGAGGATCATCGGGGGGAAGGTGTCGTCTCCTCCCACTGCGGACAGGGAGGTGTAGTCTGAGGGGACTGTGGAGGAGGACCCTAGATGGAGGAGGACCCTAAGTTGGAGAGTTGCTAAAAGTGGTGGCTGAGGCAAGTAGATTTGTGGGGTTTGGCAAAAGATTGTAAAGTGAGGGGCTTTTATTTCCTTTTTTTTTGTTGTTTGAAAATTTTATATCAAGAAAAGGGGCTCCTCTCCGACTATACCTTCCTCCTATTCCACGATCCCCTCTGAGCACTTACCTCGACATTATACGCTCCCACGACACCGGACCGCCATCTGCTATCACACACACATACACAGTCGGATAGTATAGTCGGAGGGGATCGTGGGGAGGAAGTGGAGGAAGGTGTGATGGAGGATCCTAAGTTGTAGATCTGCCAAAAGTGGTGGCTGAGGCAAGTAGATTTGTGGGATTTGGAAAAAGATTGAAAAGTGAGGGGCTTTTCTTTCCTTTTTTTTTGTTGTTTAAAATGTTATAGCAAGAAAAGGGGCTCCTCTCCACTCTCTCAAGTCACACCCCTCCACACTTCTCAACATTCTTTGTTTCCACACTCCATCACCATGCTATCTGACCATGATCAATCCACATCAGCTTCAGGGTCTTCACAGGACTTGAACTCACAACCTCTCTGCTCCAAGGTGGCAGCTCTAACCACTAGGCTGTGGGAACTGCCTGGAAACAGGCCACGGCGAATGCGGTCTTGGCCTGTTTTGACAAAAAGAGAAAGCACACAGATTGGGACTTGAACCTAAGACCGAGCTACCTCTCAGGCTTGCCAGATAGAATTCGAGTCCCCCTCTCTCTTTGACACGCAGGGCCATAAAAACGAGAAAAGCTTCGGCTAGAAGCCTGAACAGCACGGTGTTGGGAGCTAGCCCGGCCGTAGAGTCGCCGAGCTAGCTCGGTCTTAGGCACGAGTTTGCCAAAACAGGCCAAGACCCTGATCGCCCCATCCAACTGACAAGCAGCTCCCACGGCGAATGGGGTCTTGGCCTGTTTTGACAAAAAGAGAAAGCACACAGATTGGGACTTGAACCTAAGACCGAGCTACCTCTCAGGCTTGCCAGATAGAATTCGAGTCCCCCTGAACAGCACGGTGCCGGGAGCTAGCCCGGCCGTAGAGTCGCCGAGCTAGCTCGGTCTTAGGCACGAGTTTGCCAAAACAGGCCAAGACCCTGATCGCCCCATCCAACTGACAAGCAGCTCCCACGGCTTAGTGGTTAGAGCAGCTGCCTTGGAACGCAGAGGTTGTGAGTTCGAGTCCCGTGGAGACCCCGCTGTTAACGGAAATGGATCGTGAGAACCAAGGAAGTCCGGTGGATTGGATGATGATGGACCAGAGGATATCGCTTGTTGGAGTGAGACAAAGAGAACATCAAGGAGAGCAGATGGCGGTCCGATGTTGTGGGAGAGAATAATGTCAAGGTAAGTGGTCAAAGGGGATCGTGGAAAAGGAGGAAGGTATAGTCGGAGAGGATCATCGGGGGGAAGGTGTCGTCTCCTCCCACTGCGGACAGGGAGGTGTAGTCTGAGGGGACTGTGGAGGAGGACCCTAGATGGAGGAGGACCCTAAGTTGGAGAGTTGCTAAAAGTGGTGGCTGAGGCAAGTAGATTTGTGGGGTTTGGCAAAAGATTGTAAAGTGAGGGGCTTTTATTTCCTTTTTTTTTGTTGTTTGAAAATTTTATATCAAGAAAAGGGGCTCCTCTCCGACTATACCTTCCTCCTATTCCACGATCCCCTCTGAGCACTTACCTCGACATTATACGCTCCCACGACACCGGACCGCCATCTGCTATCACACACACATACACAGTCGGATAGTATAGTCGGAGGGGATCGTGGGGAGGAAGTGGAGGAAGGTGTGATGGAGGATCCTAAGTTGTAGATCTGCCAAAAGTGGTGGCTGAGGCAAGTAGATTTGTGGGATTTGGAAAAAGATTGAAAAGTGAGGGGCTTTTCTTTCCTTTTTTTTTGTTGTTTAAAATGTTATAGCAAGAAAAGGGGCTCCTCTCCACTCTCTCAAGTCACACCCCTCCACACTTCTCAACATTCTTTGTTTCCACACTCCATCACCATGCTATCTGACCATGATCAATCCACATCAGCTTCAGGGTCTTCACAGGACTTGAACTCACAACCTCTCTGCTCCAAGGTGGCAGCTCTAACCACTAGGCTGTGGGAACTGCCTGGAAACAGGCCACGGCGAATGCGGTCTTGGCCTGTTTTGACAAAAAGAGAAAGCACACAGATTGGGACTTGAACCTAAGACCGAGCTACCTCTCAGGCTTGCCAGATAGAATTCGAGTCCCCCTCTCTCTTTGACACGCAGGGCCATAAAAACGAGAAAAGCTTCGGCTAGAAGCCTGAACAGCACGGTGTTGGGAGCTAGCCCGGCCGTAGAGTCGCCGAGCTAGCTCGGTCTTAGGCACGAGTTTGCCAAAACAGGCCAAGACCCTGATCGCCCCATCCAACTGACAAGCAGCTCCCACGGCGAATGGGGTCTTGGCCTGTTTTGACAAAAAGAGAAAGCACACAGATTGGGACTTGAACCTAAGACCGAGCTACCTCTCAGGCTTGCCAGATAGAATTCGAGTCCCCCTGAACAGCACGGTGCCGGGAGCTAGCCCGGCCGTAGAGTCGCCGAGCTAGCTCGGTCTTAGGCACGAGTTTGCCAAAACAGGCCAAGACCCTGATCGCCCCATCCAACTGACAAGCAGCTCCCACGGCTTAGTGGTTAGAGCAGCCGCCTTGGAACGCAGAGGTTGTGAGTTCGAGTCCCGTGGAGACCCCGCTGTTAACGGAAATGGATCGTGAGAACCAAGGAAGTCCGGTGGATTGGATGATGATGGACCAGAGGATATCGCTTGTTGGAGTGAGACAAAGAGAACATCAAGGAGAGCAGATGGCGGTCCGATGTTGTGGGAGAGAATAATGTCAAGGTAAGTGGTCAAAGGGGATCGTGGAAAAGGAGGAAGGTATAGTCGGAGAGGATCATCGGGGGGAAGGTGTCGTCTCCTCCCACTGCGGACAGGGAGGTGTAGTCTGAGGGGACTGTGGAGGAGGACCCTAGATGGAGGAGGACCCTAAGTTGGAGAGTTGCTAAAAGTGGTGGCTGAGGCAAGTAGATTTGTGGGGTTTGGCAAAAGATTGTAAAGTGAGGGGCTTTTATTTCCTTTTTTTTTGTTGTTTGAAAATTTTATATCAAGAAAAGGGGCTCCTCTCCGACTATACCTTCCTCCTATTCCACGATCCCCTCTGAGCACTTACCTCGACATTATACGCTCCCACGACACCGGACCGCCATCTGCTATCACACACACATACACAGTCGGATAGTATAGTCGGAGGGGATCGTGGGGAGGAAGTGGAGGAAGGTGTGATGGAGGATCCTAAGTTGTAGATCTGCCAAAAGTGGTGGCTGAGGCAAGTAGATTTGTGGGATTTGGAAAAAGATTGAAAAGTGAGGGGCTTTTCTTTCCTTTTTTTTTGTTGTTTAAAATGTTATAGCAAGAAAAGGGGCTCCTCTCCACTCTCTCAAGTCACACCCCTCCACACTTCTCAACATTCTTTGTTTCCACACTCCATCACCATGCTATCTGACCATGATCAATCCACATCAGCTTCAGGGTCTTCACAGGACTTGAACTCACAACCTCTCTGCTCCAAGGTGGCAGCTCTAACCACTAGGCTGTGGGAACTGCCTGGAAACAGGCCACGGCGAATGCGGTCTTGGCCTGTTTTGACAAAAAGAGAAAGCACACAGATTGGGACTTGAACCTAAGACCGAGCTACCTCTCAGGCTTGCCAGATAGAATTCGAGTCCCCCTCTCTCTTTGACACGCAGGGCCATAAAAACGAGAAAAGCTTCGGCTAGAAGCCTGAACAGCACGGTGTTGGGAGCTAGCCCGGCCGTAGAGTCGCCGAGCTAGCTCGGTCTTAGGCACGAGTTTGCCAAAACAGGCCAAGACCCTGATCGCCCCATCCAACTGACAAGCAGCTCCCACGGCGAATGGGGTCTTGGCCTGTTTTGACAAAAAGAGAAAGCACACAGATTGGGACTTGAACCTAAGACCGAGCTACCTCTCAGGCTTGCCAGATAGAATTCGAGTCCCCCTGAACAGCACGGTGCCGGGAGCTAGCCCGGCCGTAGAGTCGCCGAGCTAGCTCGGTCTTAGGCACGAGTTTGCCAAAACAGGCCAAGACCCTGATCGCCCCATCCAACTGACAAGCAGCTCCCACGGCTTAGTGGTTAGAGCAGCCGCCTTGGAACGCAGAGGTTGTGAGTTCGAGTCCCGTGGAGACCCCGCTGTTAACGGAAATGGATCGTGAGAACCAAGGAAGTCCGGTGGATTGGATGATGATGGACCAGAGGATATCGCTTGTTGGAGTGAGACAAAGAGAACATCAAGGAGAGCAGATGGCGGTCCGATGTTGTGGGAGAGAATAATGTCAAGGTAAGTGGTCAAAGGGGATCGTGGAAAAGGAGGAAGGTATAGTCGGAGAGGATCATCGGGGGGAAGGTGTCGTCTCCTCCCACTGCGGACAGGGAGGTGTAGTCTGAGGGGACTGTGGAGGAGGACCCTAGATGGAGGAGGACCCTAAGTTGGAGAGTTGCTAAAAGTGGTGGCTGAGGCAAGTAGATTTGTGGGGTTTGGCAAAAGATTGTAAAGTGAGGGGCTTTTATTTCCTTTTTTTTTGTTGTTTGAAAATTTTATATCAAGAAAAGGGGCTCCTCTCCGACTATACCTTCCTCCTATTCCACGATCCCCTCTGAGCACTTACCTCGACATTATACGCTCCCACGACACCGGACCGCCATCTGCTATCACACACACATACACAGTCGGATAGTATAGTCGGAGGGGATCGTGGGGAGGAAGTGGAGGAAGGTGTGATGGAGGATCCTAAGTTGTAGATCTGCCAAAAGTGGTGGCTGAGGCAAGTAGATTTGTGGGATTTGGAAAAAGATTGAAAAGTGAGGGGCTTTTCTTTCCTTTTTTTTTGTTGTTTAAAATGTTATAGCAAGAAAAGGGGCTCCTCTCCACTCTCTCAAGTCACACCCCTCCACACTTCTCAACATTCTTTGTTTCCACACTCCATCACCATGCTATCTGACCATGATCAATCCACATCAGCTTCAGGGTCTTCACAGGACTTGAACTCACAACCTCTCTGCTCCAAGGTGGCAGCTCTAACCACTAGGCTGTGGGAACTGCCTGGAAACAGGCCACGGCGAATGCGGTCTTGGCCTGTTTTGACAAAAAGAGAAAGCACACAGATTGGGACTTGAACCTAAGACCGAGCTACCTCTCAGGCTTGCCAGATAGAATTCGAGTCCCCCTCTCTCTTTGACACGCAGGGCCATAAAAACGAGAAAAGCTTCGGCTAGAAGCCTGAACAGCACGGTGTTGGGAGCTAGCCCGGCCGTAGAGTCGCCGAGCTAGCTCGGTCTTAGGCACGAGTTTGCCAAAACAGGCCAAGACCCTGATCGCCCCATCCAACTGACAAGCAGCTCCCACGGCGAATGGGGTCTTGGCCTGTTTTGACAAAAAGAGAAAGCACACAGATTGGGACTTGAACCTAAGACCGAGCTACCTCTCAGGCTTGCCAGATAGAATTCGAGTCCCCCTGAACAGCACGGTGCCGGGAGCTAGCCCGGCCGTAGAGTCGCCGAGCTAGCTCGGTCTTAGGCACGAGTTTGCCAAAACAGGCCAAGACCCTGATCGCCCCATCCAACTGACAAGCAGCTCCCACGGCTTAGTGGTTAGAGCAGCCGCCTTGGAACGCAGAGGTTGTGAGTTCGAGTCCCGTGGAGACCCCGCTGTTAACGGAAATGGATCGTGAGAACCAAGGAAGTCCGGTGGATTGGATGATGATGGACCAGAGGATATCGCTTGTTGGAGTGAGACAAAGAGAACATCAAGGAGAGCAGATGGCGGTCCGATGTTGTGGGAGAGAATAATGTCAAGGTAAGTGGTCAAAGGGGATCGTGGAAAAGGAGGAAGGTATAGTCGGAGAGGATCATCGGGGAGAAGGTGTCGTCTCCTCCCACTGCGGACAGGGAGGTGTAGTCTGAGGGGACTGTGGAGGAGGACCCTAGATGGAGGAGGACCCTAAGTTGGAGAGTTGCTAAAAGTGGTGGCTGAGGCAAGTAGATTTGTGGGGTTTGGCAAAAGATTGTAAAGTGAGGGGCTTTTATTTCCTTTTTTTTTGTTGTTTGAAAATTTTATATCAAGAAAAGGGGCTCCTCTCCGACTATACCTTCCTCCTATTCCACGATCCCCTCTGAGCACTTACCTCGACATTATACGCTCCCACGACACCGGACCGCCATCTGCTATCACACACACATACACAGTCGGATAGTATAGTCGGAGGGGATCGTGGGGAGGAAGTGGAGGAAGGTGTGATGGAGGATCCTAAGTTGTAGATCTGCCAAAAGTGGTGGCTGAGGCAAGTAGATTTGTGGGATTTGGAAAAAGATTGAAAAGTGAGGGGCTTTTCTTTCCTTTTTTTTTGTTGTTTAAAATGTTATAGCAAGAAAAGGGGCTCCTCTCCACTCTCTCAAGTCACACCCCTCCACACTTCTCAACATTCTTTGTTTCCACACTCCATCACCATGCTATCTGACCATGATCAATCCACATCAGCTTCAGGGTCTTCACAGGACTTGAACTCACAACCTCTCTGCTCCAAGGTGGCAGCTCTAACCACTAGGCTGTGGGAACTGCCTGGAAACAGGCCACGGCGAATGCGGTCTTGGCCTGTTTTGACAAAAAGAGAAAGCACACAGATTGGGACTTGAACCTAAGACCGAGCTACCTCTCAGGCTTGCCAGATAGAATTCGAGTCCCCCTCTCTCTTTGACACGCAGGGCCATAAAAACGAGAAAAGCTTCGGCTAGAAGCCTGAACAGCACGGTGTTGGGAGCTAGCCCGGCCGTAGAGTCGCCGAGCTAGCTCGGTCTTAGGCACGAGTTTGCCAAAACAGGCCAAGACCCTGATCGCCCCATCCAACTGACAAGCAGCTCCCACGGCGAATGGGGTCTTGGCCTGTTTTGACAAAAAGAGAAAGCACACAGATTGGGACTTGAACCTAAGACCGAGCTACCTCTCAGGCTTGCCAGATAGAATTCGAGTCCCCCTGAACAGCACGGTGCCGGGAGCTAGCCCGGCCGTAGAGTCGCCGAGCTAGCTCGGTCTTAGGCACGAGTTTGCCAAAACAGGCCAAGACCCTGATCGCCCCATCCAACTGACAAGCAGCTCCCACGGCTTAGTGGTTAGAGCAGCCGCCTTGGAACGCAGAGGTTGTGAGTTCGAGTCCCGTGGAGACCCCGCTGTTAACGGAAATGGATCGTGAGAACCAAGGAAGTCCGGTGGATTGGATGATGATGGACCAGAGGATATCGCTTGTTGGAGTGAGACAAAGAGAACATCAAGGAGAGCAGATGGCGGTCCGATGTTGTGGGAGAGAATAATGTCAAGGTAAGTGGTCAAAGGGGATCGTGGAAAAGGAGGAAGGTATAGTCGGAGAGGATCATCGGGGGGAAGGTGTCGTCTCCTCCCACTGCGGACAGGGAGGTGTAGTCTGAGGGGACTGTGGAGGAGGACCCTAGATGGAGGAGGACCCTAAGTTGGAGAGTTGCTAAAAGTGGTGGCTGAGGCAAGTAGATTTGTGGGGTTTGGCAAAAGATTGTAAAGTGAGGGGCTTTTATTTCCTTTTTTTTTGTTGTTTGAAAATTTTATATCAAGAAAAGGGGCTCCTCTCCGACTATACCTTCCTCCTATTCCACGATCCCCTCTGAGCACTTACCTCGACATTATACGCTCCCACGACACCGGACCGCCATCTGCTATCACACACACATACACAGTCGGATAGTATAGTCGGAGGGGATCGTGGGGAGGAAGTGGAGGAAGGTGTGATGGAGGATCCTAAGTTGTAGATCTGCCAAAAGTGGTGGCTGAGGCAAGTAGATTTGTGGGATTTGGAAAAAGATTGAAAAGTGAGGGGCTTTTCTTTCCTTTTTTTTTGTTGTTTAAAATGTTATAGCAAGAAAAGGGGCTCCTCTCCACTCTCTCAAGTCACACCCCTCCACACTTCTCAACATTCTTTGTTTCCACACTCCATCACCATGCTATCTGACCATGATCAATCCACATCAGCTTCAGGGTCTTCACAGGACTTGAACTCACAACCTCTCTGCTCCAAGGTGGCAGCTCTAACCACTAGGCTGTGGGAACTGCCTGGAAACAGGCCACGGCGAATGCGGTCTTGGCCTGTTTTGACAAAAAGAGAAAGCACACAGATTGGGACTTGAACCTAAGACCGAGCTACCTCTCAGGCTTGCCAGATAGAATTCGAGTCCCCCTCTCTCTTTGACACGCAGGGCCATAAAAACGAGAAAAGCTTCGGCTAGAAGCCTGAACAGCACGGTGTTGGGAGCTAGCCCGGCCGTAGAGTCGCCGAGCTAGCTCGGTCTTAGGCACGAGTTTGCCAAAACAGGCCAAGACCCTGATCGCCCCATCCAACTGACAAGCAGCTCCCACGGCGAATGGGGTCTTGGCCTGTTTTGACAAAAAGAGAAAGCACACAGATTGGGACTTGAACCTAAGACCGAGCTACCTCTCAGGCTTGCCAGATAGAATTCGAGTCCCCCTGAACAGCACGGTGCCGGGAGCTAGCCCGGCCGTAGAGTCGCCGAGCTAGCTCGGTCTTAGGCACGAGTTTGCCAAAACAGGCCAAGACCCTGATCGCCCCATCCAACTGACAAGCAGCTCCCACGGCTTAGTGGTTAGAGCAGCCGCCTTGGAACGCAGAGGTTGTGAGTTCGAGTCCCGTGGAGACCCCGCTGTTAACGGAAATGGATCGTGAGAACCAAGGAAGTCCGGTGGATTGGATGATGATGGACCAGAGGATATCGCTTGTTGGAGTGAGACAAAGAGAACATCAAGGAGAGCAGATGGCGGTCCGATGTTGTGGGAGAGAATAATGTCAAGGTAAGTGGTCAAAGGGGATCGTGGAAAAGGAGGAAGGTATAGTCGGAGAGGATCATCGGGGGGAAGGTGTCGTCTCCTCCCACTGCGGACAGGGAGGTGTAGTCTGAGGGGACTGTGGAGGAGGACCCTAGATGGAGGAGGACCCTAAGTTGGAGAGTTGCTAAAAGTGGTGGCTGAGGCAAGTAGATTTGTGGGGTTTGGCAAAAGATTGTAAAGTGAGGGGCTTTTATTTCCTTTTTTTTTGTTGTTTGAAAATTTTATATCAAGAAAAGGGGCTCCTCTCCGACTATACCTTCCTCCTATTCCACGATCCCCTCTGAGCACTTACCTCGACATTATACGCTCCCACGACACCGGACCGCCATCTGCTATCACACACACATACACAGTCGGATAGTATAGTCGGAGGGGATCGTGGGGAGGAAGTGGAGGAAGGTGTGATGGAGGATCCTAAGTTGTAGATCTGCCAAAAGTGGTGGCTGAGGCAAGTAGATTTGTGGGATTTGGAAAAAGATTGAAAAGTGAGGGGCTTTTCTTTCCTTTTTTTTTGTTGTTTAAAATGTTATAGCAAGAAAAGGGGCTCCTCTCCACTCTCTCAAGTCACACCCCTCCACACTTCTCAACATTCTTTGTTTCCACACTCCATCACCATGCTATCTGACCATGATCAATCCACATCAGCTTCAGGGTCTTCACAGGACTTGAACTCACAACCTCTCTGCTCCAAGGTGGCAGCTCTAACCACTAGGCTGTGGGAACTGCCTGGAAACAGGCCACGGCGAATGCGGTCTTGGCCTGTTTTGACAAAAAGAGAAAGCACACAGATTGGGACTTGAACCTAAGACCGAGCTACCTCTCAGGCTTGCCAGATAGAATTCGAGTCCCCCTCTCTCTTTGACACGCAGGGCCATAAAAACGAGAAAAGCTTCGGCTAGAAGCCTGAACAGCACGGTGTTGGGAGCTAGCCCGGCCGTAGAGTCGCCGAGCTAGCTCGGTCTTAGGCACGAGTTTGCCAAAACAGGCCAAGACCCTGATCGCCCCATCCAACTGACAAGCAGCTCCCACGGCTTAGTGGTTAGAGCAGCCGCCTTGGAACGCAGAGGTTGTGAGTTCGAGTCCCGTGGAGACCCCGCTGTTAACGGAAATGGATCGTGAGAACCAAGGAAGTCCGGTGGATTGGATGATGATGGACCAGAGGATATCGCTTGTTGGAGTGAGACAAAGAAAACATCAAGGAGAGCAGATGGCGGTCCGATGTTGTGGGAGAGAATAATGTCAAGGTAAGTGGTCAAAGGGGATTGTGGAAAAGGAGGAAGGTATAGTCGGAGAGGATCATCGGGGGGAAGGTGTCATCTCCTCCCACTGCGGACAGGGAGGTGTAGTCTGAGGGGACTGTGGAGGAGGACCCTAGATGGAGGAGGACCCTAAGTTGGAGAGTTGCTAAAAGTGGTGGCTGAGGCAAGTAGATTTGTGGGGTTTGGCAAAAGATTGTAAAGTGAGGGGCTTTTATTTCCTTTTTTTTTGTTGTTTGAAAATTTTATATCAAGAAAAGGGGCTCCTCTCCGACTATACCTTCCTCCTATTCCACGATCCCCTCTGAGCACTTACCTCGACATTATACGCTCCCACGACACCGGACCGCCATCTGCTATCACACACACATACACAGTCGGATAGTATAGTCGGAGGGGATCGTGGGGAGGAAGTGGAGGAAGGTGTGATGGAGGATCCTAAGTTGTAGATCTGCCAAAAGTGGTGGCTGAGGCAAGTAGATTTGTGGGATTTGGAAAAAGATTGAAAAGTGAGGGGCTTTTCTTTCCTTTTTTTTTTTGTTGTTTAAAATGTTAGAGCAAGAAAAGGGGCTCCTCTCCCCTCTCTCAAGTCACACCCCTCCACCAAAACCCCCACCCATTTTCATCCAACGGTGCCTTCCTCCTCAACCGCACCACCCACCTTGCCACACTTCCCCCTCCACCATCAACTTACCCCCTATGGTACCCTCCCCACCTATATCACCCTGGCCCACTTACCTCTACACCAGCTACCACAGACAACTGCATCTCCAACACCTTCTGGACCCGTGACCATCAGTCGCTACACACACACACACACTTCTCAACATTCTTTGTTTCCACACTCCATCACCATGCTATCTGACCATGATCAATCCACATCAGCTTCAGGGTCTTCACAGGACTTGAACTCACAACCTCTCTGCTCCAAGGTGGCAGCTCTAACCACTAGGCTGTGGGAACTGCCTGGAAACAGGCCACGGCGAATGGGGTCTTGGCCTGTTTTGACAAAAAGAGAAAGCACACAGATTGGGACTTGAACCTAAGACCGAGCTACCTCTCAGGCTTGCCAGATAGAATTCGAGTCCCCCTGAACAGCACGGTGCCGGGAGCTAGCCCGGCCGTAGAGTCGCCGAGCTAGCTCGGTCTTAGGCACGAGTTTGCCAAAACAGGCCAAGACCCTGATCGCCCCATCCAACTGACAAGCAGCTCCCACGGCTTAGTGGTTAGAGCAGCCGCCTTGGAACGCAGAGGTTGTGAGTTCGAGTCCCGTGGAGACCCCGCTGTTAACGGAAATGGATCGTGAGAACCAAGGAAGTCCGGTGGATTGGATGATGATGGACCAGAGGATATTGCTTGTTGGAGTGAGACAAAGAGAACATCAAGGAGAGCAGATGGCGGTCCGATGTTGTGGGAGAGAATAATGTCAAGGTAAGTGGTCAAAGGGGATCGTGGAAAAGGAGGAAGGTATAGTTGGAGAGGATCATCGGGGGGAAGGTGTCGTCTCCTCCCACTGCGGACAGGGAGGTGTAGTCTGAGGGGACTGTGGAGGAGGACCCTAAGTTGGAGAGTTGCTAAAAGTGGTGGCTGAGGCAAGTAGATTTGTGGGGTTTGGCAAAAGATTGTAAAGTGAGGGGCTTTTATTTCCTTTTTTTTTGTTGTTTGAAAATTTTATATCAAGAAAAGGGGCTCCTCTCCGACTATACCTTCCTCCTATTCCACGATCCCCTCTGAGCACTTACCTCGACATTATACGCTCCCACGACACCGGACCGCCATCTGCTATCACACACACATACACAGTCGGATAGTATAGTCGGAGGGGATCGTGGGGAGGAAGTGGAGGAAGGTGTGATGGAGGATCCTAAGTTGTAGATCTGCCAAAAGTGGTGGCTGAGGCAAGTAGATTTGTGGGATTTGGAAAAAGATTTTTTTGTTGTTTAAAATGTTAGAGCAAGAAAAGGGGCTCCTCTCCACTCTCTCAAGTCACACCCCTCCACCAAAACCCCCACCCATTTTCATCCAACGGTGCCTTCCTCCTCAACCGCACCACCCACCTTGCCACACTTCCCCCTCCACCATCAACCTTACCCCCTATGGTACCCTCCCCACCTATATCACCCTGGCCCACTTACCTCTACACCAGCTACCACAGACAACTGCATCTCCAACACCTTCTGGACCCGTGACCATCAGTCGCTACACACACACACACACACACACACACACACACTTCTCAACATTCTTTGTTTCCACACTCCATCACCATGCTATCTGACCATGATCAATCCACATCAGCTTCAGGGTCTTCACAGGACTTGAACTCACAACCTCTCTGCTCCAAGGTGGCAGCTCTAACCACTAGGCTGTGGGAACTGCCTGGAAACAGGCCACGGCGAATGGGGTCTTGGCCTGTTTTGACAAAAAGAGAAAGCACACAGATTGGGACTTGAACCTAAGACCGAGCTACCTCTCAGGCTTGCCAGATAGAATTCGAGTCCCCCTGAACAGCACGGTGCCGGGAGCTAGCCCGGCCGTAGAGTCGCCGAGCTAGCTCGGTCTTAGGCACGAGTTTGCCAAAACAGGCCAAGACCCTGATCGCCCCATCCAACTGACAAGCAGCTCCCACGGCTTAGTGGTTAGAGCAGCCGCCTTGGAACGCAGAGGTTGTGAGTTCGAGTCCCGTGGAGACCCCGCTGTTAACGGAAATGGATCGTGAGAACCAAGGAAGTCCGGTGGATTGGATGATGATGGACCAGAGGATATCGCTTGTTGGAGTGAGACAAAGAGGACATCAAGGAGAGCAGATGGCGGTCCGATGTTGTGGGAGAGAATAATGTCAAGGTAAGTGGTCAAAGGGGATCGTGGAAAAGGAGGAAGGTATAGTCGGAGAGGATCATCGGGGGGAAGGTGTCGTCTCCTCCCACTGCGGACAGGGAGGTGTAGTCTGAGGGGACTGTGGAGGAGGACCCTAGATGGAGGAGGACCCTAAGTTGGAGAGTTGCTAAAAGTGGTGGCTGAGGCAAGTAGATTTGTGGGGTTTGGCAAAAGATTGTAAAGTGAGGGGCTTTTATTTCCTTTTTTTTTGTTGTTTGAAAATTTTATATCAAGAAAAGGGGCTCCTCTCCGACTATACCTTCCTCCTATTCCACGATCCCCTCTGAGCACTTACCTCGACATTATACGCTCCCACGACACCGGACCGCCATCTGCTATCACACACACATACACAGTCGGATAGTATAGTCGGAGGGGATCGTGGAGAGGAAGTGGAGGAAGGTGTGATGGAGGATCCTAAGTTGTAGATCTGCCAAAAGTGGTGGCTGAGGCAAGTAGATTTGTGGGATTTGGAAAAAGATTGAAAAGTGAGGGGCTTTTCTTTCCTTTTTTTTTGTTGTTTAAAATGTTATAGCAAGAAAAGGGGCTCCTCTCCACTCTCTCAAGTCACACCCCTCCACACTTCTCAACATTCTTTGTTTCCACACTCCATCACCATGCTATCTGACCATGATCAATCCACATCAGCTTCAGGGTCTTCACAGGACTTGAACTCACAACCTCTCTGCTCCAAGGTGGCAGCTCTAACCACTAGGCTGTGGGAACTGCCTGGAAACAGGCCACGGCGAATGCGGTCTTGGCCTGTTTTGACAAAAAGAGAAAGCACACAGATTGGGACTTGAACCTAAGACCGAGCTACCTCTCAGGCTTGCCAGATAGAATTCGAGTCCCCCTCTCTCTTTGACACGCAGGGCCATAAAAACGAGAAAAGCTTCGGCTAGGAGCCTGAACAGCACGGTGTTGGGAGCTAGCCCGGCCGTAGAGTCGCCGAGCTAGCTCGGTCTTAGGCACGAGTTTGCCAAAACAGGCCAAGACCCTGATCGCCCCATCCAACTGACAAGCAGCTCCCACGGCGAATGGGGTCTTGGCCTGTTTTGACAAAAAGAGAAAGCACACAGATTGGGACTTGAACCTAAGACCGAGCTACCTCTCAGGCTTGCCAGATAGAATTCGAGTCCCCCTGAACAGCACGGTGCCGGGAGCTAGCCCGGCCGTAGAGTCGCCGAGCTAGCTCGGTCTTAGGCACGAGTTTGCCAAAACAGGCCAAGACCCTGATCGCCCCATCCAACTGACGAGCAGCTCCCACGGCTTAGTGGTTAGAGCAGCCGCCTTGGAACGCAGAGGTTGTGAGTTCGAGTCCCGTGGAGACCCCGCTGTTAACGGAAATGGATCGTGAGAACCAAGGAAGTCCGGTGGATTGGATGATGATGGACCAGAGGATATCGCTTGTTGGAGTGAGACAAAGAGAACATCAAGGAGAGCAGATGGCGGTCCGATGTTGTGGGAGAGAATAATGTCAAGGTAAGTGGTCAAAGGGGATCGTGGAAAAGGAGGAAGGTATAGTCGGAGAGGATCATCGGGGGGAAGGTGTCGTCTCCTCCCACTGCGGACAGGGAGGTGTAGTCTGAGGGGACTGTGGAGGAGGACCCTAGATGGAGGAGGACCCTAAGTTGGAGAGTTGCTAAAAGTGGTGGCTGAGGCAAGTAGATTTGTGGGGTTTGGCAAAAGATTGTAAAGTGAGGGGCTTTTATTTCCTTTTTTTTTGTTGTTTGAAAATTTTATATCAAGAAAAGGGGCTCCTCTCCGACTATACCTTCCTCCTATTCCACGATCCCCTCTGAGCACTTACCTCGACATTATACGCTCCCACGACACCGGACCGCCATCTGCTATCACACACACATACACAGTCGGATAGTATAGTCGGAGGGGATCGTGGGGAGGAAGTGGAGGAAGGTGTGATGGAGGATCCTAAGTTGTAGATCTGCCAAAAGTGGTGGCTGAGGCAAGTAGATTTGTGGGATTTGGAAAAAGATTGAAAAGTGAGGGGCTTTTCTTTCCTTTTTTTTTGTTGTTTAAAATGTTATAGCAAGAAAAGGGGCTCCTCTCCACTCTCTCAAGTCACACCCCTCCACACTTCTCAACATTCTTTGTTTCCACACTCCATCACCATGCTATCTGACCATGATCAATCCACATCAGCTTCAGGGTCTTCACAGGACTTGAACTCACAACCTCTCTGCTCCAAGGTGGCAGCTCTAACCACTAGGCTGTGGGAACTGCCTGGAAACAGGCCACGGCGAATGCGGTCTTGGCCTGTTTTGACAAAAAGAGAAAGCACACAGATTGGGACTTGAACCTAAGACCGAGCTACCTCTCAGGCTTGCCAGATAGAATTCGAGTCCCCCTCTCTCTTTGACACGCAGGGCCATAAAAACGAGAAAAGCTTCGGCTAGAAGCCTGAACAGCACGGTGTTGGGAGCTAGCCCGGCCGTAGAGTCGCCGAGCTAGCTCGGTCTTAGGCACGAGTTTGCCAAAACAGGCCAAGACCCTGATCGCCCCATCCAACTGACAAGCAGCTCCCACGGCGAATGGGGTCTTGGCCTGTTTTGACAAAAAGAGAAAGCACACAGATTGGGACTTGAACCTAAGACCGAGCTACCTCTCAGGCTTGCCAGATAGAATTCGAGTCCCCCTGAACAGCACGGTGCCGGGAGCTAGCCCGGCCGTAGAGTCGCCGAGCTAGCTCGGTCTTAGGCACGAGTTTGCCAAAACAGGCCAAGACCCTGATCGCCCCATCCAACTGACAAGCAGCTCCCACGGCTTAGTGGTTAGAGCAGCCGCCTTGGAACGCAGAGGTTGTGAGTTCGAGTCCCGTGGAGACCCCGCTGTTAACGGAAATGGATCGTGAGAACCAAGGAAGTCCGGTGGATTGGATGATGATGGACCAGAGGATATCGCTTGTTGGAGTGAGACAAAGAGAACATCAAGGAGAGCAGATGGCGGTCCGATGTTGTGGGAGAGAATAATGTCAAGGTAAGTGGTCAAAGGGGATCGTGGAAAAGGAGGAAGGTATAGTCGGAGAGGATCATCGGGGGGAAGGTGTCGTCTCCTCCCACTGCGGACAGGGAGGTGTAGTCTGAGGGGACTGTGGAGGAGGACCCTAGATGGAGGAGGACCCTAAGTTGGAGAGTTGCTAAAAGTGGTGGCTGAGGCAAGTAGATTTGTGGGGTTTGGCAAAAGATTGTAAAGTGAGGGGCTTTTATTTCCTTTTTTTTTGTTGTTTGAAAATTTTATATCAAGAAAAGGGGCTCCTCTCCGACTATACCTTCCTCCTATTCCACGATCCCCTCTGAGCACTTACCTCGACATTATACGCTCCCACGACACCGGACCGCCATCTGCTATCACACACACATACACAGTCGGATAGTATAGTCGGAGGGGATCGTGGGGAGGAAGTGGAGGAAGGTGTGATGGAGGATCCTAAGTTGTAGATCTGCCAAAAGTGGTGGCTGAGGCAAGTAGATTTGTGGGATTTGGAAAAAGATTGAAAAGTGAGGGGCTTTTCTTTCCTTTTTTTTTGTTGTTTAAAATGTTATAGCAAGAAAAGGGGCTCCTCTCCACTCTCTCAAGTCACACCCCTCCACACTTCTCAACATTCTTTGTTTCCACACTCCATCACCATGCTATCTGACCATGATCAATCCACATCAGCTTCAGGGTCTTCACAGGACTTGAACTCACAACCTCTCTGCTCCAAGGTGGCAGCTCTAACCACTAGGCTGTGGGAACTGCCTGGAAACAGGCCACGGCGAATGCGGTCTTGGCCTGTTTTGACAAAAAGAGAAAGCACACAGATTGGGACTTGAACCTAAGACCGAGCTACCTCTCAGGCTTGCCAGATAGAATTCGAGTCCCCCTCTCTCTTTGACACGCAGGGCCATAAAAACGAGAAAAGCTTCGGCTAGAAGCCTGAACAGCACGGTGTTGGGAGCTAGCCCGGCCGTAGAGTCGCCGAGCTAGCTCGGTCTTAGGCACGAGTTTGCCAAAACAGGCCAAGACCCTGATCGCCCCATCCAACTGACAAGCAGCTCCCACGGCGAATGGGGTCTTGGCCTGTTTTGACAAAAAGAGAAAGCACACAGATTGGGACTTGAACCTAAGACCGAGCTACCTCTCAGGCTTGCCAGATAGAATTCGAGTCCCCCTGAACAGCACGGTGCCGGGAGCTAGCCCGGCCGTAGAGTCGCCGAGCTAGCTCGGTCTTAGGCACGAGTTTGCCAAAACAGGCCAAGACCCTGATCGCCCCATCCAACTGACAAGCAGCTCCCACGGCTTAGTGGTTAGAGCAGCTGCCTTGGAACGCAGAGGTTGTGAGTTCGAGTCCCGTGGAGACCCCGCTGTTAACGGAAATGGATCGTGAGAACCAAGGAAGTCCGGTGGATTGGATGATGATGGACCAGAGGATATCGCTTGTTGGAGTGAGACAAAGAGAACATCAAGGAGAGCAGATGGCGGTCCGATGTTGTGGGAGAGAATAATGTCAAGGTAAGTGGTCAAAGGGGATCGTGGAAAAGGAGGAAGGTATAGTCGGAGAGGATCATCGGGGGGAAGGTGTCGTCTCCTCCCACTGCGGACAGGGAGGTGTAGTCTGAGGGGACTGTGGAGGAGGACCCTAGATGGAGGAGGACCCTAAGTTGGAGAGTTGCTAAAAGTGGTGGCTGAGGCAAGTAGATTTGTGGGGTTTGGCAAAAGATTGTAAAGTGAGGGGCTTTTATTTCCTTTTTTTTTGTTGTTTGAAAATTTTATATCAAGAAAAGGGGCTCCTCTCCGACTATACCTTCCTCCTATTCCACGATCCCCTCTGAGCACTTACCTCGACATTATACGCTCCCACGACACCGGACCGCCATCTGCTATCACACACACATACACAGTCGGATAGTATAGTCGGAGGGGATCGTGGGGAGGAAGTGGAGGAAGGTGTGATGGAGGATCCTAAGTTGTAGATCTGCCAAAAGTGGTGGCTGAGGCAAGTAGATTTGTGGGATTTGGAAAAAGATTGAAAAGTGAGGGGCTTTTCTTTCCTTTTTTTTTGTTGTTTAAAATGTTATAGCAAGAAAAGGGGCTCCTCTCCACTCTCTCAAGTCACACCCCTCCACACTTCTCAACATTCTTTGTTTCCACACTCCATCACCATGCTATCTGACCATGATCAATCCACATCAGCTTCAGGGTCTTCACAGGACTTGAACTCACAACCTCTCTGCTCCAAGGTGGCAGCTCTAACCACTAGGCTGTGGGAACTGCCTGGAAACAGGCCACGGCGAATGCGGTCTTGGCCTGTTTTGACAAAAAGAGAAAGCACACAGATTGGGACTTGAACCTAAGACCGAGCTACCTCTCAGGCTTGCCAGATAGAATTCGAGTCCCCCTCTCTCTTTGACACGCAGGGCCATAAAAACGAGAAAAGCTTCGGCTAGAAGCCTGAACAGCACGGTGTTGGGAGCTAGCCCGGCCGTAGAGTCGCCGAGCTAGCTCGGTCTTAGGCACGAGTTTGCCAAAACAGGCCAAGACCCTGATCGCCCCATCCAACTGACAAGCAGCTCCCACGGCGAATGGGGTCTTGGCCTGTTTTGACAAAAAGAGAAAGCACACAGATTGGGACTTGAACCTAAGACCGAGCTACCTCTCAGGCTTGCCAGATAGAATTCGAGTCCCCCTGAACAGCACGGTGCCGGGAGCTAGCCCGGCCGTAGAGTCGCCGAGCTAGCTCGGTCTTAGGCACGAGTTTGCCAAAACAGGCCAAGACCCTGATCGCCCCATCCAACTGACAAGCAGCTCCCACGGCTTAGTGGTTAGAGCAGCCGCCTTGGAACGCAGAGGTTGTGAGTTCGAGTCCCGTGGAGACCCCGCTGTTAACGGAAATGGATCGTGAGAACCAAGGAAGTCCGGTGGATTGGATGATGATGGACCAGAGGATATCGCTTGTTGGAGTGAGACAAAGAGAACATCAAGGAGAGCAGATGGCGGTCCGATGTTGTGGGAGAGAATAATGTCAAGGTAAGTGGTCAAAGGGGATCGTGGAAAAGGAGGAAGGTATAGTCGGAGAGGATCATCGGGGGGAAGGTGTCGTCTCCTCCCACTGCGGACAGGGAGGTGTAGTCTGAGGGGACTGTGGAGGAGGACCCTAGATGGAGGAGGACCCTAAGTTGGAGAGTTGCTAAAAGTGGTGGCTGAGGCAAGTAGATTTGTGGGGTTTGGCAAAAGATTGTAAAGTGAGGGGCTTTTATTTCCTTTTTTTTTGTTGTTTGAAAATTTTATATCAAGAAAAGGGGCTCCTCTCCGACTATACCTTCCTCCTATTCCACGATCCCCTCTGAGCACTTACCTCGACATTATACGCTCCCACGACACCGGACCGCCATCTGCTATCACACACACATACACAGTCGGATAGTATAGTCGGAGGGGATCGTGGGGAGGAAGTGGAGGAAGGTGTGATGGAGGATCCTAAGTTGTAGATCTGCCAAAAGTGGTGGCTGAGGCAAGTAGATTTGTGGGATTTGGAAAAAGATTGAAAAGTGAGGGGCTTTTCTTTCCTTTTTTTTTGTTGTTTAAAATGTTATAGCAAGAAAAGGGGCTCCTCTCCACTCTCTCAAGTCACACCCCTCCACACTTCTCAACATTCTTTGTTTCCACACTCCATCACCATGCTATCTGACCATGATCAATCCACATCAGCTTCAGGGTCTTCACAGGACTTGAACTCACAACCTCTCTGCTCCAAGGTGGCAGCTCTAACCACTAGGCTGTGGGAACTGCCTGGAAACAGGCCACGGCGAATGCGGTCTTGGCCTGTTTTGACAAAAAGAGAAAGCACACAGATTGGGACTTGAACCTAAGACCGAGCTACCTCTCAGGCTTGCCAGATAGAATTCGAGTCCCCCTCTCTCTTTGACACGCAGGGCCATAAAAACGAGAAAAGCTTCGGCTAGAAGCCTGAACAGCACGGTGTTGGGAGCTAGCCCGGCCGTAGAGTCGCCGAGCTAGCTCGGTCTTAGGCACGAGTTTGCCAAAACAGGCCAAGACCCTGATCGCCCCATCCAACTGACAAGCAGCTCCCACGGCGAATGGGGTCTTGGCCTGTTTTGACAAAAAGAGAAAGCACACAGATTGGGACTTGAACCTAAGACCGAGCTACCTCTCAGGCTTGCCAGATAGAATTCGAGTCCCCCTGAACAGCACGGTGCCGGGAGCTAGCCCGGCCGTAGAGTCGCCGAGCTAGCTCGGTCTTAGGCACGAGTTTGCCAAAACAGGCCAAGACCCTGATCGCCCCATCCAACTGACAAGCAGCTCCCACGGCTTAGTGGTTAGAGCAGCCGCCTTGGAACGCAGAGGTTGTGAGTTCGAGTCCCGTGGAGACCCCGCTGTTAACGGAAATGGATCGTGAGAACCAAGGAAGTCCGGTGGATTGGATGATGATGGACCAGAGGATATCGCTTGTTGGAGTGAGACAAAGAGGACGTCAAGGAGAGCAGATGGCGGTCCGATGTTGTGGGAGAGAATAATGTCAAGGTAAGTGGTCAAAGGGGATCGTGGAAAAGGAGGAAGGTATAGTCGGAGAGGATCATCGGGGGGAAGGTGTCGTCTCCTCCCACTGCGGACAGGGAGGTGTAGTCTGAGGGGACTGTGGAGGAGGACCCTAGATGGAGGAGGACCCTAAGTTGGAGAGTTGCTAAAAGTGGTGGCTGAGGCAAGTAGATTTGTGGGGTTTGGCAAAAGATTGTAAAGTGAGGGGCTTTTATTTCCTTTTTTTTTGTTGTTTGAAAATTTTATATCAAGAAAAGGGGCTCCTCTCCGACTATACCTTCCTCCTATTCCACGATCCCCTCTGAGCACTTACCTCGACATTATACGCTCCCACGACACCGGACCGCCATCTGCTATCACACACACATACACAGTCGGATAGTATAGTCGGAGGGGATCGTGGGGAGGAAGTGGAGGAAGGTGTGATGGAGGATCCTAAGTTGTAGATCTGCCAAAAGTGGTGGCTGAGGCAAGTAGATTTGTGGGATTTGGAAAAAGATTGAAAAGTGAGGGGCTTTTCTTTCCTTTTTTTTTGTTGTTTAAAATGTTATAGCAAGAAAAGGGGCTCCTCTCCACTCTCTCAAGTCACACCCCTCCACACTTCTCAACATTCTTTGTTTCCACACTCCATCACCATGCTATCTGACCATGATCAATCCACATCAGCTTCAGGGTCTTCACAGGACTTGAACTCACAACCTCTCTGCTCCAAGGTGGCAGCTCTAACCACTAGGCTGTGGGAACTGCCTGGAAACAGGCCACGGCGAATGCGGTCTTGGCCTGTTTTGACAAAAAGAGAAAGCACACAGATTGGGACTTGAACCTAAGACCGAGCTACCTCTCAGGCTTGCCAGATAGAATTCGAGTCCCCCTCTCTCTTTGACACGCAGGGCCATAAAAACGAGAAAAGCTTCGGCTAGAAGCCTGAACAGCACGGTGTTGGGAGCTAGCCCGGCCGTAGAGTCGCCGAGCTAGCTCGGTCTTAGGCACGAGTTTGCCAAAACAGGCCAAGACCCTGATCGCCCCATCCAACTGACAAGCAGCTCCCACGGCGAATGGGGTCTTGGCCTGTTTTGACAAAAAGAGAAAGCACACAGATTGGGACTTGAACCTAAGACCGAGCTACCTCTCAGGCTTGCCAGATAGAATTCGAGTCCCCCTGAACAGCACGGTGCCGGGAGCTAGCCCGGCCGTAGAGTCGCCGAGCTAGCTCGGTCTTAGGCACGAGTTTGCCAAAACAGGCCAAGACCCTGATCGCCCCATCCAACTGACAAGCAGCTCCCACGGCTTAGTGGTTAGAGCAGCCGCCTTGGAACGCAGAGGTTGTGAGTTCGAGTCCCGTGGAGACCCCGCTGTTAACGGAAATGGATCGTGAGAACCAAGGAAGTCCGGTGGATTGGATGATGATGGACCAGAGGATATCGCTTGTTGGAGTGAGACAAAGAGAACATCAAGGAGAGCAGATGGCGGTCCGATGTTGTGGGAGAGAATAATGTCAAGGTAAGTGGTCAAAGGGGATCGTGGAAAAGGAGGAAGGTATAGTCGGAGAGGATCATCGGGGGGAAGGTGTCGTCTCCTCCCACTGCGGACAGGGAGGTGTAGTCTGAGGGGACTGTGGAGGAGGACCCTAGATGGAGGAGGACCCTAAGTTGGAGAGTTGCTAAAAGTGGTGGCTGAGGCAAGTAGATTTGTGGGGTTTGGCAAAAGATTGTAAAGTGAGGGGCTTTTATTTCCTTTTTTTTTGTTGTTTGAAAATTTTATATCAAGAAAAGGGGCTCCTCTCCGACTATACCTTCCTCCTATTCCACGATCCCCTCTGAGCACTTACCTCGACATTATACGCTCCCACGACACCGGACCGCCATCTGCTATCACACACACATACACAGTCGGATAGTATAGTCGGAGGGGATCGTGGGGAGGAAGTGGAGGAAGGTGTGATGGAGGATCCTAAGTTGTAGATCTGCCAAAAGTGGTGGCTGAGGCAAGTAGATTTGTGGGATTTGGAAAAAGATTGAAAAGTGAGGGGCTTTTCTTTCCTTTTTTTTTGTTGTTTAAAATGTTATAGCAAGAAAAGGGGCTCCTCTCCACTCTCTCAAGTCACACCCCTCCACACTTCTCAACATTCTTTGTTTCCACACTCCATCACCATGCTATCTGACCATGATCAATCCACATCAGCTTCAGGGTCTTCACAGGACTTGAACTCACAACCTCTCTGCTCCAAGGTGGCAGCTCTAACCACTAGGCTGTGGGAACTGCCTGGAAACAGGCCACGGCGAATGCGGTCTTGGCCTGTTTTGACAAAAAGAGAAAGCACACAGATTGGGACTTGAACCTAAGACCGAGCTACCTCTCAGGCTTGCCAGATAGAATTCGAGTCCCCCTCTCTCTTTGACACGCAGGGCCATAAAAACGAGAAAAGCTTCGGCTAGAAGCCTGAACAGCACGGTGTTGGGAGCTAGCCCGGCCGTAGAGTCGCCGAGCTAGCTCGGTCTTAGGCACGAGTTTGCCAAAACAGGCCAAGACCCTGATCGCCCCATCCAACTGACAAGCAGCTCCCACGGCGAATGGGGTCTTGGCCTGTTTTGACAAAAAGAGAAAGCACACAGATTGGGACTTGAACCTAAGACCGAGCTACCTCTCAGGCTTGCCAGATAGAATTCGAGTCCCCCTGAACAGCACGGTGCCGGGAGCTAGCCCGGCCGTAGAGTCGCCGAGCTAGCTCGGTCTTAGGCACGAGTTTGCCAAAACAGGCCAAGACCCTGATCGCCCCATCCAACTGACAAGCAGCTCCCACGGCTTAGTGGTTAGAGCAGCCGCCTTGGAACGCAGAGGTTGTGAGTTCGAGTCCCGTGGAGACCCCGCTGTTAACGGAAATGGATCGTGAGAACCAAGGAAGTCCGGTGGATTGGATGATGATGGACCAGAGGATATCGCTTGTTGGAGTGAGACAAAGAGAACATCAAGGAGAGCAGATGGCGGTCCGATGTTGTGGGAGAGAATAATGTCAAGGTAAGTGGTCAAAGGGGATCGTGGAAAAGGAGGAAGGTATAGTCGGAGAGGATCATCGGGGGGAAGGTGTCGTCTCCTCCCACTGCGGACAGGGAGGTGTAGTCTGAGGGGACTGTGGAGGAGGACCCTAGATGGAGGAGGACCCTAAGTTGGAGAGTTGCTAAAAGTGGTGGCTGAGGCAAGTAGATTTGTGGGGTTTGGCAAAAGATTGTAAAGTGAGGGGCTTTTATTTCCTTTTTTTTTGTTGTTTGAAAATTTTATATCAAGAAAAGGGGCTCCTCTCCGACTATACCTTCCTCCTATTCCACGATCCCCTCTGAGCACTTACCTCGACATTATACGCTCCCACGACACCGGACCGCCATCTGCTATCACACACACATACACAGTCGGATAGTATAGTCGGAGGGGATCGTGGGGAGGAAGTGGAGGAAGGTGTGATGGAGGATCCTAAGTTGTAGATCTGCCAAAAGTGGTGGCTGAGGCAAGTAGATTTGTGGGATTTGGAAAAAGATTGAAAAGTGAGGGGCTTTTCTTTCCTTTTTTTTTGTTGTTTAAAATGTTATAGCAAGAAAAGGGGCTCCTCTCCACTCTCTCAAGTCACACCCCTCCACACTTCTCAACATTCTTTGTTTCCACACTCCATCACCATGCTATCTGACCATGATCAATCCACATCAGCTTCAGGGTCTTCACAGGACTTGAACTCACAACCTCTCTGCTCCAAGGTGGCAGCTCTAACCACTAGGCTGTGGGAACTGCCTGGAAACAGGCCACGGCGAATGCGGTCTTGGCCTGTTTTGACAAAAAGAGAAAGCACACAGATTGGGACTTGAACCTAAGACCGAGCTACCTCTCAGGCTTGCCAGATAGAATTCGAGTCCCCCTCTCTCTTTGACACGCAGGGCCATAAAAACGAGAAAAGCTTCGGCTAGAAGCCTGAACAGCACGGTGTTGGGAGCTAGCCCGGCCGTAGAGTCGCCGAGCTAGCTCGGTCTTAGGCACGAGTTTGCCAAAACAGGCCAAGACCCTGATCGCCCCATCCAACTGACAAGCAGCTCCCACGGCTTAGTGGTTAGAGCAGCCGCCTTGGAACGCAGAGGTTGTGAGTTCGAGTCCCGTGGAGACCCCGCTGTTAACGGAAATGGATCGTGAGAACCAAGGAAGTCCGGTGGATTGGATGATGATGGACCAGAGGATATCGCTTGTTGGAGTGAGACAAAGAAAACATCAAGGAGAGCAGATGGCGGTCCGATGTTGTGGGAGAGAATAATGTCAAGGTAAGTGGTCAAAGGGGATTGTGGAAAAGGAGGAAGGTATAGTCGGAGAGGATCATCGGGGGGAAGGTGTCATCTCCTCCCACTGCGGACAGGGAGGTGTAGTCTGAGGGGACTGTGGAGGAGGACCCTAGATGGAGGAGGACCCTAAGTTGGAGAGTTGCTAAAAGTGGTGGCTGAGGCAAGTAGATTTGTGGGGTTTGGCAAAAGATTGTAAAGTGAGGGGCTTTTATTTCCTTTTTTTTTGTTGTTTGAAAATTTTATATCAAGAAAAGGGGCTCCTCTCCGACTATACCTTCCTCCTATTCCACGATCCCCTCTGAGCACTTACCTCGACATTATACGCTCCCACGACACCGGACCGCCATCTGCTATCACACACACATACACAGTCGGATAGTATAGTCGGAGGGGATCGTGGGGAGGAAGTGGAGGAAGGTGTGATGGAGGATCCTAAGTTGTAGATCTGCCAAAAGTGGTGGCTGAGGCAAGTAGATTTGTGGGATTTGGAAAAAGATTGAAAAGTGAGGGGCTTTTCTTTCCTTTTTTTTTTTGTTGTTTAAAATGTTAGAGCAAGAAAAGGGGCTCCTCTCCCCTCTCTCAAGTCACACCCCTCCACCAAAACCCCCACCCATTTTCATCCAACGGTGCCTTCCTCCTCAACCGCACCACCCACCTTGCCACACTTCCCCCTCCACCATCAACTTACCCCCTATGGTACCCTCCCCACCTATATCACCCTGGCCCACTTACCTCTACACCAGCTACCACAGACAACTGCATCTCCAACACCTTCTGGACCCGTGACCATCAGTCGCTACACACACACACACACTTCTCAACATTCTTTGTTTCCACACTCCATCACCATGCTATCTGACCATGATCAATCCACATCAGCTTCAGGGTCTTCACAGGACTTGAACTCACAACCTCTCTGCTCCAAGGTGGCAGCTCTAACCACTAGGCTGTGGGAACTGCCTGGAAACAGGCCACGGCGAATGGGGTCTTGGCCTGTTTTGACAAAAAGAGAAAGCACACAGATTGGGACTTGAACCTAAGACCGAGCTACCTCTCAGGCTTGCCAGATAGAATTCGAGTCCCCCTGAACAGCACGGTGCCGGGAGCTAGCCCGGCCGTAGAGTCGCCGAGCTAGCTCGGTCTTAGGCACGAGTTTGCCAAAACAGGCCAAGACCCTGATCGCCCCATCCAACTGACAAGCAGCTCCCACGGCTTAGTGGTTAGAGCAGCCGCCTTGGAACGCAGAGGTTGTGAGTTCGAGTCCCGTGGAGACCCCGCTGTTAACGGAAATGGATCGTGAGAACCAAGGAAGTCCGGTGGATTGGATGATGATGGACCAGAGGATATTGCTTGTTGGAGTGAGACAAAGAGAACATCAAGGAGAGCAGATGGCGGTCCGATGTTGTGGGAGAGAATAATGTCAAGGTAAGTGGTCAAAGGGGATCGTGGAAAAGGAGGAAGGTATAGTTGGAGAGGATCATCGGGGGGAAGGTGTCGTCTCCTCCCACTGCGGACAGGGAGGTGTAGTCTGAGGGGACTGTGGAGGAGGACCCTAAGTTGGAGAGTTGCTAAAAGTGGTGGCTGAGGCAAGTAGATTTGTGGGGTTTGGCAAAAGATTGTAAAGTGAGGGGCTTTTATTTCCTTTTTTTTTGTTGTTTGAAAATTTTATATCAAGAAAAGGGGCTCCTCTCCGACTATACCTTCCTCCTATTCCACGATCCCCTCTGAGCACTTACCTCGACATTATACGCTCCCACGACACCGGACCGCCATCTGCTATCACACACACATACACAGTCGGATAGTATAGTCGGAGGGGATCGTGGGGAGGAAGTGGAGGAAGGTGTGATGGAGGATCCTAAGTTGTAGATCTGCCAAAAGTGGTGGCTGAGGCAAGTAGATTTGTGGGATTTGGAAAAAGATTTTTTTGTTGTTTAAAATGTTAGAGCAAGAAAAGGGGCTCCTCTCCACTCTCTCAAGTCACACCCCTCCACCAAAACCCCCACCCATTTTCATCCAACGGTGCCTTCCTCCTCAACCGCACCACCCACCTTGCCACACTTCCCCCTCCACCATCAACCTTACCCCCTATGGTACCCTCCCCACCTATATCACCCTGGCCCACTTACCTCTACACCAGCTACCACAGACAACTGCATCTCCAACACCTTCTGGACCCGTGACCATCAGTCGCTACACACACACACACACACACACACACACACACTTCTCAACATTCTTTGTTTCCACACTCCATCACCATGCTATCTGACCATGATCAATCCACATCAGCTTCAGGGTCTTCACAGGACTTGAACTCACAACCTCTCTGCTCCAAGGTGGCAGCTCTAACCACTAGGCTGTGGGAACTGCCTGGAAACAGGCCACGGCGAATGGGGTCTTGGCCTGTTTTGACAAAAAGAGAAAGCACACAGATTGGGACTTGAACCTAAGACCGAGCTACCTCTCAGGCTTGCCAGATAGAATTCGAGTCCCCCTGAACAGCACGGTGCCGGGAGCTAGCCCGGCCGTAGAGTCGCCGAGCTAGCTCGGTCTTAGGCACGAGTTTGCCAAAACAGGCCAAGACCCTGATCGCCCCATCCAACTGACAAGCAGCTCCCACGGCTTAGTGGTTAGAGCAGCCGCCTTGGAACGCAGAGGTTGTGAGTTCGAGTCCCGTGGAGACCCCGCTGTTAACGGAAATGGATCGTGAGAACCAAGGAAGTCCGGTGGATTGGATGATGATGGACCAGAGGATATCGCTTGTTGGAGTGAGACAAAGAGGACATCAAGGAGAGCAGATGGCGGTCCGATGTTGTGGGAGAGAATAATGTCAAGGTAAGTGGTCAAAGGGGATCGTGGAAAAGGAGGAAGGTATAGTCGGAGAGGATCATCGGGGGGAAGGTGTCGTCTCCTCCCACTGCGGACAGGGAGGTGTAGTCTGAGGGGACTGTGGAGGAGGACCCTAGATGGAGGAGGACCCTAAGTTGGAGAGTTGCTAAAAGTGGTGGCTGAGGCAAGTAGATTTGTGGGGTTTGGCAAAAGATTGTAAAGTGAGGGGCTTTTATTTCCTTTTTTTTTGTTGTTTGAAAATTTTATATCAAGAAAAGGGGCTCCTCTCCGACTATACCTTCCTCCTATTCCACGATCCCCTCTGAGCACTTACCTCGACATTATACGCTCCCACGACACCGGACCGCCATCTGCTATCACACACACATACACAGTCGGATAGTATAGTCGGAGGGGATCGTGGAGAGGAAGTGGAGGAAGGTGTGATGGAGGATCCTAAGTTGTAGATCTGCCAAAAGTGGTGGCTGAGGCAAGTAGATTTGTGGGATTTGGAAAAAGATTGAAAAGTGAGGGGCTTTTCTTTCCTTTTTTTTTGTTGTTTAAAATGTTATAGCAAGAAAAGGGGCTCCTCTCCACTCTCTCAAGTCACACCCCTCCACACTTCTCAACATTCTTTGTTTCCACACTCCATCACCATGCTATCTGACCATGATCAATCCACATCAGCTTCAGGGTCTTCACAGGACTTGAACTCACAACCTCTCTGCTCCAAGGTGGCAGCTCTAACCACTAGGCTGTGGGAACTGCCTGGAAACAGGCCACGGCGAATGCGGTCTTGGCCTGTTTTGACAAAAAGAGAAAGCACACAGATTGGGACTTGAACCTAAGACCGAGCTACCTCTCAGGCTTGCCAGATAGAATTCGAGTCCCCCTCTCTCTTTGACACGCAGGGCCATAAAAACGAGAAAAGCTTCGGCTAGGAGCCTGAACAGCACGGTGTTGGGAGCTAGCCCGGCCGTAGAGTCGCCGAGCTAGCTCGGTCTTAGGCACGAGTTTGCCAAAACAGGCCAAGACCCTGATCGCCCCATCCAACTGACAAGCAGCTCCCACGGCGAATGGGGTCTTGGCCTGTTTTGACAAAAAGAGAAAGCACACAGATTGGGACTTGAACCTAAGACCGAGCTACCTCTCAGGCTTGCCAGATAGAATTCGAGTCCCCCTGAACAGCACGGTGCCGGGAGCTAGCCCGGCCGTAGAGTCGCCGAGCTAGCTCGGTCTTAGGCACGAGTTTGCCAAAACAGGCCAAGACCCTGATCGCCCCATCCAACTGACGAGCAGCTCCCACGGCTTAGTGGTTAGAGCAGCCGCCTTGGAACGCAGAGGTTGTGAGTTCGAGTCCCGTGGAGACCCCGCTGTTAACGGAAATGGATCGTGAGAACCAAGGAAGTCCGGTGGATTGGATGATGATGGACCAGAGGATATCGCTTGTTGGAGTGAGACAAAGAGAACATCAAGGAGAGCAGATGGCGGTCCGATGTTGTGGGAGAGAATAATGTCAAGGTAAGTGGTCAAAGGGGATCGTGGAAAAGGAGGAAGGTATAGTCGGAGAGGATCATCGGGGGGAAGGTGTCGTCTCCTCCCACTGCGGACAGGGAGGTGTAGTCTGAGGGGACTGTGGAGGAGGACCCTAGATGGAGGAGGACCCTAAGTTGGAGAGTTGCTAAAAGTGGTGGCTGAGGCAAGTAGATTTGTGGGGTTTGGCAAAAGATTGTAAAGTGAGGGGCTTTTATTTCCTTTTTTTTTGTTGTTTGAAAATTTTATATCAAGAAAAGGGGCTCCTCTCCGACTATACCTTCCTCCTATTCCACGATCCCCTCTGAGCACTTACCTCGACATTATACGCTCCCACGACACCGGACCGCCATCTGCTATCACACACACATACACAGTCGGATAGTATAGTCGGAGGGGATCGTGGGGAGGAAGTGGAGGAAGGTGTGATGGAGGATCCTAAGTTGTAGATCTGCCAAAAGTGGTGGCTGAGGCAAGTAGATTTGTGGGATTTGGAAAAAGATTGAAAAGTGAGGGGCTTTTCTTTCCTTTTTTTTTGTTGTTTAAAATGTTATAGCAAGAAAAGGGGCTCCTCTCCACTCTCTCAAGTCACACCCCTCCACACTTCTCAACATTCTTTGTTTCCACACTCCATCACCATGCTATCTGACCATGATCAATCCACATCAGCTTCAGGGTCTTCACAGGACTTGAACTCACAACCTCTCTGCTCCAAGGTGGCAGCTCTAACCACTAGGCTGTGGGAACTGCCTGGAAACAGGCCACGGCGAATGCGGTCTTGGCCTGTTTTGACAAAAAGAGAAAGCACACAGATTGGGACTTGAACCTAAGACCGAGCTACCTCTCAGGCTTGCCAGATAGAATTCGAGTCCCCCTCTCTCTTTGACACGCAGGGCCATAAAAACGAGAAAAGCTTCGGCTAGAAGCCTGAACAGCACGGTGTTGGGAGCTAGCCCGGCCGTAGAGTCGCCGAGCTAGCTCGGTCTTAGGCACGAGTTTGCCAAAACAGGCCAAGACCCTGATCGCCCCATCCAACTGACAAGCAGCTCCCACGGCGAATGGGGTCTTGGCCTGTTTTGACAAAAAGAGAAAGCACACAGATTGGGACTTGAACCTAAGACCGAGCTACCTCTCAGGCTTGCCAGATAGAATTCGAGTCCCCCTGAACAGCACGGTGCCGGGAGCTAGCCCGGCCGTAGAGTCGCCGAGCTAGCTCGGTCTTAGGCACGAGTTTGCCAAAACAGGCCAAGACCCTGATCGCCCCATCCAACTGACAAGCAGCTCCCACGGCTTAGTGGTTAGAGCAGCCGCCTTGGAACGCAGAGGTTGTGAGTTCGAGTCCCGTGGAGACCCCGCTGTTAACGGAAATGGATCGTGAGAACCAAGGAAGTCCGGTGGATTGGATGATGATGGACCAGAGGATATCGCTTGTTGGAGTGAGACAAAGAGAACATCAAGGAGAGCAGATGGCGGTCCGATGTTGTGGGAGAGAATAATGTCAAGGTAAGTGGTCAAAGGGGATCGTGGAAAAGGAGGAAGGTATAGTCGGAGAGGATCATCGGGGGGAAGGTGTCGTCTCCTCCCACTGCGGACAGGGAGGTGTAGTCTGAGGGGACTGTGGAGGAGGACCCTAGATGGAGGAGGACCCTAAGTTGGAGAGTTGCTAAAAGTGGTGGCTGAGGCAAGTAGATTTGTGGGGTTTGGCAAAAGATTGTAAAGTGAGGGGCTTTTATTTCCTTTTTTTTTGTTGTTTGAAAATTTTATATCAAGAAAAGGGGCTCCTCTCCGACTATACCTTCCTCCTATTCCACGATCCCCTCTGAGCACTTACCTCGACATTATACGCTCCCACGACACCGGACCGCCATCTGCTATCACACACACATACACAGTCGGATAGTATAGTCGGAGGGGATCGTGGGGAGGAAGTGGAGGAAGGTGTGATGGAGGATCCTAAGTTGTAGATCTGCCAAAAGTGGTGGCTGAGGCAAGTAGATTTGTGGGATTTGGAAAAAGATTGAAAAGTGAGGGGCTTTTCTTTCCTTTTTTTTTGTTGTTTAAAATGTTATAGCAAGAAAAGGGGCTCCTCTCCACTCTCTCAAGTCACACCCCTCCACACTTCTCAACATTCTTTGTTTCCACACTCCATCACCATGCTATCTGACCATGATCAATCCACATCAGCTTCAGGGTCTTCACAGGACTTGAACTCACAACCTCTCTGCTCCAAGGTGGCAGCTCTAACCACTAGGCTGTGGGAACTGCCTGGAAACAGGCCACGGCGAATGCGGTCTTGGCCTGTTTTGACAAAAAGAGAAAGCACACAGATTGGGACTTGAACCTAAGACCGAGCTACCTCTCAGGCTTGCCAGATAGAATTCGAGTCCCCCTCTCTCTTTGACACGCAGGGCCATAAAAACGAGAAAAGCTTCGGCTAGAAGCCTGAACAGCACGGTGTTGGGAGCTAGCCCGGCCGTAGAGTCGCCGAGCTAGCTCGGTCTTAGGCACGAGTTTGCCAAAACAGGCCAAGACCCTGATCGCCCCATCCAACTGACAAGCAGCTCCCACGGCTTAGTGGTTAGAGCAGCCGCCTTGGAACGCAGAGGTTGTGAGTTCGAGTCCCGTGGAGACCCCGCTGTTAACGGAAATGGATCGTGAGAACCAAGGAAGTCCGGTGGATTGGATGATGATGGACCAGAGGATATCGCTTGTTGGAGTGAGACAAAGAGGACGTCAAGGAGAGCAGATGGCGGTCCGATGTTGTGGGAGAGAATAATGTCAAGGTAAGTGGTCAAAGGGGATTGTGGAAAAGGAGGAAGGTATAGTCGGAGAGGATCATCGGGGGGAAGGTGTCATCTCCTCCCACTGCGGACAGGGAGGTGTAGTCTGAGGGGACTGTGGAGGAGGACCCTAGATGGAGGAGGACCCTAAGTTGGAGAGTTGCTAAAAGTGGTGGCTGAGGCAAGTAGATTTGTGGGGTTTGGCAAAAGATTGTAAAGTGAGGGGCTTTTATTTCCTTTTTTTTTGTTGTTTGAAAATTTTATATCAAGAAAAGGGGCTCCTCTCCGACTATACCTTCCTCCTATTCCACGATCCCCTCTGAGCACTTACCTCGACATTATACGCTCCCACGACACCGGACCGCCATCTGCTATCACACACACATACACAGTCGGATAGTATAGTCGGAGGGGATCGTGGGGAGGAAGTGGAGGAAGGTGTGATGGAGGATCCTAAGTTGTAGATCTGCCAAAAGTGGTGGCTGAGGCAAGTAGATTTGTGGGATTTGGAAAAAGATTGAAAAGTGAGGGGCTTTTCTTTCCTTTTTTTTTTTGTTGTTTAAAATGTTAGAGCAAGAAAAGGGGCTCCTCTCCACTCTCTCAAGTCACACCCCTCCACCAAAACCCCCACCCATTTTCATCCAACGGTGCCTTCCTCCTCAACCGCACCACCCACCTTGCCACACTTCCCCCTCCACCATCAACTTACCCCCTATGGTACCCTCCCCACCTATATCACCCTGGCCCACTTACCTCTACACCAGCTACCACAGACAACTGCATCTCCAACACCTTCTGGACCCGTGACCATCAGTCGCTACACACACACACACACTTCTCAACATTCTTTGTTTCCACACTCCATCACCATGCTATCTGACCATGATCAATCCACATCAGCTTCAGGGTCTTCACAGGACTTGAACTCACAACCTCTCTGCTCCAAGGTGGCAGCTCTAACCACTAGGCTGTGGGAACTGCCTGGAAACAGGCCACGGCGAATGGGGTCTTGGCCTGTTTTGACAAAAAGAGAAAGCACACAGATTGGGACTTGAACCTAAGACCGAGCTACCTCTCAGGCTTGCCAGATAGAATTCGAGTCCCCCTGAACAGCACGGTGCCGGGAGCTAGCCCGGCCGTAGAGTCGCCGAGCTAGCTCGGTCTTAGGCACGAGTTTGCCAAAACAGGCCAAGACCCTGATCGCCCCATCCAACTGACAAGCAGCTCCCACGGCTTAGTGGTTAGAGCAGCCGCCTTGGAACGCAGAGGTTGTGAGTTCGAGTCCCGTGGAGACCCCGCTGTTAACGGAAATGGATCGTGAGAACCAAGGAAGTCCGGTGGATTGGATGATGATGGACCAGAGGATATTGCTTGTTGGAGTGAGACAAAGAGAACATCAAGGAGAGCAGATGGCGGTCCGATGTTGTGGGAGAGAATAATGTCAAGGTAAGTGGTCAAAGGGGATCGTGGAAAAGGAGGAAGGTATAGTTGGAGAGGATCATCGGGGGGAAGGTGTCGTCTCCTCCCACTGCGGACAGGGAGGTGTAGTCTGAGGGGACTGTGGAGGAGGACCCTAAGTTGGAGAGTTGCTAAAAGTGGTGGCTGAGGCAAGTAGATTTGTGGGATTTGGAAAAAGATTTTTTTGTTGTTTAAAATGTTAGAGCAAGAAAAGGGGCTCCTCTCCACTCTCTCAAGTCACACCCCTCCACCAAAACCCCCACCCATTTTCATCCAACGGTGCCTTCCTCCTCAACCGCACCACCCACCCTGCCACACTTCCCCCTCCACCATCAACCTTACCCCCTATGGTACCCTCCCCACCTATATCACCCTGGCCCACTTACCTCTACACCAGCTACCACAGACAACTGCATCTCCAACACCTTCTGGACCCGTGACCATCAGTCGCTACACACACACACACACACACACACACACACACACACACACACACACACACACTTCTCAACATTCTTTGTTTCCACACTCCATCACCATGCTATCTGACCATGATCAATCCACATCAGCTTCAGGGTCTTCACAGGACTTGAACTCACAACCTCTCTGCTCCAAGGTGGCAGCTCTAACCACTAGGCTGTGGGAACTGCCTGGAAACAGGCCACGGCGAATGGGGTCTTGGCCTGTTTTGACAAAAAGAGAAAGCACACAGATTGGGACTTGAACCTAAGACCGAGCTACCTCTCAGGCTTGCCAGATAGAATTCGAGTCCCCCTGAACAGCACGGTGCCGGGAGCTAGCCCGGCCGTAGAGTCGCCGAGCTAGCTCGGTCTTAGGCACGAGTTTGCCAAAACAGGCCAAGACCCTGATCGCCCCATCCAACTGACAAGCAGCTCCCACGGCTTAGTGGTTAGAGCAGCCGCCTTGGAACGCAGAGGTTGTGAGTTCGAGTCCCGTGGAGACCCCGCTGTTAACGGAAATGGATCGTGAGAACCAAGGAAGTCCGGTGGATTGGATGATGATGGACCAGAGGATATCGCTTGTTGGAGTGAGACAAAGAGGACATCGAGGAGAGCAGATGGCGGTCCGATGTTGTGGGAGAGAATAATGTCAAGGTAAGTGGTCAAAGGGGATCGTGGAAAAGGAGGAAGGTATAGTCGGAGAGGATCATCGGGGGGAAGGTGTCGTCTCCTCCCACTGCGGACAGGGAGGTGTAGTCTGAGGGGACTGTGGAGGAGGACCCTAGATGGAGGAGGACCCTAAGTTGGAGAGTTGCTAAAAGTGGTGGCTGAGGCAAGTAGATTTGTGGGGTTTGGCAAAAGATTGTAAAGTGAGGGGCTTTTATTTCCTTTTTTTTTGTTGTTTGAAAATTTTATATCAAGAAAAGGGGCTCCTCTCCGACTATACCTTCCTCCTATTCCACGATCCCCTCTGAGCACTTACCTCGACATTATACGCTCCCACGACACCGGACCGCCATCTGCTATCACACACACATACACAGTCGGATAGTATAGTCGGAGGGGATCGTGGAGAGGAAGTGGAGGAAGGTGTGATGGAGGATCCTAAGTTGTAGATCTGCCAAAAGTGGTGGCTGAGGCAAGTAGATTTGTGGGATTTGGAAAAAGATTGAAAAGTGAGGGGCTTTTCTTTCCTTTTTTTTTGTTGTTTAAAATGTTATAGCAAGAAAAGGGGCTCCTCTCCACTCTCTCAAGTCACACCCCTCCACACTTCTCAACATTCTTTGTTTCCACACTCCATCACCATGCTATCTGACCATGATCAATCCACATCAGCTTCAGGGTCTTCACAGGACTTGAACTCACAACCTCTCTGCTCCAAGGTGGCAGCTCTAACCACTAGGCTGTGGGAACTGCCTGGAAACAGGCCACGGCGAATGGGGTCTTGGCCTGTTTTGACAAAAAGAGAAAGCACACAGATTGGGACTTGAACCTAAGACCGAGCTACCTCTCAGGCTTGCCAGATAGAATTCGAGTCCCCCTCTCTCTTTGACACGCAGGGCCATAAAAACGAGAAAAGCTTCGGCTAGGAGCCTGAACAGCACGGTGTTGGGAGCTAGCCCGGCCGTAGAGTCGCCGAGCTAGCTCGGTCTTAGGCACGGGTTTGCCAAAACAGGCCAAGACCCTGATCGCCCCATCCAACTGACAAGCAGCTCCCACGGCGAATGGGGTCTTGGCCTGTTTTGACAAAAAGAGAAAGCACACAGATTGGGACTTGAACCTAAGACCGAGCTACCTCTCAGGCTTGCCAGATAGAATTCGAGTCCCCCTGAACAGCACGGTGCCGGGAGCTAGCCCGGCCGTAGAGTCGCCGAGCTAGCTCGGTCTTAGGCACGAGTTTGCCAAAACAGGCCAAGACCCTGATCGCCCCATCCAACTGACAAGCAGCTCCCACGGCTTAGTGGTTAGAGCAGCCGCCTTGGAACGCAGAGGTTGTGAGTTCGAGTCCCGTGGAGACCCCGCTGTTAACGGAAATGGATCGTGAGAACCAAGGAAGTCCGGTGGATTGGATGATGATGGACCAGAGGATATCGCTTGTTGGAGTGAGACAAAGAGAACATCAAGGAGAGCAGATGGCGGTCCGATGTTGTGGGAGAGAATAATGTCAAGGTAAGTGGTCAAAGGGGATCGTGGAAAAGGAGGAAGGTATAGTCGGAGAGGATCATCGGGGGGAAGGTGTCGTCTCCTCCCACTGCGGACAGGGAGGTGTAGTCTGAGGGGACTGTGGAGGAGGACCCTAGATGGAGGAGGACCCTAAGTTGGAGAGTTGCTAAAAGTGGTGGCTGAGGCAAGTAGATTTGTGGGGTTTGGCAAAAGATTGTAAAGTGAGGGGCTTTTATTTCCTTTTTTTTTGTTGTTTGAAAATTTTATATCAAGAAAAGGGGCTCCTCTCCGACTATACCTTCCTCCTATTCCACGATCCCCTCTGAGCACTTACCTCGACATTATACGCTCCCACGACACCGGACCGCCATCTGCTATCACACACACATACACAGTCGGATAGTATAGTCGGAGGGGATCGTGGGGAGGAAGTGGAGGAAGGTGTGATGGAGGATCCTAAGTTGTAGATCTGCCAAAAGTGGTGGCTGAGGCAAGTAGATTTGTGGGATTTGGAAAAAGATTGAAAAGTGAGGGGCTTTTCTTTCCTTTTTTTTTGTTGTTTAAAATGTTATAGCAAGAAAAGGGGCTCCTCTCCACTCTCTCAAGTCACACCCCTCCACACTTCTCAACATTCTTTGTTTCCACACTCCATCACCATGCTATCTGACCATGATCAATCCACATCAGCTTCAGGGTCTTCACAGGACTTGAACTCACAACCTCTCTGCTCCAAGGTGGCAGCTCTAACCACTAGGCTGTGGGAACTGCCTGGAAACAGGCCACGGCGAATGCGGTCTTGGCCTGTTTTGACAAAAAGAGAAAGCACACAGATTGGGACTTGAACCTAAGACCGAGCTACCTCTCAGGCTTGCCAGATAGAATTCGAGTCCCCCTCTCTCTTTGACACGCAGGGCCATAAAAACGAGAAAAGCTTCGGCTAGAAGCCTGAACAGCACGGTGTTGGGAGCTAGCCCGGCCGTAGAGTCGCCGAGCTAGCTCGGTCTTAGGCACGAGTTTGCCAAAACAGGCCAAGACCCTGATCGCCCCATCCAACTGACAAGCAGCTCCCACGGCTTAGTGGTTAGAGCAGCCGCCTTGGAACGCAGAGGTTGTGAGTTCGAGTCCCGTGGAGACCCCGCTGTTAACGGAAATGGATCGTGAGAACCAAGGAAGTCCGGTGGATTGGATGATGATGGACCAGAGGATATCGCTTGTTGGAGTGAGACAAAGAGGACGTCAAGGAGAGCAGATGGCAGTCCGATGTTGTGGGAGAGAATAATGTCAAGGTAAGTGGTCAAAGGGGATCGTGGAAAAGGAGGAAGGTATAGTCGGAGAGGATCATCGGGGGGAAGGTGTCATCTCCTCCCACTGCGGACAGGGAGGTGTAGTCTGAGGGGACTGTGGAGGAGGACCCTAGATGGAGGAGGACCCTAAGTTGGAGAGTTGCTAAAAGTGGTGGCTGAGGCAAGTAGATTTGTGGGGTTTGGCAAAAGATTGTAAAGTGAGGGGCTTTTATTTCCTTTTTTTTTGTTGTTTGAAAATTTTATATCAAGAAAAGGGGCTCCTCTCCGACTATACCTTCCTCCTATTCCACGATCCCCTCTGAGCACTTACCTCGACATTATACGCTCCCACGACACCGGACCGCCATCTGCTATCACACACACATACACAGTCGGATAGTATAGTCGGAGGGGATCGTGGGGAGGAAGTGGAGGAAGGTGTGATGGAGGATCCTAAGTTGTAGATCTGCCAAAAGTGGTGGCTGAGGCAAGTAGATTTGTGGGATTTGGAAAAAGATTGAAAAGTGAGGGGCTTTTCTTTCCTTTTTTTTTGTTGTTTAAAATGTTATAGCAAGAAAAGGGGCTCCTCTCCACTCTCTCAAGTCACACCCCTCCACACTTCTCAACATTCTTTGTTTCCACACTCCATCACCATGCTATCTGACCATGATCAATCCACATCAGCTTCAGGGTCTTCACAGGACTTGAACTCACAACCTCTCTGCTCCAAGGTGGCAGCTCTAACCACTAGGCTGTGGGAACTGCCTGGAAACAGGCCACGGCGAATGCGGTCTTGGCCTGTTTTGACAAAAAGAGAAAGCACACAGATTGGGACTTGAACCTAAGACCGAGCTACCTCTCAGGCTTGCCAGATAGAATTCGAGTCCCCCTCTCTCTTTGACACGCAGGGCCATAAAAACGAGAAAAGCTTCGGCTAGAAGCCTGAACAGCACGGTGTTGGGAGCTAGCCCGGCCGTAGAGTCGCCGAGCTAGCTCGGTCTTAGGCACGAGTTTGCCAAAACAGGCCAAGACCCTGATCGCCCCATCCAACTGACAAGCAGCTCCCACGGCTTAGTGGTTAGAGCAGCCGCCTTGGAACGCAGAGGTTGTGAGTTCGAGTCCCGTGGAGACCCCGCTGTTAACGGAAATGGATCGTGAGAACCAAGGAAGTCCGGTGGATTGGATGATGATGGACCAGAGGATATCGCTTGTTGGAGTGAGACAAAGAGGACGTCAAGGAGAGCAGATGGCGGTCCGATGTTGTGGGAGAGAATAATGTCAAGGTAAGTGGTCAAAGGGGATTGTGGAAAAGGAGGAAGGTATAGTCGGAGAGGATCATCGGGGGGAAGGTGTCATCTCCTCCCACTGCGGACAGGGAGGTGTAGTCTGAGGGGACTGTGGAGGAGGACCCTAGATGGAGGAGGACCCTAAGTTGGAGAGTTGCTAAAAGTGGTGGCTGAGGCAAGTAGATTTGTGGGGTTTGGCAAAAGATTGTAAAGTGAGGGGCTTTTATTTCCTTTTTTTTTGTTGTTTGAAAATTTTATATCAAGAAAAGGGGCTCCTCTCCGACTATACCTTCCTCCTATTCCACGATCCCCTCTGAGCACTTACCTCGACATTATACGCTCCCACGACACCGGACCGCCATCTGCTATCACACACACATACACAGTCGGATAGTATAGTCGGAGGGGATCGTGGGGAGGAAGTGGAGGAAGGTGTGATGGAGGATCCTAAGTTGTAGATCTGCCAAAAGTGGTGGCTGAGGCAAGTAGATTTGTGGGATTTGGAAAAAGATTGAAAAGTGAGGGGCTTTTCTTTCCTTTTTTTTTTTGTTGTTTAAAATGTTAGAGCAAGAAAAGGGGCTCCTCTCCACTCTCTCAAGTCACACCCCTCCACCAAAACCCCCACCCATTTTCATCCAACGGTGCCTTCCTCCTCAACCGCACCACCCACCTTGCCACACTTCCTCCTCCACCATCAACTTACCCCCTATGGTACCCTCCCCACCTATATCACCCTGGCCCACTTACCTCTACACCAGCTACCACAGACAACTGCATCTCCAACACCTTCTGGACCCGTGACCATCAGTCGCTACACACACACACACACTTCTCAACATTCTTTGTTTCCACACTCCATCACCATGCTATCTGACCATGATCAATCCACATCAGCTTCAGGGTCTTCACAGGACTTGAACTCACAACCTCTCTGCTCCAAGGTGGCAGCTCTAACCACTAGGCTGTGGGAACTGCCTGGAAACAGGCCACGGCGAATGGGGTCTTGGCCTGTTTTGACAAAAAGAGAAAGCACACAGATTGGGACTTGAACCTAAGACCGAGCTACCTCTCAGGCTTGCCAGATAGAATTCGAGTCCCCCTGAACAGCACGGTGCCGGGAGCTAGCCCGGCCGTAGAGTCGCCGAGCTAGCTCGGTCTTAGGCACGAGTTTGCCAAAACAGGCCAAGACCCTGATCGCCCCATCCAACTGACAAGCAGCTCCCACGGCTTAGTGGTTAGAGCAGCCGCCTTGGAACGCAGAGGTTGTGAGTTCGAGTCCCGTGGAGACCCCGCTGTTAACGGAAATGGATCGTGAGAACCAAGGAAGTCCGGTGGATTGGATGATGATGGACCAGAGGATATTGCTTGTTGGAGTGAGACAAAGAGAACATCAAGGAGAGCAGATGGCGGTCCGATGTTGTGGGAGAGAATAATGTCAAGGTAAGTGGTCAAAGGGGATCGTGGAAAAGGAGGAAGGTATAGTTGGAGAGGATCATCGGGGGGAAGGTGTCGTCTCCTCCCACTGCGGACAGGGAGGTGTAGTCTGAGGGGACTGTGGAGGAGGACCCTAAGTTGGAGAGTTGCTAAAAGTGGTGGCTGAGGCAAGTAGATTTGTGGGGTTTGGCAAAAGATTGTAAAGTGAGGGGCTTTTATTTCCTTTTTTTTTGTTGTTTGAAAATTTTATATCAAGAAAAGGGGCTCCTCTCCGACTATACCTTCCTCCTATTCCACGATCCCCTCTGAGCACTTACCTCGACATTATACGCTCCCACGACACCGGACCGCCATCTGCTATCACACACACATACACAGTCGGATAGTATAGTCGGAGGGGATCGTGGGGAGGAAGTGGAGGAAGGTGTGATGGAGGATCCTAAGTTGTAGATCTGCCAAAAGTGGTGGCTGAGGCAAGTAGATTTGTGGGATTTGGAAAAAGATTTTTTTGTTGTTTAAAATGTTAGAGCAAGAAAAGGGGCTCCTCTCCACTCTCTCAAGTCACACCCCTCCACCAAAACCCCCACCCATTTTCATCCAACGGTGCCTTCCTCCTCAACCGCACCACCCACCTTGCCACACTTCCCCCTCCACCATCAACCTTACCCCCTATGGTACCCTCCCCACCTATATCACCCTGGCCCACTTACCTCTACACCAGCTACCACAGACAACTGCATCTCCAACACCTTCTGGACCCGTGACCATCAGTCGCTACACACACACACACACACACACACACACACTTCTCAACATTCTTTGTTTCCACACTCCATCACCATGCTATCTGACCATGATCAATCCACATCAGCTTCAGGGTCTTCACAGGACTTGAACTCACAACCTCTCTGCTCCAAGGTGGCAGCTCTAACCACTAGGCTGTGGGAACTGCCTGGAAACAGGCCACGGCGAATGGGGTCTTGGCCTGTTTTGACAAAAAGAGAAAGCACACAGATTGGGACTTGAACCTAAGACCGAGCTACCTCTCAGGCTTGCCAGATAGAATTCGAGTCCCCCTGAACAGCACGGTGCCGGGAGCTAGCCCGGCCGTAGAGTCGCCGAGCTAGCTCGGTCTTAGGCACGAGTTTGCCAAAACAGGCCAAGACCCTGATCGCCCCATCCAACTGACAAGCAGCTCCCACGGCTTAGTGGTTAGAGCAGCCGCCTTGGAACGCAGAGGTTGTGAGTTCGAGTCCCGTGGAGACCCCGCTGTTAACGGAAATGGATCGTGAGAACCAAGGAAGTCCGGTGGATTGGATGATGATGGACCAGAGGATATCGCTTGTTGGAGTGAGACAAAGAGGACATCGAGGAGAGCAGATGGCGGTCCGATGTTGTGGGAGAGAATAATGTCAAGGTAAGTGGTCAAAGGGGATCGTGGAAAAGGAGGAAGGTATAGTCGGAGAGGATCATCGGGGGGAAGGTGTCGTCTCCTCCCACTGTGGACAGGGAGGTGTAGTCTGAGGGGACTGTGGAGGAGGACCCTAGATGGAGGAGGACCCTAAGTTGGAGAGTTGCTAAAAGTGGTGGCTGAGGCAAGTAGATTTGTGGGGTTTGGCAAAAGATTGTAAAGTGAGGGGCTTTTATTTCCTTTTTTTTTGTTGTTTGAAAATTTTATATCAAGAAAAGGGGCTCCTCTCCGACTATACCTTCCTCCTATTCCACGATCCCCTCTGAGCACTTACCTCGACATTATACGCTCCCACGACACCGGACCGCCATCTGCTATCACACACACATACACAGTCGGATAGTATAGTCGGAGGGGATCGTGGGGAGGAAGTGGAGGAAGGTGTGATGGAGGATCCTAAGTTGTAGATCTGCCAAAAGTGGTGGCTGAGGCAAGTAGATTTGTGGGATTTGGAAAAAGATTGAAAAGTGAGGGGCTTTTCTTTCCTTTTTTTTTGTTGTTTAAAATGTTATAGCAAGAAAAGGGGCTCCTCTCCACTCTCTCAAGTCACACCCCTCCACACTTCTCAACATTCTTTGTTTCCACACTCCATCACCATGCTATCTGACCATGATCAATCCACATCAGCTTCAGGGTCTTCACAGGACTTGAACTCACAACCTCTCTGCTCCAAGGTGGCAGCTCTAACCACTAGGCTGTGGGAACTGCCTGGAAACAGGCCACGGCGAATGCGGTCTTGGCCTGTTTTGACAAAAAGAGAAAGCACACAGATTGGGACTTGAACCTAAGACCGAGCTACCTCTCAGGCTTGCCAGATAGAATTCGAGTCCCCCTCTCTCTTTGACACGCAGGGCCATAAAAACGAGAAAAGCTTCGGCTAGGAGCCTGAACAGCACGGTGTTGGGAGCTAGCCCGGCCGTAGAGTCGCCGAGCTAGCTCGGTCTTAGGCACGAGTTTGCCAAAACAGGCCAAGACCCTGATCGCCCCATCCAACTGACAAGCAGCTCCCACGGCGAATGGGGTCTTGGCCTGTTTTGACAAAAAGAGAAAGCACACAGATTGGGACTTGAACCTAAGACCGAGCTACCTCTCAGGCTTGCCAGATAGAATTCGAGTCCCCCTGAACAGCACGGTGCCGGGAGCTAGCCCGGCCGTAGAGTCGCCGAGCTAGCTCGGTCTTAGGCACGAGTTTGCCAAAACAGGCCAAGACCCTGATCGCCCCATCCAACTGACAAGCAGCTCCCACGGCTTAGTGGTTAGAGCAGCCGCCTTGGAACGCAGAGGTTGTGAGTTCGAGTCCCGTGGAGACCCCGCTGTTAACGGAAATGGATCGTGAGAACCAAGGAAGTCCGGTGGATTGGATGATGATGGACCAGAGGATATCGCTTGTTGGAGTGAGACAAAGAGAACATCAAGGAGAGCAGATGGCGGTCCGATGTTGTGGGAGAGAATAATGTCAAGGTAAGTGGTCAAAGGGGATCGTGGAAAAGGAGGAAGGTATAGTCGGAGAGGATCATCGGGGGGAAGGTGTCGTCTCCTCCCACTGCGGACAGGGAGGTGTAGTCTGAGGGGACTGTGGAGGAGGACCCTAGATGGAGGAGGACCCTAAGTTGGAGAGTTGGTAAAAGTGGTGGCTGAGGCAAGTAGATTTGTGGGGTTTGGCAAAAGATTGTAAAGTGAGGGGCTTTTATTTCCTTTTTTTTTGTTGTTTGAAAATTTTATATCAAGAAAAGGGGCTCCTCTCCGACTATACCTTCCTCCTATTCCACGATCCCCTCTGAGCACTTACCTCGACATTATACGCTCCCACGACACCGGACCGCCATCTGCTATCACACACACATACACAGTCGGATAGTATAGTCGGAGGGGATCGTGGGGAGGAAGTGGAGGAAGGTGTGATGGAGGATCCTAAGTTGTAGATCTGCCAAAAGTGGTGGCTGAGGCAAGTAGATTTGTGGGATTTGGAAAAAGATTGAAAAGTGAGGGGCTTTTCTTTCCTTTTTTTTTGTTGTTTAAAATGTTATAGCAAGAAAAGGGGCTCCTCTCCACTCTCTCAAGTCACACCCCTCCACACTTCTCAACATTCTTTGTTTCCACACTCCATCACCATGCTATCTGACCATGATCAATCCACATCAGCTTCAGGGTCTTCACAGGACTTGAACTCACAACCTCTCTGCTCCAAGGTGGCAGCTCTAACCACTAGGCTGTGGGAACTGCCTGGAAACAGGCCACGGCGAATGCGGTCTTGGCCTGTTTTGACAAAAAGAGAAAGCACACAGATTGGGACTTGAACCTAAGACCGAGCTACCTCTCAGGCTTGCCAGATAGAATTCGAGTCCCCCTCTCTCTTTGACACGCAGGGCCATAAAAACGAGAAAAGCTTCGGCTAGAAGCCTGAACAGCACGGTGTTGGGAGCTAGCCCGGCCGTAGAGTCGCCGAGCTAGCTCGGTCTTAGGCACGAGTTTGCCAAAACAGGCCAAGACCCTGATCGCCCCATCCAACTGACAAGCAGCTCCCACGGCGAATGGGGTCTTGGCCTGTTTTGACAAAAAGAGAAAGCACACAGATTGGGACTTGAACCTAAGACCGAGCTACCTCTCAGGCTTGCCAGATAGAATTCGAGTCCCCCTGAACAGCACGGTGCCGGGAGCTAGCCCGGCCGTAGAGTCGCCGAGCTAGCTCGGTCTTAGGCACGAGTTTGCCAAAACAGGCCAAGACCCTGATCGCCCCATCCAACTGACAAGCAGCTCCCACGGCTTAGTGGTTAGAGCAGCTGCCTTGGAACGCAGAGGTTGTGAGTTCGAGTCCCGTGGAGACCCCGCTGTTAACGGAAATGGATCGTGAGAACCAAGGAAGTCCGGTGGATTGGATGATGATGGACCAGAGGATATCGCTTGTTGGAGTGAGACAAAGAGAACATCAAGGAGAGCAGATGGCGGTCCGATGTTGTGGGAGAGAATAATGTCAAGGTAAGTGGTCAAAGGGGATCGTGGAAAAGGAGGAAGGTATAGTCGGAGAGGATCATCGGGGGGAAGGTGTCGTCTCCTCCCACTGCGGACAGGGAGGTGTAGTCTGAGGGGACTGTGGAGGAGGACCCTAGATGGAGGAGGACCCTAAGTTGGAGAGTTGCTAAAAGTGGTGGCTGAGGCAAGTAGATTTGTGGGGTTTGGCAAAAGATTGTAAAGTGAGGGGCTTTTATTTCCTTTTTTTTTGTTGTTTGAAAATTTTATATCAAGAAAAGGGGCTCCTCTCCGACTATACCTTCCTCCTATTCCACGATCCCCTCTGAGCACTTACCTCGACATTATACGCTCCCACGACACCGGACCGCCATCTGCTATCACACACACATACACAGTCGGATAGTATAGTCGGAGGGGATCGTGGGGAGGAAGTGGAGGAAGGTGTGATGGAGGATCCTAAGTTGTAGATCTGCCAAAAGTGGTGGCTGAGGCAAGTAGATTTGTGGGATTTGGAAAAAGATTGAAAAGTGAGGGGCTTTTCTTTCCTTTTTTTTTGTTGTTTAAAATGTTATAGCAAGAAAAGGGGCTCCTCTCCACTCTCTCAAGTCACACCCCTCCACACTTCTCAACATTCTTTGTTTCCACACTCCATCACCATGCTATCTGACCATGATCAATCCACATCAGCTTCAGGGTCTTCACAGGACTTGAACTCACAACCTCTCTGCTCCAAGGTGGCAGCTCTAACCACTAGGCTGTGGGAACTGCCTGGAAACAGGCCACGGCGAATGCGGTCTTGGCCTGTTTTGACAAAAAGAGAAAGCACACAGATTGGGACTTGAACCTAAGACCGAGCTACCTCTCAGGCTTGCCAGATAGAATTCGAGTCCCCCTCTCTCTTTGACACGCAGGGCCATAAAAACGAGAAAAGCTTCGGCTAGAAGCCTGAACAGCACGGTGTTGGGAGCTAGCCCGGCCGTAGAGTCGCCGAGCTAGCTCGGTCTTAGGCACGAGTTTGCCAAAACAGGCCAAGACCCTGATCGCCCCATCCAACTGACAAGCAGCTCCCACGGCGAATGGGGTCTTGGCCTGTTTTGACAAAAAGAGAAAGCACACAGATTGGGACTTGAACCTAAGACCGAGCTACCTCTCAGGCTTGCCAGATAGAATTCGAGTCCCCCTGAACAGCACGGTGCCGGGAGCTAGCCCGGCCGTAGAGTCGCCGAGCTAGCTCGGTCTTAGGCACGAGTTTGCCAAAACAGGCCAAGACCCTGATCGCCCCATCCAACTGACAAGCAGCTCCCACGGCTTAGTGGTTAGAGCAGCCGCCTTGGAACGCAGAGGTTGTGAGTTCGAGTCCCGTGGAGACCCCGCTGTTAACGGAAATGGATCGTGAGAACCAAGGAAGTCCGGTGGATTGGATGATGATGGACCAGAGGATATCGCTTGTTGGAGTGAGACAAAGAGAACATCAAGGAGAGCAGATGGCGGTCCGATGTTGTGGGAGAGAATAATGTCAAGGTAAGTGGTCAAAGGGGATCGTGGAAAAGGAGGAAGGTATAGTCGGAGAGGATCATCGGGGGGAAGGTGTCGTCTCCTCCCACTGCGGACAGGGAGGTGTAGTCTGAGGGGACTGTGGAGGAGGACCCTAGATGGAGGAGGACCCTAAGTTGGAGAGTTGCTAAAAGTGGTGGCTGAGGCAAGTAGATTTGTGGGGTTTGGCAAAAGATTGTAAAGTGAGGGGCTTTTATTTCCTTTTTTTTTGTTGTTTGAAAATTTTATATCAAGAAAAGGGGCTCCTCTCCGACTATACCTTCCTCCTATTCCACGATCCCCTCTGAGCACTTACCTCGACATTATACGCTCCCACGACACCGGACCGCCATCTGCTATCACACACACATACACAGTCGGATAGTATAGTCGGAGGGGATCGTGGGGAGGAAGTGGAGGAAGGTGTGATGGAGGATCCTAAGTTGTAGATCTGCCAAAAGTGGTGGCTGAGGCAAGTAGATTTGTGGGATTTGGAAAAAGATTGAAAAGTGAGGGGCTTTTCTTTCCTTTTTTTTTGTTGTTTAAAATGTTATAGCAAGAAAAGGGGCTCCTCTCCACTCTCTCAAGTCACACCCCTCCACACTTCTCAACATTCTTTGTTTCCACACTCCATCACCATGCTATCTGACCATGATCAATCCACATCAGCTTCAGGGTCTTCACAGGACTTGAACTCACAACCTCTCTGCTCCAAGGTGGCAGCTCTAACCACTAGGCTGTGGGAACTGCCTGGAAACAGGCCACGGCGAATGCGGTCTTGGCCTGTTTTGACAAAAAGAGAAAGCACACAGATTGGGACTTGAACCTAAGACCGAGCTACCTCTCAGGCTTGCCAGATAGAATTCGAGTCCCCCTCTCTCTTTGACACGCAGGGCCATAAAAACGAGAAAAGCTTCGGCTAGAAGCCTGAACAGCACGGTGTTGGGAGCTAGCCCGGCCGTAGAGTCGCCGAGCTAGCTCGGTCTTAGGCACGAGTTTGCCAAAACAGGCCAAGACCCTGATCGCCCCATCCAACTGACAAGCAGCTCCCACGGCTTAGTGGTTAGAGCAGCCGCCTTGGAACGCAGAGGTTGTGAGTTCGAGTCCCGTGGAGACCCCGCTGTTAACGGAAATGGATCGTGAGAACCAAGGAAGTCCGGTGGATTGGATGATGATGGACCAGAGGATATCGCTTGTTGGAGTGAGACAAAGAAAACATCAAGGAGAGCAGATGGCGGTCCGATGTTGTGGGAGAGAATAATGTCAAGGTAAGTGGTCAAAGGGGATTGTGGAAAAGGAGGAAGGTATAGTCGGAGAGGATCATCGGGGGGAAGGTGTCATCTCCTCCCACTGCGGACAGGGAGGTGTAGTCTGAGGGGACTGTGGAGGAGGACCCTAGATGGAGGAGGACCCTAAGTTGGAGAGTTGCTAAAAGTGGTGGCTGAGGCAAGTAGATTTGTGGGGTTTGGCAAAAGATTGTAAAGTGAGGGGCTTTTATTTCCTTTTTTTTTGTTGTTTGAAAATTTTATATCAAGAAAAGGGGCTCCTCTCCGACTATACCTTCCTCCTATTCCACGATCCCCTCTGAGCACTTACCTCGACATTATACGCTCCCACGACACCGGACCGCCATCTGCTATCACACACACATACACAGTCGGATAGTATAGTCGGAGGGGATCGTGGGGAGGAAGTGGAGGAAGGTGTGATGGAGGATCCTAAGTTGTAGATCTGCCAAAAGTGGTGGCTGAGGCAAGTAGATTTGTGGGATTTGGAAAAAGATTGAAAAGTGAGGGGCTTTTCTTTCCTTTTTTTTTTTGTTGTTTAAAATGTTAGAGCAAGAAAAGGGGCTCCTCTCCCCTCTCTCAAGTCACACCCCTCCACCAAAACCCCCACCCATTTTCATCCAACGGTGCCTTCCTCCTCAACCGCACCACCCACCTTGCCACACTTCCCCCTCCACCATCAACTTACCCCCTATGGTACCCTCCCCACCTATATCACCCTGGCCCACTTACCTCTACACCAGCTACCACAGACAACTGCATCTCCAACACCTTCTGGACCCGTGACCATCAGTCGCTACACACACACACACACTTCTCAACATTCTTTGTTTCCACACTCCATCACCATGCTATCTGACCATGATCAATCCACATCAGCTTCAGGGTCTTCACAGGACTTGAACTCACAACCTCTCTGCTCCAAGGTGGCAGCTCTAACCACTAGGCTGTGGGAACTGCCTGGAAACAGGCCACGGCGAATGGGGTCTTGGCCTGTTTTGACAAAAAGAGAAAGCACACAGATTGGGACTTGAACCTAAGACCGAGCTACCTCTCAGGCTTGCCAGATAGAATTCGAGTCCCCCTGAACAGCACGGTGCCGGGAGCTAGCCCGGCCGTAGAGTCGCCGAGCTAGCTCGGTCTTAGGCACGAGTTTGCCAAAACAGGCCAAGACCCTGATCGCCCCATCCAACTGACAAGCAGCTCCCACGGCTTAGTGGTTAGAGCAGCCGCCTTGGAACGCAGAGGTTGTGAGTTCGAGTCCCGTGGAGACCCCGCTGTTAACGGAAATGGATCGTGAGAACCAAGGAAGTCCGGTGGATTGGATGATGATGGACCAGAGGATATTGCTTGTTGGAGTGAGACAAAGAGAACATCAAGGAGAGCAGATGGCGGTCCGATGTTGTGGGAGAGAATAATGTCAAGGTAAGTGGTCAAAGGGGATCGTGGAAAAGGAGGAAGGTATAGTTGGAGAGGATCATCGGGGGGAAGGTGTCGTCTCCTCCCACTGCGGACAGGGAGGTGTAGTCTGAGGGGACTGTGGAGGAGGACCCTAAGTTGGAGAGTTGCTAAAAGTGGTGGCTGAGGCAAGTAGATTTGTGGGGTTTGGCAAAAGATTGTAAAGTGAGGGGCTTTTATTTCCTTTTTTTTTGTTGTTTGAAAATTTTATATCAAGAAAAGGGGCTCCTCTCCGACTATACCTTCCTCCTATTCCACGATCCCCTCTGAGCACTTACCTCGACATTATACGCTCCCACGACACCGGACCGCCATCTGCTATCACACACACATACACAGTCGGATAGTATAGTCGGAGGGGATCGTGGGGAGGAAGTGGAGGAAGGTGTGATGGAGGATCCTAAGTTGTAGATCTGCCAAAAGTGGTGGCTGAGGCAAGTAGATTTGTGGGATTTGGAAAAAGATTTTTTTGTTGTTTAAAATGTTAGAGCAAGAAAAGGGGCTCCTCTCCACTCTCTCAAGTCACACCCCTCCACCAAAACCCCCACCCATTTTCATCCAACGGTGCCTTCCTCCTCAACCGCACCACCCACCTTGCCACACTTCCCCCTCCACCATCAACCTTACCCCCTATGGTACCCTCCCCACCTATATCACCCTGGCCCACTTACCTCTACACCAGCTACCACAGACAACTGCATCTCCAACACCTTCTGGACCCGTGACCATCAGTCGCTACACACACACACACACACACACACACACACACTTCTCAACATTCTTTGTTTCCACACTCCATCACCATGCTATCTGACCATGATCAATCCACATCAGCTTCAGGGTCTTCACAGGACTTGAACTCACAACCTCTCTGCTCCAAGGTGGCAGCTCTAACCACTAGGCTGTGGGAACTGCCTGGAAACAGGCCACGGCGAATGGGGTCTTGGCCTGTTTTGACAAAAAGAGAAAGCACACAGATTGGGACTTGAACCTAAGACCGAGCTACCTCTCAGGCTTGCCAGATAGAATTCGAGTCCCCCTGAACAGCACGGTGCCGGGAGCTAGCCCGGCCGTAGAGTCGCCGAGCTAGCTCGGTCTTAGGCACGAGTTTGCCAAAACAGGCCAAGACCCTGATCGCCCCATCCAACTGACAAGCAGCTCCCACGGCTTAGTGGTTAGAGCAGCCGCCTTGGAACGCAGAGGTTGTGAGTTCGAGTCCCGTGGAGACCCCGCTGTTAACGGAAATGGATCGTGAGAACCAAGGAAGTCCGGTGGATTGGATGATGATGGACCAGAGGATATCGCTTGTTGGAGTGAGACAAAGAGGACATCAAGGAGAGCAGATGGCGGTCCGATGTTGTGGGAGAGAATAATGTCAAGGTAAGTGGTCAAAGGGGATCGTGGAAAAGGAGGAAGGTATAGTCGGAGAGGATCATCGGGGGGAAGGTGTCGTCTCCTCCCACTGCGGACAGGGAGGTGTAGTCTGAGGGGACTGTGGAGGAGGACCCTAGATGGAGGAGGACCCTAAGTTGGAGAGTTGCTAAAAGTGGTGGCTGAGGCAAGTAGATTTGTGGGGTTTGGCAAAAGATTGTAAAGTGAGGGGCTTTTATTTCCTTTTTTTTTGTTGTTTGAAAATTTTATATCAAGAAAAGGGGCTCCTCTCCGACTATACCTTCCTCCTATTCCACGATCCCCTCTGAGCACTTACCTCGACATTATACGCTCCCACGACACCGGACCGCCATCTGCTATCACACACACATACACAGTCGGATAGTATAGTCGGAGGGGATCGTGGAGAGGAAGTGGAGGAAGGTGTGATGGAGGATCCTAAGTTGTAGATCTGCCAAAAGTGGTGGCTGAGGCAAGTAGATTTGTGGGATTTGGAAAAAGATTGAAAAGTGAGGGGCTTTTCTTTCCTTTTTTTTTGTTGTTTAAAATGTTATAGCAAGAAAAGGGGCTCCTCTCCACTCTCTCAAGTCACACCCCTCCACACTTCTCAACATTCTTTGTTTCCACACTCCATCACCATGCTATCTGACCATGATCAATCCACATCAGCTTCAGGGTCTTCACAGGACTTGAACTCACAACCTCTCTGCTCCAAGGTGGCAGCTCTAACCACTAGGCTGTGGGAACTGCCTGGAAACAGGCCACGGCGAATGCGGTCTTGGCCTGTTTTGACAAAAAGAGAAAGCACACAGATTGGGACTTGAACCTAAGACCGAGCTACCTCTCAGGCTTGCCAGATAGAATTCGAGTCCCCCTCTCTCTTTGACACGCAGGGCCATAAAAACGAGAAAAGCTTCGGCTAGGAGCCTGAACAGCACGGTGTTGGGAGCTAGCCCGGCCGTAGAGTCGCCGAGCTAGCTCGGTCTTAGGCACGAGTTTGCCAAAACAGGCCAAGACCCTGATCGCCCCATCCAACTGACAAGCAGCTCCCACGGCGAATGGGGTCTTGGCCTGTTTTGACAAAAAGAGAAAGCACACAGATTGGGACTTGAACCTAAGACCGAGCTACCTCTCAGGCTTGCCAGATAGAATTCGAGTCCCCCTGAACAGCACGGTGCCGGGAGCTAGCCCGGCCGTAGAGTCGCCGAGCTAGCTCGGTCTTAGGCACGAGTTTGCCAAAACAGGCCAAGACCCTGATCGCCCCATCCAACTGACGAGCAGCTCCCACGGCTTAGTGGTTAGAGCAGCCGCCTTGGAACGCAGAGGTTGTGAGTTCGAGTCCCGTGGAGACCCCGCTGTTAACGGAAATGGATCGTGAGAACCAAGGAAGTCCGGTGGATTGGATGATGATGGACCAGAGGATATCGCTTGTTGGAGTGAGACAAAGAGAACATCAAGGAGAGCAGATGGCGGTCCGATGTTGTGGGAGAGAATAATGTCAAGGTAAGTGGTCAAAGGGGATCGTGGAAAAGGAGGAAGGTATAGTCGGAGAGGATCATCGGGGGGAAGGTGTCGTCTCCTCCCACTGCGGACAGGGAGGTGTAGTCTGAGGGGACTGTGGAGGAGGACCCTAGATGGAGGAGGACCCTAAGTTGGAGAGTTGCTAAAAGTGGTGGCTGAGGCAAGTAGATTTGTGGGGTTTGGCAAAAGATTGTAAAGTGAGGGGCTTTTATTTCCTTTTTTTTTGTTGTTTGAAAATTTTATATCAAGAAAAGGGGCTCCTCTCCGACTATACCTTCCTCCTATTCCACGATCCCCTCTGAGCACTTACCTCGACATTATACGCTCCCACGACACCGGACCGCCATCTGCTATCACACACACATACACAGTCGGATAGTATAGTCGGAGGGGATCGTGGGGAGGAAGTGGAGGAAGGTGTGATGGAGGATCCTAAGTTGTAGATCTGCCAAAAGTGGTGGCTGAGGCAAGTAGATTTGTGGGATTTGGAAAAAGATTGAAAAGTGAGGGGCTTTTCTTTCCTTTTTTTTTGTTGTTTAAAATGTTATAGCAAGAAAAGGGGCTCCTCTCCACTCTCTCAAGTCACACCCCTCCACACTTCTCAACATTCTTTGTTTCCACACTCCATCACCATGCTATCTGACCATGATCAATCCACATCAGCTTCAGGGTCTTCACAGGACTTGAACTCACAACCTCTCTGCTCCAAGGTGGCAGCTCTAACCACTAGGCTGTGGGAACTGCCTGGAAACAGGCCACGGCGAATGCGGTCTTGGCCTGTTTTGACAAAAAGAGAAAGCACACAGATTGGGACTTGAACCTAAGACCGAGCTACCTCTCAGGCTTGCCAGATAGAATTCGAGTCCCCCTCTCTCTTTGACACGCAGGGCCATAAAAACGAGAAAAGCTTCGGCTAGAAGCCTGAACAGCACGGTGTTGGGAGCTAGCCCGGCCGTAGAGTCGCCGAGCTAGCTCGGTCTTAGGCACGAGTTTGCCAAAACAGGCCAAGACCCTGATCGCCCCATCCAACTGACAAGCAGCTCCCACGGCGAATGGGGTCTTGGCCTGTTTTGACAAAAAGAGAAAGCACACAGATTGGGACTTGAACCTAAGACCGAGCTACCTCTCAGGCTTGCCAGATAGAATTCGAGTCCCCCTGAACAGCACGGTGCCGGGAGCTAGCCCGGCCGTAGAGTCGCCGAGCTAGCTCGGTCTTAGGCACGAGTTTGCCAAAACAGGCCAAGACCCTGATCGCCCCATCCAACTGACAAGCAGCTCCCACGGCTTAGTGGTTAGAGCAGCCGCCTTGGAACGCAGAGGTTGTGAGTTCGAGTCCCGTGGAGACCCCGCTGTTAACGGAAATGGATCGTGAGAACCAAGGAAGTCCGGTGGATTGGATGATGATGGACCAGAGGATATCGCTTGTTGGAGTGAGACAAAGAGAACATCAAGGAGAGCAGATGGCGGTCCGATGTTGTGGGAGAGAATAATGTCAAGGTAAGTGGTCAAAGGGGATCGTGGAAAAGGAGGAAGGTATAGTCGGAGAGGATCATCGGGGGGAAGGTGTCGTCTCCTCCCACTGCGGACAGGGAGGTGTAGTCTGAGGGGACTGTGGAGGAGGACCCTAGATGGAGGAGGACCCTAAGTTGGAGAGTTGCTAAAAGTGGTGGCTGAGGCAAGTAGATTTGTGGGGTTTGGCAAAAGATTGTAAAGTGAGGGGCTTTTATTTCCTTTTTTTTTGTTGTTTGAAAATTTTATATCAAGAAAAGGGGCTCCTCTCCGACTATACCTTCCTCCTATTCCACGATCCCCTCTGAGCACTTACCTCGACATTATACGCTCCCACGACACCGGACCGCCATCTGCTATCACACACACATACACAGTCGGATAGTATAGTCGGAGGGGATCGTGGGGAGGAAGTGGAGGAAGGTGTGATGGAGGATCCTAAGTTGTAGATCTGCCAAAAGTGGTGGCTGAGGCAAGTAGATTTGTGGGATTTGGAAAAAGATTGAAAAGTGAGGGGCTTTTCTTTCCTTTTTTTTTGTTGTTTAAAATGTTATAGCAAGAAAAGGGGCTCCTCTCCACTCTCTCAAGTCACACCCCTCCACACTTCTCAACATTCTTTGTTTCCACACTCCATCACCATGCTATCTGACCATGATCAATCCACATCAGCTTCAGGGTCTTCACAGGACTTGAACTCACAACCTCTCTGCTCCAAGGTGGCAGCTCTAACCACTAGGCTGTGGGAACTGCCTGGAAACAGGCCACGGCGAATGCGGTCTTGGCCTGTTTTGACAAAAAGAGAAAGCACACAGATTGGGACTTGAACCTAAGACCGAGCTACCTCTCAGGCTTGCCAGATAGAATTCGAGTCCCCCTCTCTCTTTGACACGCAGGGCCATAAAAACGAGAAAAGCTTCGGCTAGAAGCCTGAACAGCACGGTGTTGGGAGCTAGCCCGGCCGTAGAGTCGCCGAGCTAGCTCGGTCTTAGGCACGAGTTTGCCAAAACAGGCCAAGACCCTGATCGCCCCATCCAACTGACAAGCAGCTCCCACGGCGAATGGGGTCTTGGCCTGTTTTGACAAAAAGAGAAAGCACACAGATTGGGACTTGAACCTAAGACCGAGCTACCTCTCAGGCTTGCCAGATAGAATTCGAGTCCCCCTGAACAGCACGGTGCCGGGAGCTAGCCCGGCCGTAGAGTCGCCGAGCTAGCTCGGTCTTAGGCACGAGTTTGCCAAAACAGGCCAAGACCCTGATCGCCCCATCCAACTGACAAGCAGCTCCCACGGCTTAGTGGTTAGAGCAGCTGCCTTGGAACGCAGAGGTTGTGAGTTCGAGTCCCGTGGAGACCCCGCTGTTAACGGAAATGGATCGTGAGAACCAAGGAAGTCCGGTGGATTGGATGATGATGGACCAGAGGATATCGCTTGTTGGAGTGAGACAAAGAGAACATCAAGGAGAGCAGATGGCGGTCCGATGTTGTGGGAGAGAATAATGTCAAGGTAAGTGGTCAAAGGGGATCGTGGAAAAGGAGGAAGGTATAGTCGGAGAGGATCATCGGGGGGAAGGTGTCGTCTCCTCCCACTGCGGACAGGGAGGTGTAGTCTGAGGGGACTGTGGAGGAGGACCCTAGATGGAGGAGGACCCTAAGTTGGAGAGTTGCTAAAAGTGGTGGCTGAGGCAAGTAGATTTGTGGGGTTTGGCAAAAGATTGTAAAGTGAGGGGCTTTTATTTCCTTTTTTTTTGTTGTTTGAAAATTTTATATCAAGAAAAGGGGCTCCTCTCCGACTATACCTTCCTCCTATTCCACGATCCCCTCTGAGCACTTACCTCGACATTATACGCTCCCACGACACCGGACCGCCATCTGCTATCACACACACATACACAGTCGGATAGTATAGTCGGAGGGGATCGTGGGGAGGAAGTGGAGGAAGGTGTGATGGAGGATCCTAAGTTGTAGATCTGCCAAAAGTGGTGGCTGAGGCAAGTAGATTTGTGGGATTTGGAAAAAGATTGAAAAGTGAGGGGCTTTTCTTTCCTTTTTTTTTGTTGTTTAAAATGTTATAGCAAGAAAAGGGGCTCCTCTCCACTCTCTCAAGTCACACCCCTCCACACTTCTCAACATTCTTTGTTTCCACACTCCATCACCATGCTATCTGACCATGATCAATCCACATCAGCTTCAGGGTCTTCACAGGACTTGAACTCACAACCTCTCTGCTCCAAGGTGGCAGCTCTAACCACTAGGCTGTGGGAACTGCCTGGAAACAGGCCACGGCGAATGCGGTCTTGGCCTGTTTTGACAAAAAGAGAAAGCACACAGATTGGGACTTGAACCTAAGACCGAGCTACCTCTCAGGCTTGCCAGATAGAATTCGAGTCCCCCTCTCTCTTTGACACGCAGGGCCATAAAAACGAGAAAAGCTTCGGCTAGAAGCCTGAACAGCACGGTGTTGGGAGCTAGCCCGGCCGTAGAGTCGCCGAGCTAGCTCGGTCTTAGGCACGAGTTTGCCAAAACAGGCCAAGACCCTGATCGCCCCATCCAACTGACAAGCAGCTCCCACGGCGAATGGGGTCTTGGCCTGTTTTGACAAAAAGAGAAAGCACACAGATTGGGACTTGAACCTAAGACCGAGCTACCTCTCAGGCTTGCCAGATAGAATTCGAGTCCCCCTGAACAGCACGGTGCCGGGAGCTAGCCCGGCCGTAGAGTCGCCGAGCTAGCTCGGTCTTAGGCACGAGTTTGCCAAAACAGGCCAAGACCCTGATCGCCCCATCCAACTGACAAGCAGCTCCCACGGCTTAGTGGTTAGAGCAGCCGCCTTGGAACGCAGAGGTTGTGAGTTCGAGTCCCGTGGAGACCCCGCTGTTAACGGAAATGGATCGTGAGAACCAAGGAAGTCCGGTGGATTGGATGATGATGGACCAGAGGATATCGCTTGTTGGAGTGAGACAAAGAGAACATCAAGGAGAGCAGATGGCGGTCCGATGTTGTGGGAGAGAATAATGTCAAGGTAAGTGGTCAAAGGGGATCGTGGAAAAGGAGGAAGGTATAGTCGGAGAGGATCATCGGGGGGAAGGTGTCGTCTCCTCCCACTGCGGACAGGGAGGTGTAGTCTGAGGGGACTGTGGAGGAGGACCCTAGATGGAGGAGGACCCTAAGTTGGAGAGTTGCTAAAAGTGGTGGCTGAGGCAAGTAGATTTGTGGGGTTTGGCAAAAGATTGTAAAGTGAGGGGCTTTTATTTCCTTTTTTTTTGTTGTTTGAAAATTTTATATCAAGAAAAGGGGCTCCTCTCCGACTATACCTTCCTCCTATTCCACGATCCCCTCTGAGCACTTACCTCGACATTATACGCTCCCACGACACCGGACCGCCATCTGCTATCACACACACATACACAGTCGGATAGTATAGTCGGAGGGGATCGTGGGGAGGAAGTGGAGGAAGGTGTGATGGAGGATCCTAAGTTGTAGATCTGCCAAAAGTGGTGGCTGAGGCAAGTAGATTTGTGGGATTTGGAAAAAGATTGAAAAGTGAGGGGCTTTTCTTTCCTTTTTTTTTGTTGTTTAAAATGTTATAGCAAGAAAAGGGGCTCCTCTCCACTCTCTCAAGTCACACCCCTCCACACTTCTCAACATTCTTTGTTTCCACACTCCATCACCATGCTATCTGACCATGATCAATCCACATCAGCTTCAGGGTCTTCACAGGACTTGAACTCACAACCTCTCTGCTCCAAGGTGGCAGCTCTAACCACTAGGCTGTGGGAACTGCCTGGAAACAGGCCACGGCGAATGCGGTCTTGGCCTGTTTTGACAAAAAGAGAAAGCACACAGATTGGGACTTGAACCTAAGACCGAGCTACCTCTCAGGCTTGCCAGATAGAATTCGAGTCCCCCTCTCTCTTTGACACGCAGGGCCATAAAAACGAGAAAAGCTTCGGCTAGAAGCCTGAACAGCACGGTGTTGGGAGCTAGCCCGGCCGTAGAGTCGCCGAGCTAGCTCGGTCTTAGGCACGAGTTTGCCAAAACAGGCCAAGACCCTGATCGCCCCATCCAACTGACAAGCAGCTCCCACGGCGAATGGGGTCTTGGCCTGTTTTGACAAAAAGAGAAAGCACACAGATTGGGACTTGAACCTAAGACCGAGCTACCTCTCAGGCTTGCCAGATAGAATTCGAGTCCCCCTGAACAGCACGGTGCCGGGAGCTAGCCCGGCCGTAGAGTCGCCGAGCTAGCTCGGTCTTAGGCACGAGTTTGCCAAAACAGGCCAAGACCCTGATCGCCCCATCCAACTGACAAGCAGCTCCCACGGCTTAGTGGTTAGAGCAGCCGCCTTGGAACGCAGAGGTTGTGAGTTCGAGTCCCGTGGAGACCCCGCTGTTAACGGAAATGGATCGTGAGAACCAAGGAAGTCCGGTGGATTGGATGATGATGGACCAGAGGATATCGCTTGTTGGAGTGAGACAAAGAGGACGTCAAGGAGAGCAGATGGCGGTCCGATGTTGTGGGAGAGAATAATGTCAAGGTAAGTGGTCAAAGGGGATCGTGGAAAAGGAGGAAGGTATAGTCGGAGAGGATCATCGGGGGGAAGGTGTCGTCTCCTCCCACTGCGGACAGGGAGGTGTAGTCTGAGGGGACTGTGGAGGAGGACCCTAGATGGAGGAGGACCCTAAGTTGGAGAGTTGCTAAAAGTGGTGGCTGAGGCAAGTAGATTTGTGGGGTTTGGCAAAAGATTGTAAAGTGAGGGGCTTTTATTTCCTTTTTTTTTGTTGTTTGAAAATTTTATATCAAGAAAAGGGGCTCCTCTCCGACTATACCTTCCTCCTATTCCACGATCCCCTCTGAGCACTTACCTCGACATTATACGCTCCCACGACACCGGACCGCCATCTGCTATCACACACACATACACAGTCGGATAGTATAGTCGGAGGGGATCGTGGGGAGGAAGTGGAGGAAGGTGTGATGGAGGATCCTAAGTTGTAGATCTGCCAAAAGTGGTGGCTGAGGCAAGTAGATTTGTGGGATTTGGAAAAAGATTGAAAAGTGAGGGGCTTTTCTTTCCTTTTTTTTTGTTGTTTAAAATGTTATAGCAAGAAAAGGGGCTCCTCTCCACTCTCTCAAGTCACACCCCTCCACACTTCTCAACATTCTTTGTTTCCACACTCCATCACCATGCTATCTGACCATGATCAATCCACATCAGCTTCAGGGTCTTCACAGGACTTGAACTCACAACCTCTCTGCTCCAAGGTGGCAGCTCTAACCACTAGGCTGTGGGAACTGCCTGGAAACAGGCCACGGCGAATGCGGTCTTGGCCTGTTTTGACAAAAAGAGAAAGCACACAGATTGGGACTTGAACCTAAGACCGAGCTACCTCTCAGGCTTGCCAGATAGAATTCGAGTCCCCCTCTCTCTTTGACACGCAGGGCCATAAAAACGAGAAAAGCTTCGGCTAGGAGCCTGAACAGCACGGTGTTGGGAGCTAGCCCGGCCGTAGAGTCGCCGAGCTAGCTCGGTCTTAGGCACGAGTTTGCCAAAACAGGCCAAGACCCTGATCGCCCCATCCAACTGACAAGCAGCTCCCACGGCGAATGGGGTCTTGGCCTGTTTTGACAAAAAGAGAAAGCACACAGATTGGGACTTGAACCTAAGACCGAGCTACCTCTCAGGCTTGCCAGATAGAATTCGAGTCCCCCTGAACAGCACGGTGCCGGGAGCTAGCCCGGCCGTAGAGTCGCCGAGCTAGCTCGGTCTTAGGCACGAGTTTGCCAAAACAGGCCAAGACCCTGATCGCCCCATCCAACTGACAAGCAGCTCCCACGGCTTAGTGGTTAGAGCAGCCGCCTTGGAACGCAGAGGTTGTGAGTTCGAGTCCCGTGGAGACCCCGCTGTTAACGGAAATGGATCGTGAGAACCAAGGAAGTCCGGTGGATTGGATGATGATGGACCAGAGGATATCGCTTGTTGGAGTGAGACAAAGAGAACATCAAGGAGAGCAGATGGCGGTCCGATGTTGTGGGAGAGAATAATGTCAAGGTAAGTGGTCAAAGGGGATCGTGGAAAAGGAGGAAGGTATAGTCGGAGAGGATCATCGGGGGGAAGGTGTCGTCTCCTCCCACTGCGGACAGGGAGGTGTAGTCTGAGGGGACTGTGGAGGAGGACCCTAGATGGAGGAGGACCCTAAGTTGGAGAGTTGCTAAAAGTGGTGGCTGAGGCAAGTAGATTTGTGGGGTTTGGCAAAAGATTGTAAAGTGAGGGGCTTTTATTTCCTTTTTTTTTGTTGTTTGAAAATTTTATATCAAGAAAAGGGGCTCCTCTCCGACTATACCTTCCTCCTATTCCACGATCCCCTCTGAGCACTTACCTCGACATTATACGCTCCCACGACACCGGACCGCCATCTGCTATCACACACACATACACAGTCGGATAGTATAGTCGGAGGGGATCGTGGGGAGGAAGTGGAGGAAGGTGTGATGGAGGATCCTAAGTTGTAGATCTGCCAAAAGTGGTGGCTGAGGCAAGTAGATTTGTGGGATTTGGAAAAAGATTGAAAAGTGAGGGGCTTTTCTTTCCTTTTTTTTTGTTGTTTAAAATGTTATAGCAAGAAAAGGGGCTCCTCTCCACTCTCTCAAGTCACACCCCTCCACACTTCTCAACATTCTTTGTTTCCACACTCCATCACCATGCTATCTGACCATGATCAATCCACATCAGCTTCAGGGTCTTCACAGGACTTGAACTCACAACCTCTCTGCTCCAAGGTGGCAGCTCTAACCACTAGGCTGTGGGAACTGCCTGGAAACAGGCCACGGCGAATGCGGTCTTGGCCTGTTTTGACAAAAAGAGAAAGCACACAGATTGGGACTTGAACCTAAGACCGAGCTACCTCTCAGGCTTGCCAGATAGAATTCGAGTCCCCCTCTCTCTTTGACACGCAGGGCCATAAAAACGAGAAAAGCTTCGGCTAGAAGCCTGAACAGCACGGTGTTGGGAGCTAGCCCGGCCGTAGAGTCGCCGAGCTAGCTCGGTCTTAGGCACGAGTTTGCCAAAACAGGCCAAGACCCTGATCGCCCCATCCAACTGACAAGCAGCTCCCACGGCGAATGGGGTCTTGGCCTGTTTTGACAAAAAGAGAAAGCACACAGATTGGGACTTGAACCTAAGACCGAGCTACCTCTCAGGCTTGCCAGATAGAATTCGAGTCCCCCTGAACAGCACGGTGCCGGGAGCTAGCCCGGCCGTAGAGTCGCCGAGCTAGCTCGGTCTTAGGCACGAGTTTGCCAAAACAGGCCAAGACCCTGATCGCCCCATCCAACTGACAAGCAGCTCCCACGGCTTAGTGGTTAGAGCAGCCGCCTTGGAACGCAGAGGTTGTGAGTTCGAGTCCCGTGGAGACCCCGCTGTTAACGGAAATGGATCGTGAGAACCAAGGAAGTCCGGTGGATTGGATGATGATGGACCAGAGGATATCGCTTGTTGGAGTGAGACAAAGAGAACATCAAGGAGAGCAGATGGCGGTCCGATGTTGTGGGAGAGAATAATGTCAAGGTAAGTGGTCAAAGGGGATCGTGGAAAAGGAGGAAGGTATAGTCGGAGAGGATCATCGGGGGGAAGGTGTCGTCTCCTCCCACTGCGGACAGGGAGGTGTAGTCTGAGGGGACTGTGGAGGAGGACCCTAGATGGAGGAGGACCCTAAGTTGGAGAGTTGCTAAAAGTGGTGGCTGAGGCAAGTAGATTTGTGGGGTTTGGCAAAAGATTGTAAAGTGAGGGGCTTTTATTTCCTTTTTTTTTGTTGTTTGAAAATTTTATATCAAGAAAAGGGGCTCCTCTCCGACTATACCTTCCTCCTATTCCACGATCCCCTCTGAGCACTTACCTCGACATTATACGCTCCCACGACACCGGACCGCCATCTGCTATCACACACACATACACAGTCGGATAGTATAGTCGGAGGGGATCGTGGGGAGGAAGTGGAGGAAGGTGTGATGGAGGATCCTAAGTTGTAGATCTGCCAAAAGTGGTGGCTGAGGCAAGTAGATTTGTGGGATTTGGAAAAAGATTGAAAAGTGAGGGGCTTTTCTTTCCTTTTTTTTTGTTGTTTAAAATGTTATAGCAAGAAAAGGGGCTCCTCTCCACTCTCTCAAGTCACACCCCTCCACACTTCTCAACATTCTTTGTTTCCACACTCCATCACCATGCTATCTGACCATGATCAATCCACATCAGCTTCAGGGTCTTCACAGGACTTGAACTCACAACCTCTCTGCTCCAAGGTGGCAGCTCTAACCACTAGGCTGTGGGAACTGCCTGGAAACAGGCCACGGCGAATGCGGTCTTGGCCTGTTTTGACAAAAAGAGAAAGCACACAGATTGGGACTTGAACCTAAGACCGAGCTACCTCTCAGGCTTGCCAGATAGAATTCGAGTCCCCCTCTCTCTTTGACACGCAGGGCCATAAAAACGAGAAAAGCTTCGGCTAGAAGCCTGAACAGCACGGTGTTGGGAGCTAGCCCGGCCGTAGAGTCGCCGAGCTAGCTCGGTCTTAGGCACGAGTTTGCCAAAACAGGCCAAGACCCTGATCGCCCCATCCAACTGACAAGCAGCTCCCACGGCGAATGGGGTCTTGGCCTGTTTTGACAAAAAGAGAAAGCACACAGATTGGGACTTGAACCTAAGACCGAGCTACCTCTCAGGCTTGCCAGATAGAATTCGAGTCCCCCTGAACAGCACGGTGCCGGGAGCTAGCCCGGCCGTAGAGTCGCCGAGCTAGCTCGGTCTTAGGCACGAGTTTGCCAAAACAGGCCAAGACCCTGATCGCCCCATCCAACTGACAAGCAGCTCCCACGGCTTAGTGGTTAGAGCAGCCGCCTTGGAACGCAGAGGTTGTGAGTTCGAGTCCCGTGGAGACCCCGCTGTTAACGGAAATGGATCGTGAGAACCAAGGAAGTCCGGTGGATTGGATGATGATGGACCAGAGGATATCGCTTGTTGGAGTGAGACAAAGAGAACATCAAGGAGAGCAGATGGCGGTCCGATGTTGTGGGAGAGAATAATGTCAAGGTAAGTGGTCAAAGGGGATCGTGGAAAAGGAGGAAGGTATAGTCGGAGAGGATCATCGGGGGGAAGGTGTCGTCTCCTCCCACTGCGGACAGGGAGGTGTAGTCTGAGGGGACTGTGGAGGAGGACCCTAGATGGAGGAGGACCCTAAGTTGGAGAGTTGCTAAAAGTGGTGGCTGAGGCAAGTAGATTTGTGGGGTTTGGCAAAAGATTGTAAAGTGAGGGGCTTTTATTTCCTTTTTTTTTGTTGTTTGAAAATTTTATATCAAGAAAAGGGGCTCCTCTCCGACTATACCTTCCTCCTATTCCACGATCCCCTCTGAGCACTTACCTCGACATTATACGCTCCCACGACACCGGACCGCCATCTGCTATCACACACACATACACAGTCGGATAGTATAGTCGGAGGGGATCGTGGGGAGGAAGTGGAGGAAGGTGTGATGGAGGATCCTAAGTTGTAGATCTGCCAAAAGTGGTGGCTGAGGCAAGTAGATTTGTGGGATTTGGAAAAAGATTGAAAAGTGAGGGGCTTTTCTTTCCTTTTTTTTTGTTGTTTAAAATGTTATAGCAAGAAAAGGGGCTCCTCTCCACTCTCTCAAGTCACACCCCTCCACACTTCTCAACATTCTTTGTTTCCACACTCCATCACCATGCTATCTGACCATGATCAATCCACATCAGCTTCAGGGTCTTCACAGGACTTGAACTCACAACCTCTCTGCTCCAAGGTGGCAGCTCTAACCACTAGGCTGTGGGAACTGCCTGGAAACAGGCCACGGCGAATGCGGTCTTGGCCTGTTTTGACAAAAAGAGAAAGCACACAGATTGGGACTTGAACCTAAGACCGAGCTACCTCTCAGGCTTGCCAGATAGAATTCGAGTCCCCCTCTCTCTTTGACACGCAGGGCCATAAAAACGAGAAAAGCTTCGGCTAGAAGCCTGAACAGCACGGTGTTGGGAGCTAGCCCGGCCGTAGAGTCGCCGAGCTAGCTCGGTCTTAGGCACGAGTTTGCCAAAACAGGCCAAGACCCTGATCGCCCCATCCAACTGACAAGCAGCTCCCACGGCTTAGTGGTTAGAGCAGCCGCCTTGGAACGCAGAGGTTGTGAGTTCGAGTCCCGTGGAGACCCCGCTGTTAACGGAAATGGATCGTGAGAACCAAGGAAGTCCGGTGGATTGGATGATGATGGACCAGAGGATATCGCTTGTTGGAGTGAGACAAAGAAAACATCAAGGAGAGCAGATGGCGGTCCGATGTTGTGGGAGAGAATAATGTCAAGGTAAGTGGTCAAAGGGGATTGTGGAAAAGGAGGAAGGTATAGTCGGAGAGGATCATCGGGGGGAAGGTGTCATCTCCTCCCACTGCGGACAGGGAGGTGTAGTCTGAGGGGACTGTGGAGGAGGACCCTAGATGGAGGAGGACCCTAAGTTGGAGAGTTGCTAAAAGTGGTGGCTGAGGCAAGTAGATTTGTGGGGTTTGGCAAAAGATTGTAAAGTGAGGGGCTTTTATTTCCTTTTTTTTTGTTGTTTGAAAATTTTATATCAAGAAAAGGGGCTCCTCTCCGACTATACCTTCCTCCTATTCCACGATCCCCTCTGAGCACTTACCTCGACATTATACGCTCCCACGACACCGGACCGCCATCTGCTATCACACACACATACACAGTCGGATAGTATAGTCGGAGGGGATCGTGGGGAGGAAGTGGAGGAAGGTGTGATGGAGGATCCTAAGTTGTAGATCTGCCAAAAGTGGTGGCTGAGGCAAGTAGATTTGTGGGATTTGGAAAAAGATTGAAAAGTGAGGGGCTTTTCTTTCCTTTTTTTTTTTGTTGTTTAAAATGTTAGAGCAAGAAAAGGGGCTCCTCTCCCCTCTCTCAAGTCACACCCCTCCACCAAAACCCCCACCCATTTTCATCCAACGGTGCCTTCCTCCTCAACCGCACCACCCACCTTGCCACACTTCCCCCTCCACCATCAACTTACCCCCTATGGTACCCTCCCCACCTATATCACCCTGGCCCACTTACCTCTACACCAGCTACCACAGACAACTGCATCTCCAACACCTTCTGGACCCGTGACCATCAGTCGCTACACACACACACACACTTCTCAACATTCTTTGTTTCCACACTCCATCACCATGCTATCTGACCATGATCAATCCACATCAGCTTCAGGGTCTTCACAGGACTTGAACTCACAACCTCTCTGCTCCAAGGTGGCAGCTCTAACCACTAGGCTGTGGGAACTGCCTGGAAACAGGCCACGGCGAATGGGGTCTTGGCCTGTTTTGACAAAAAGAGAAAGCACACAGATTGGGACTTGAACCTAAGACCGAGCTACCTCTCAGGCTTGCCAGATAGAATTCGAGTCCCCCTGAACAGCACGGTGCCGGGAGCTAGCCCGGCCGTAGAGTCGCCGAGCTAGCTCGGTCTTAGGCACGAGTTTGCCAAAACAGGCCAAGACCCTGATCGCCCCATCCAACTGACAAGCAGCTCCCACGGCTTAGTGGTTAGAGCAGCCGCCTTGGAACGCAGAGGTTGTGAGTTCGAGTCCCGTGGAGACCCCGCTGTTAACGGAAATGGATCGTGAGAACCAAGGAAGTCCGGTGGATTGGATGATGATGGACCAGAGGATATTGCTTGTTGGAGTGAGACAAAGAGAACATCAAGGAGAGCAGATGGCGGTCCGATGTTGTGGGAGAGAATAATGTCAAGGTAAGTGGTCAAAGGGGATCGTGGAAAAGGAGGAAGGTATAGTTGGAGAGGATCATCGGGGGGAAGGTGTCGTCTCCTCCCACTGCGGACAGGGAGGTGTAGTCTGAGGGGACTGTGGAGGAGGACCCTAAGTTGGAGAGTTGCTAAAAGTGGTGGCTGAGGCAAGTAGATTTGTGGGGTTTGGCAAAAGATTGTAAAGTGAGGGGCTTTTATTTCCTTTTTTTTTGTTGTTTGAAAATTTTATATCAAGAAAAGGGGCTCCTCTCCGACTATACCTTCCTCCTATTCCACGATCCCCTCTGAGCACTTACCTCGACATTATACGCTCCCACGACACCGGACCGCCATCTGCTATCACACACACATACACAGTCGGATAGTATAGTCGGAGGGGATCGTGGGGAGGAAGTGGAGGAAGGTGTGATGGAGGATCCTAAGTTGTAGATCTGCCAAAAGTGGTGGCTGAGGCAAGTAGATTTGTGGGATTTGGAAAAAGATTTTTTTGTTGTTTAAAATGTTAGAGCAAGAAAAGGGGCTCCTCTCCACTCTCTCAAGTCACACCCCTCCACCAAAACCCCCACCCATTTTCATCCAACGGTGCCTTCCTCCTCAACCGCACCACCCACCTTGCCACACTTCCCCCTCCACCATCAACCTTACCCCCTATGGTACCCTCCCCACCTATATCACCCTGGCCCACTTACCTCTACACCAGCTACCACAGACAACTGCATCTCCAACACCTTCTGGACCCGTGACCATCAGTCGCTACACACACACACACACACACACACACACACACACTTCTCAACATTCTTTGTTTCCACACTCCATCACCATGCTATCTGACCATGATCAATCCACATCAGCTTCAGGGTCTTCACAGGACTTGAACTCACAACCTCTCTGCTCCAAGGTGGCAGCTCTAACCACTAGGCTGTGGGAACTGCCTGGAAACAGGCCACGGCGAATGGGGTCTTGGCCTGTTTTGACAAAAAGAGAAAGCACACAGATTGGGACTTGAACCTAAGACCGAGCTACCTCTCAGGCTTGCCAGATAGAATTCGAGTCCCCCTGAACAGCACGGTGCCGGGAGCTAGCCCGGCCGTAGAGTCGCCGAGCTAGCTCGGTCTTAGGCACGAGTTTGCCAAAACAGGCCAAGACCCTGATCGCCCCATCCAACTGACAAGCAGCTCCCACGGCTTAGTGGTTAGAGCAGCCGCCTTGGAACGCAGAGGTTGTGAGTTCGAGTCCCGTGGAGACCCCGCTGTTAACGGAAATGGATCGTGAGAACCAAGGAAGTCCGGTGGATTGGATGATGATGGACCAGAGGATATCGCTTGTTGGAGTGAGACAAAGAGGACATCAAGGAGAGCAGATGGCGGTCCGATGTTGTGGGAGAGAATAATGTCAAGGTAAGTGGTCAAAGGGGATCGTGGAAAAGGAGGAAGGTATAGTCGGAGAGGATCATCGGGGGGAAGGTGTCGTCTCCTCCCACTGCGGACAGGGAGGTGTAGTCTGAGGGGACTGTGGAGGAGGACCCTAGATGGAGGAGGACCCTAAGTTGGAGAGTTGCTAAAAGTGGTGGCTGAGGCAAGTAGATTTGTGGGGTTTGGCAAAAGATTGTAAAGTGAGGGGCTTTTATTTCCTTTTTTTTTGTTGTTTGAAAATTTTATATCAAGAAAAGGGGCTCCTCTCCGACTATACCTTCCTCCTATTCCACGATCCCCTCTGAGCACTTACCTCGACATTATACGCTCCCACGACACCGGACCGCCATCTGCTATCACACACACATACACAGTCGGATAGTATAGTCGGAGGGGATCGTGGAGAGGAAGTGGAGGAAGGTGTGATGGAGGATCCTAAGTTGTAGATCTGCCAAAAGTGGTGGCTGAGGCAAGTAGATTTGTGGGATTTGGAAAAAGATTGAAAAGTGAGGGGCTTTTCTTTCCTTTTTTTTTGTTGTTTAAAATGTTATAGCAAGAAAAGGGGCTCCTCTCCACTCTCTCAAGTCACACCCCTCCACACTTCTCAACATTCTTTGTTTCCACACTCCATCACCATGCTATCTGACCATGATCAATCCACATCAGCTTCAGGGTCTTCACAGGACTTGAACTCACAACCTCTCTGCTCCAAGGTGGCAGCTCTAACCACTAGGCTGTGGGAACTGCCTGGAAACAGGCCACGGCGAATGCGGTCTTGGCCTGTTTTGACAAAAAGAGAAAGCACACAGATTGGGACTTGAACCTAAGACCGAGCTACCTCTCAGGCTTGCCAGATAGAATTCGAGTCCCCCTCTCTCTTTGACACGCAGGGCCATAAAAACGAGAAAAGCTTCGGCTAGGAGCCTGAACAGCACGGTGTTGGGAGCTAGCCCGGCCGTAGAGTCGCCGAGCTAGCTCGGTCTTAGGCACGAGTTTGCCAAAACAGGCCAAGACCCTGATCGCCCCATCCAACTGACAAGCAGCTCCCACGGCGAATGGGGTCTTGGCCTGTTTTGACAAAAAGAGAAAGCACACAGATTGGGACTTGAACCTAAGACCGAGCTACCTCTCAGGCTTGCCAGATAGAATTCGAGTCCCCCTGAACAGCACGGTGCCGGGAGCTAGCCCGGCCGTAGAGTCGCCGAGCTAGCTCGGTCTTAGGCACGAGTTTGCCAAAACAGGCCAAGACCCTGATCGCCCCATCCAACTGACGAGCAGCTCCCACGGCTTAGTGGTTAGAGCAGCCGCCTTGGAACGCAGAGGTTGTGAGTTCGAGTCCCGTGGAGACCCCGCTGTTAACGGAAATGGATCGTGAGAACCAAGGAAGTCCGGTGGATTGGATGATGATGGACCAGAGGATATCGCTTGTTGGAGTGAGACAAAGAGAACATCAAGGAGAGCAGATGGCGGTCCGATGTTGTGGGAGAGAATAATGTCAAGGTAAGTGGTCAAAGGGGATCGTGGAAAAGGAGGAAGGTATAGTCGGAGAGGATCATCGGGGGGAAGGTGTCGTCTCCTCCCACTGCGGACAGGGAGGTGTAGTCTGAGGGGACTGTGGAGGAGGACCCTAGATGGAGGAGGACCCTAAGTTGGAGAGTTGCTAAAAGTGGTGGCTGAGGCAAGTAGATTTGTGGGGTTTGGCAAAAGATTGTAAAGTGAGGGGCTTTTATTTCCTTTTTTTTTGTTGTTTGAAAATTTTATATCAAGAAAAGGGGCTCCTCTCCGACTATACCTTCCTCCTATTCCACGATCCCCTCTGAGCACTTACCTCGACATTATACGCTCCCACGACACCGGACCGCCATCTGCTATCACACACACATACACAGTCGGATAGTATAGTCGGAGGGGATCGTGGGGAGGAAGTGGAGGAAGGTGTGATGGAGGATCCTAAGTTGTAGATCTGCCAAAAGTGGTGGCTGAGGCAAGTAGATTTGTGGGATTTGGAAAAAGATTGAAAAGTGAGGGGCTTTTCTTTCCTTTTTTTTTGTTGTTTAAAATGTTATAGCAAGAAAAGGGGCTCCTCTCCACTCTCTCAAGTCACACCCCTCCACACTTCTCAACATTCTTTGTTTCCACACTCCATCACCATGCTATCTGACCATGATCAATCCACATCAGCTTCAGGGTCTTCACAGGACTTGAACTCACAACCTCTCTGCTCCAAGGTGGCAGCTCTAACCACTAGGCTGTGGGAACTGCCTGGAAACAGGCCACGGCGAATGCGGTCTTGGCCTGTTTTGACAAAAAGAGAAAGCACACAGATTGGGACTTGAACCTAAGACCGAGCTACCTCTCAGGCTTGCCAGATAGAATTCGAGTCCCCCTCTCTCTTTGACACGCAGGGCCATAAAAACGAGAAAAGCTTCGGCTAGAAGCCTGAACAGCACGGTGTTGGGAGCTAGCCCGGCCGTAGAGTCGCCGAGCTAGCTCGGTCTTAGGCACGAGTTTGCCAAAACAGGCCAAGACCCTGATCGCCCCATCCAACTGACAAGCAGCTCCCACGGCGAATGGGGTCTTGGCCTGTTTTGACAAAAAGAGAAAGCACACAGATTGGGACTTGAACCTAAGACCGAGCTACCTCTCAGGCTTGCCAGATAGAATTCGAGTCCCCCTGAACAGCACGGTGCCGGGAGCTAGCCCGGCCGTAGAGTCGCCGAGCTAGCTCGGTCTTAGGCACGAGTTTGCCAAAACAGGCCAAGACCCTGATCGCCCCATCCAACTGACAAGCAGCTCCCACGGCTTAGTGGTTAGAGCAGCCGCCTTGGAACGCAGAGGTTGTGAGTTCGAGTCCCGTGGAGACCCCGCTGTTAACGGAAATGGATCGTGAGAACCAAGGAAGTCCGGTGGATTGGATGATGATGGACCAGAGGATATCGCTTGTTGGAGTGAGACAAAGAGAACATCAAGGAGAGCAGATGGCGGTCCGATGTTGTGGGAGAGAATAATGTCAAGGTAAGTGGTCAAAGGGGATCGTGGAAAAGGAGGAAGGTATAGTCGGAGAGGATCATCGGGGGGAAGGTGTCGTCTCCTCCCACTGCGGACAGGGAGGTGTAGTCTGAGGGGACTGTGGAGGAGGACCCTAGATGGAGGAGGACCCTAAGTTGGAGAGTTGCTAAAAGTGGTGGCTGAGGCAAGTAGATTTGTGGGGTTTGGCAAAAGATTGTAAAGTGAGGGGCTTTTATTTCCTTTTTTTTTGTTGTTTGAAAATTTTATATCAAGAAAAGGGGCTCCTCTCCGACTATACCTTCCTCCTATTCCACGATCCCCTCTGAGCACTTACCTCGACATTATACGCTCCCACGACACCGGACCGCCATCTGCTATCACACACACATACACAGTCGGATAGTATAGTCGGAGGGGATCGTGGGGAGGAAGTGGAGGAAGGTGTGATGGAGGATCCTAAGTTGTAGATCTGCCAAAAGTGGTGGCTGAGGCAAGTAGATTTGTGGGATTTGGAAAAAGATTGAAAAGTGAGGGGCTTTTCTTTCCTTTTTTTTTGTTGTTTAAAATGTTATAGCAAGAAAAGGGGCTCCTCTCCACTCTCTCAAGTCACACCCCTCCACACTTCTCAACATTCTTTGTTTCCACACTCCATCACCATGCTATCTGACCATGATCAATCCACATCAGCTTCAGGGTCTTCACAGGACTTGAACTCACAACCTCTCTGCTCCAAGGTGGCAGCTCTAACCACTAGGCTGTGGGAACTGCCTGGAAACAGGCCACGGCGAATGCGGTCTTGGCCTGTTTTGACAAAAAGAGAAAGCACACAGATTGGGACTTGAACCTAAGACCGAGCTACCTCTCAGGCTTGCCAGATAGAATTCGAGTCCCCCTCTCTCTTTGACACGCAGGGCCATAAAAACGAGAAAAGCTTCGGCTAGAAGCCTGAACAGCACGGTGTTGGGAGCTAGCCCGGCCGTAGAGTCGCCGAGCTAGCTCGGTCTTAGGCACGAGTTTGCCAAAACAGGCCAAGACCCTGATCGCCCCATCCAACTGACAAGCAGCTCCCACGGCTTAGTGGTTAGAGCAGCCGCCTTGGAACGCAGAGGTTGTGAGTTCGAGTCCCGTGGAGACCCCGCTGTTAACGGAAATGGATCGTGAGAACCAAGGAAGTCCGGTGGATTGGATGATGATGGACCAGAGGATATCGCTTGTTGGAGTGAGACAAAGAGGACGTCAAGGAGAGCAGATGGCGGTCCGATGTTGTGGGAGAGAATAATGTCAAGGTAAGTGGTCAAAGGGGATTGTGGAAAAGGAGGAAGGTATAGTCGGAGAGGATCATCGGGGGGAAGGTGTCATCTCCTCCCACTGCGGACAGGGAGGTGTAGTCTGAGGGGACTGTGGAGGAGGACCCTAGATGGAGGAGGACCCTAAGTTGGAGAGTTGCTAAAAGTGGTGGCTGAGGCAAGTAGATTTGTGGGGTTTGGCAAAAGATTGTAAAGTGAGGGGCTTTTATTTCCTTTTTTTTTGTTGTTTGAAAATTTTATATCAAGAAAAGGGGCTCCTCTCCGACTATACCTTCCTCCTATTCCACGATCCCCTCTGAGCACTTACCTCGACATTATACGCTCCCACGACACCGGACCGCCATCTGCTATCACACACACATACACAGTCGGATAGTATAGTCGGAGGGGATCGTGGGGAGGAAGTGGAGGAAGGTGTGATGGAGGATCCTAAGTTGTAGATCTGCCAAAAGTGGTGGCTGAGGCAAGTAGATTTGTGGGATTTGGAAAAAGATTGAAAAGTGAGGGGCTTTTCTTTCCTTTTTTTTTTTGTTGTTTAAAATGTTAGAGCAAGAAAAGGGGCTCCTCTCCACTCTCTCAAGTCACACCCCTCCACCAAAACCCCCACCCATTTTCATCCAACGGTGCCTTCCTCCTCAACCGCACCACCCACCTTGCCACACTTCCCCCTCCACCATCAACTTACCCCCTATGGTACCCTCCCCACCTATATCACCCTGGCCCACTTACCTCTACACCAGCTACCACAGACAACTGCATCTCCAACACCTTCTGGACCCGTGACCATCAGTCGCTACACACACACACACACTTCTCAACATTCTTTGTTTCCACACTCCATCACCATGCTATCTGACCATGATCAATCCACATCAGCTTCAGGGTCTTCACAGGACTTGAACTCACAACCTCTCTGCTCCAAGGTGGCAGCTCTAACCACTAGGCTGTGGGAACTGCCTGGAAACAGGCCACGGCGAATGGGGTCTTGGCCTGTTTTGACAAAAAGAGAAAGCACACAGATTGGGACTTGAACCTAAGACCGAGCTACCTCTCAGGCTTGCCAGATAGAATTCGAGTCCCCCTGAACAGCACGGTGCCGGGAGCTAGCCCGGCCGTAGAGTCGCCGAGCTAGCTCGGTCTTAGGCACGAGTTTGCCAAAACAGGCCAAGACCCTGATCGCCCCATCCAACTGACAAGCAGCTCCCACGGCTTAGTGGTTAGAGCAGCCGCCTTGGAACGCAGAGGTTGTGAGTTCGAGTCCCGTGGAGACCCCGCTGTTAACGGAAATGGATCGTGAGAACCAAGGAAGTCCGGTGGATTGGATGATGATGGACCAGAGGATATTGCTTGTTGGAGTGAGACAAAGAGAACATCAAGGAGAGCAGATGGCGGTCCGATGTTGTGGGAGAGAATAATGTCAAGGTAAGTGGTCAAAGGGGATCGTGGAAAAGGAGGAAGGTATAGTTGGAGAGGATCATCGGGGGGAAGGTGTCGTCTCCTCCCACTGCGGACAGGGAGGTGTAGTCTGAGGGGACTGTGGAGGAGGACCCTAAGTTGGAGAGTTGCTAAAAGTGGTGGCTGAGGCAAGTAGATTTGTGGGATTTGGAAAAAGATTTTTTTGTTGTTTAAAATGTTAGAGCAAGAAAAGGGGCTCCTCTCCACTCTCTCAAGTCACACCCCTCCACCAAAACCCCCACCCATTTTCATCCAACGGTGCCTTCCTCCTCAACCGCACCACCCACCCTGCCACACTTCCCCCTCCACCATCAACCTTACCCCCTATGGTACCCTCCCCACCTATATCACCCTGGCCCACTTACCTCTACACCAGCTACCACAGACAACTGCATCTCCAACACCTTCTGGACCCGTGACCATCAGTCGCTACACACACACACACACACACACACACACTTCTCAACATTCTTTGTTTCCACACTCCATCACCATGCTATCTGACCATGATCAATCCACATCAGCTTCAGGGTCTTCACAGGACTTGAACTCACAACCTCTCTGCTCCAAGGTGGCAGCTCTAACCACTAGGCTGTGGGAACTGCCTGGAAACAGGCCACGGCGAATGGGGTCTTGGCCTGTTTTGACAAAAAGAGAAAGCACACAGATTGGGACTTGAACCTAAGACCGAGCTACCTCTCAGGCTTGCCAGATAGAATTCGAGTCCCCCTGAACAGCACGGTGGCGGGAGCTAGCCCGGCCGTAGAGTCGCCGAGCTAGCTCGGTCTTAGGCACGAGTTTGCCAAAACAGGCCAAGACCCTGATCGCCCCATCCAACTGACAAGCAGCTCCCACGGCTTAGTGGTTAGAGCAGCCGCCTTGGAACGCAGAGGTTGTGAGTTCGAGTCCCGTGGAGACCCCGCTGTTAACGGAAATGGATCGTGAGAACCAAGGAAGTCCGGTGGATTGGATGATGATGGACCAGAGGATATCGCTTGTTGGAGTGAGACAAAGAGGACATCGAGGAGAGCAGATGGCGGTCCGATGTTGTGGGAGAGAATAATGTCAAGGTAAGTGGTCAAAGGGGATCGTGGAAAAGGAGGAAGGTATAGTCGGAGAGGATCATCGGGGGGAAGGTGTCGTCTCCTCCCACTGCGGACAGGGAGGTGTAGTCTGAGGGGACTGTGGAGGAGGACCCTAGATGGAGGAGGACCCTAAGTTGGAGAGTTGCTAAAAGTGGTGGCTGAGGCAAGTAGATTTGTGGGGTTTGGCAAAAGATTGTAAAGTGAGGGGCTTTTATTTCCTTTTTTTTTGTTGTTTGAAAATTTTATATCAAGAAAAGGGGCTCCTCTCCGACTATACCTTCCTCCTATTCCACGATCCCCTCTGAGCACTTACCTCGACATTATACGCTCCCACGACACCGGACCGCCATCTGCTATCACACACACATACACAGTCGGATAGTATAGTCGGAGGGGATCGTGGAGAGGAAGTGGAGGAAGGTGTGATGGAGGATCCTAAGTTGTAGATCTGCCAAAAGTGGTGGCTGAGGCAAGTAGATTTGTGGGATTTGGAAAAAGATTGAAAAGTGAGGGGCTTTTCTTTCCTTTTTTTTTGTTGTTTAAAATGTTATAGCAAGAAAAGGGGCTCCTCTCCACTCTCTCAAGTCACACCCCTCCACACTTCTCAACATTCTTTGTTTCCACACTCCATCACCATGCTATCTGACCATGATCAATCCACATCAGCTTCAGGGTCTTCACAGGACTTGAACTCACAACCTCTCTGCTCCAAGGTGGCAGCTCTAACCACTAGGCTGTGGGAACTGCCTGGAAACAGGCCACGGCGAATGGGGTCTTGGCCTGTTTTGACAAAAAGAGAAAGCACACAGATTGGGACTTGAACCTAAGACCGAGCTACCTCTCAGGCTTGCCAGATAGAATTCGAGTCCCCCTCTCTCTTTGACACGCAGGGCCATAAAAACGAGAAAAGCTTCGGCTAGGAGCCTGAACAGCACGGTGTTGGGAGCTAGCCCGGCCGTAGAGTCGCCGAGCTAGCTCGGTCTTAGGCACGGGTTTGCCAAAACAGGCCAAGACCCTGATCGCCCCATCCAACTGACAAGCAGCTCCCACGGCGAATGGGGTCTTGGCCTGTTTTGACAAAAAGAGAAAGCACACAGATTGGGACTTGAACCTAAGACCGAGCTACCTCTCAGGCTTGCCAGATAGAATTCGAGTCCCCCTGAACAGCACGGTGCCGGGAGCTAGCCCGGCCGTAGAGTCGCCGAGCTAGCTCGGTCTTAGGCACGAGTTTGCCAAAACAGGCCAAGACCCTGATCGCCCCATCCAACTGACAAGCAGCTCCCACGGCTTAGTGGTTAGAGCAGCCGCCTTGGAACGCAGAGGTTGTGAGTTCGAGTCCCGTGGAGACCCCGCTGTTAACGGAAATGGATCGTGAGAACCAAGGAAGTCCGGTGGATTGGATGATGATGGACCAGAGGATATCGCTTGTTGGAGTGAGACAAAGAGAACATCAAGGAGAGCAGATGGCGGTCCGATGTTGTGGGAGAGAATAATGTCAAGGTAAGTGGTCAAAGGGGATCGTGGAAAAGGAGGAAGGTATAGTCGGAGAGGATCATCGGGGGGAAGGTGTCGTCTCCTCCCACTGCGGACAGGGAGGTGTAGTCTGAGGGGACTGTGGAGGAGGACCCTAGATGGAGGAGGACCCTAAGTTGGAGAGTTGCTAAAAGTGGTGGCTGAGGCAAGTAGATTTGTGGGGTTTGGCAAAAGATTGTAAAGTGAGGGGCTTTTATTTCCTTTTTTTTTGTTGTTTGAAAATTTTATATCAAGAAAAGGGGCTCCTCTCCGACTATACCTTCCTCCTATTCCACGATCCCCTCTGAGCACTTACCTCGACATTATACGCTCCCACGACACCGGACCGCCATCTGCTATCACACACACATACACAGTCGGATAGTATAGTCGGAGGGGATCGTGGGGAGGAAGTGGAGGAAGGTGTGATGGAGGATCCTAAGTTGTAGATCTGCCAAAAGTGGTGGCTGAGGCAAGTAGATTTGTGGGATTTGGAAAAAGATTGAAAAGTGAGGGGCTTTTCTTTCCTTTTTTTTTGTTGTTTAAAATGTTATAGCAAGAAAAGGGGCTCCTCTCCACTCTCTCAAGTCACACCCCTCCACACTTCTCAACATTCTTTGTTTCCACACTCCATCACCATGCTATCTGACCATGATCAATCCACATCAGCTTCAGGGTCTTCACAGGACTTGAACTCACAACCTCTCTGCTCCAAGGTGGCAGCTCTAACCACTAGGCTGTGGGAACTGCCTGGAAACAGGCCACGGCGAATGCGGTCTTGGCCTGTTTTGACAAAAAGAGAAAGCACACAGATTGGGACTTGAACCTAAGACCGAGCTACCTCTCAGGCTTGCCAGATAGAATTCGAGTCCCCCTCTCTCTTTGACACGCAGGGCCATAAAAACGAGAAAAGCTTCGGCTAGAAGCCTGAACAGCACGGTGTTGGGAGCTAGCCCGGCCGTAGAGTCGCCGAGCTAGCTCGGTCTTAGGCACGAGTTTGCCAAAACAGGCCAAGACCCTGATCGCCCCATCCAACTGACAAGCAGCTCCCACGGCTTAGTGGTTAGAGCAGCCGCCTTGGAACGCAGAGGTTGTGAGTTCGAGTCCCGTGGAGACCCCGCTGTTAACGGAAATGGATCGTGAGAACCAAGGAAGTCCGGTGGATTGGATGATGATGGACCAGAGGATATCGCTTGTTGGAGTGAGACAAAGAGGACGTCAAGGAGAGCAGATGGCAGTCCGATGTTGTGGGAGAGAATAATGTCAAGGTAAGTGGTCAAAGGGGATCGTGGAAAAGGAGGAAGGTATAGTCGGAGAGGATCATCGGGGGGAAGGTGTCATCTCCTCCCACTGCGGACAGGGAGGTGTAGTCTGAGGGGACTGTGGAGGAGGACCCTAGATGGAGGAGGACCCTAAGTTGGAGAGTTGCTAAAAGTGGTGGCTGAGGCAAGTAGATTTGTGGGGTTTGGCAAAAGATTGTAAAGTGAGGGGCTTTTATTTCCTTTTTTTTTGTTGTTTGAAAATTTTATATCAAGAAAAGGGGCTCCTCTCCGACTATACCTTCCTCCTATTCCACGATCCCCTCTGAGCACTTACCTCGACATTATACGCTCCCACGACACCGGACCGCCATCTGCTATCACACACACATACACAGTCGGATAGTATAGTCGGAGGGGATCGTGGGGAGGAAGTGGAGGAAGGTGTGATGGAGGATCCTAAGTTGTAGATCTGCCAAAAGTGGTGGCTGAGGCAAGTAGATTTGTGGGATTTGGAAAAAGATTGAAAAGTGAGGGGCTTTTCTTTCCTTTTTTTTTGTTGTTTAAAATGTTATAGCAAGAAAAGGGGCTCCTCTCCACTCTCTCAAGTCACACCCCTCCACACTTCTCAACATTCTTTGTTTCCACACTCCATCACCATGCTATCTGACCATGATCAATCCACATCAGCTTCAGGGTCTTCACAGGACTTGAACTCACAACCTCTCTGCTCCAAGGTGGCAGCTCTAACCACTAGGCTGTGGGAACTGCCTGGAAACAGGCCACGGCGAATGCGGTCTTGGCCTGTTTTGACAAAAAGAGAAAGCACACAGATTGGGACTTGAACCTAAGACCGAGCTACCTCTCAGGCTTGCCAGATAGAATTCGAGTCCCCCTCTCTCTTTGACACGCAGGGCCATAAAAACGAGAAAAGCTTCGGCTAGAAGCCTGAACAGCACGGTGTTGGGAGCTAGCCCGGCCGTAGAGTCGCCGAGCTAGCTCGGTCTTAGGCACGAGTTTGCCAAAACAGGCCAAGACCCTGATCGCCCCATCCAACTGACAAGCAGCTCCCACGGCTTAGTGGTTAGAGCAGCCGCCTTGGAACGCAGAGGTTGTGAGTTCGAGTCCCGTGGAGACCCCGCTGTTAACGGAAATGGATCGTGAGAACCAAGGAAGTCCGGTGGATTGGATGATGATGGACCAGAGGATATCGCTTGTTGGAGTGAGACAAAGAGGACGTCAAGGAGAGCAGATGGCGGTCCGATGTTGTGGGAGAGAATAATGTCAAGGTAAGTGGTCAAAGGGGATTGTGGAAAAGGAGGAAGGTATAGTCGGAGAGGATCATCGGGGGGAAGGTGTCATCTCCTCCCACTGCGGACAGGGAGGTGTAGTCTGAGGGGACTGTGGAGGAGGACCCTAGATGGAGGAGGACCCTAAGTTGGAGAGTTGCTAAAAGTGGTGGCTGAGGCAAGTAGATTTGTGGGGTTTGGCAAAAGATTGTAAAGTGAGGGGCTTTTATTTCCTTTTTTTTTGTTGTTTGAAAATTTTATATCAAGAAAAGGGGCTCCTCTCCGACTATACCTTCCTCCTATTCCACGATCCCCTCTGAGCACTTACCTCGACATTATACGCTCCCACGACACCGGACCGCCATCTGCTATCACACACACATACACAGTCGGATAGTATAGTCGGAGGGGATCGTGGGGAGGAAGTGGAGGAAGGTGTGATGGAGGATCCTAAGTTGTAGATCTGCCAAAAGTGGTGGCTGAGGCAAGTAGATTTGTGGGATTTGGAAAAAGATTGAAAAGTGAGGGGCTTTTCTTTCCTTTTTTTTTTTGTTGTTTAAAATGTTAGAGCAAGAAAAGGGGCTCCTCTCCACTCTCTCAAGTCACACCCCTCCACCAAAACCCCCACCCATTTTCATCCAACGGTGCCTTCCTCCTCAACCGCACCACCCACCTTGCCACACTTCCTCCTCCACCATCAACTTACCCCCTATGGTACCCTCCCCACCTATATCACCCTGGCCCACTTACCTCTACACCAGCTACCACAGACAACTGCATCTCCAACACCTTCTGGACCCGTGACCATCAGTCGCTACACACACACACACACTTCTCAACATTCTTTGTTTCCACACTCCATCACCATGCTATCTGACCATGATCAATCCACATCAGCTTCAGGGTCTTCACAGGACTTGAACTCACAACCTCTCTGCTCCAAGGTGGCAGCTCTAACCACTAGGCTGTGGGAACTGCCTGGAAACAGGCCACGGCGAATGGGGTCTTGGCCTGTTTTGACAAAAAGAGAAAGCACACAGATTGGGACTTGAACCTAAGACCGAGCTACCTCTCAGGCTTGCCAGATAGAATTCGAGTCCCCCTGAACAGCACGGTGCCGGGAGCTAGCCCGGCCGTAGAGTCGCCGAGCTAGCTCGGTCTTAGGCACGAGTTTGCCAAAACAGGCCAAGACCCTGATCGCCCCATCCAACTGACAAGCAGCTCCCACGGCTTAGTGGTTAGAGCAGCCGCCTTGGAACGCAGAGGTTGTGAGTTCGAGTCCCGTGGAGACCCCGCTGTTAACGGAAATGGATCGTGAGAACCAAGGAAGTCCGGTGGATTGGATGATGATGGACCAGAGGATATTGCTTGTTGGAGTGAGACAAAGAGAACATCAAGGAGAGCAGATGGCGGTCCGATGTTGTGGGAGAGAATAATGTCAAGGTAAGTGGTCAAAGGGGATCGTGGAAAAGGAGGAAGGTATAGTTGGAGAGGATCATCGGGGGGAAGGTGTCGTCTCCTCCCACTGCGGACAGGGAGGTGTAGTCTGAGGGGACTGTGGAGGAGGACCCTAAGTTGGAGAGTTGCTAAAAGTGGTGGCTGAGGCAAGTAGATTTGTGGGGTTTGGCAAAAGATTGTAAAGTGAGGGGCTTTTATTTCCTTTTTTTTTGTTGTTTGAAAATTTTATATCAAGAAAAGGGGCTCCTCTCCGACTATACCTTCCTCCTATTCCACGATCCCCTCTGAGCACTTACCTCGACATTATACGCTCCCACGACACCGGACCGCCATCTGCTATCACACACACATACACAGTCGGATAGTATAGTCGGAGGGGATCGTGGGGAGGAAGTGGAGGAAGGTGTGATGGAGGATCCTAAGTTGTAGATCTGCCAAAAGTGGTGGCTGAGGCAAGTAGATTTGTGGGATTTGGAAAAAGATTTTTTTGTTGTTTAAAATGTTAGAGCAAGAAAAGGGGCTCCTCTCCACTCTCTCAAGTCACACCCCTCCACCAAAACCCCCACCCATTTTCATCCAACGGTGCCTTCCTCCTCAACCGCACCACCCACCTTGCCACACTTCCCCCTCCACCATCAACCTTACCCCCTATGGTACCCTCCCCACCTATATCACCCTGGCCCACTTACCTCTACACCAGCTACCACAGACAACTGCATCTCCAACACCTTCTGGACCCGTGACCATCAGTCGCTACACACACACACACACACACACACACACACTTCTCAACATTCTTTGTTTCCACACTCCATCACCATGCTATCTGACCATGATCAATCCACATCAGCTTCAGGGTCTTCACAGGACTTGAACTCACAACCTCTCTGCTCCAAGGTGGCAGCTCTAACCACTAGGCTGTGGGAACTGCCTGGAAACAGGCCACGGCGAATGGGGTCTTGGCCTGTTTTGACAAAAAGAGAAAGCACACAGATTGGGACTTGAACCTAAGACCGAGCTACCTCTCAGGCTTGCCAGATAGAATTCGAGTCCCCCTGAACAGCACGGTGCCGGGAGCTAGCCCGGCCGTAGAGTCGCCGAGCTAGCTCGGTCTTAGGCACGAGTTTGCCAAAACAGGCCAAGACCCTGATCGCCCCATCCAACTGACAAGCAGCTCCCACGGCTTAGTGGTTAGAGCAGCCGCCTTGGAACGCAGAGGTTGTGAGTTCGAGTCCCGTGGAGACCCCGCTGTTAACGGAAATGGATCGTGAGAACCAAGGAAGTCCGGTGGATTGGATGATGATGGACCAGAGGATATCGCTTGTTGGAGTGAGACAAAGAGGACATCGAGGAGAGCAGATGGCGGTCCGATGTTGTGGGAGAGAATAATGTCAAGGTAAGTGGTCAAAGGGGATCGTGGAAAAGGAGGAAGGTATAGTCGGAGAGGATCATCGGGGGGAAGGTGTCGTCTCCTCCCACTGCGGACAGGGAGGTGTAGTCTGAGGGGACTGTGGAGGAGGACCCTAGATGGAGGAGGACCCTAAGTTGGAGAGTTGCTAAAAGTGGTGGCTGAGGCAAGTAGATTTGTGGGGTTTGGCAAAAGATTGTAAAGTGAGGGGCTTTTATTTCCTTTTTTTTTGTTGTTTGAAAATTTTATATCAAGAAAAGGGGCTCCTCTCCGACTATACCTTCCTCCTATTCCACGATCCCCTCTGAGCACTTACCTCGACATTATACGCTCCCACGACACCGGACCGCCATCTGCTATCACACACACATACACAGTCGGATAGTATAGTCGGAGGGGATCGTGGGGAGGAAGTGGAGGAAGGTGTGATGGAGGATCCTAAGTTGTAGATCTGCCAAAAGTGGTGGCTGAGGCAAGTAGATTTGTGGGATTTGGAAAAAGATTGAAAAGTGAGGGGCTTTTCTTTCCTTTTTTTTTGTTGTTTAAAATGTTATAGCAAGAAAAGGGGCTCCTCTCCACTCTCTCAAGTCACACCCCTCCACACTTCTCAACATTCTTTGTTTCCACACTCCATCACCATGCTATCTGACCATGATCAATCCACATCAGCTTCAGGGTCTTCACAGGACTTGAACTCACAACCTCTCTGCTCCAAGGTGGCAGCTCTAACCACTAGGCTGTGGGAACTGCCTGGAAACAGGCCACGGCGAATGCGGTCTTGGCCTGTTTTGACAAAAAGAGAAAGCACACAGATTGGGACTTGAACCTAAGACCGAGCTACCTCTCAGGCTTGCCAGATAGAATTCGAGTCCCCCTCTCTCTTTGACACGCAGGGCCATAAAAACGAGAAAAGCTTCGGCTAGGAGCCTGAACAGCACGGTGTTGGGAGCTAGCCCGGCCGTAGAGTCGCCGAGCTAGCTCGGTCTTAGGCACGAGTTTGCCAAAACAGGCCAAGACCCTGATCGCCCCATCCAACTGACAAGCAGCTCCCACGGCGAATGGGGTCTTGGCCTGTTTTGACAAAAAGAGAAAGCACACAGATTGGGACTTGAACCTAAGACCGAGCTACCTCTCAGGCTTGCCAGATAGAATTCGAGTCCCCCTGAACAGCACGGTGCCGGGAGCTAGCCCGGCCGTAGAGTCGCCGAGCTAGCTCGGTCTTAGGCACGAGTTTGCCAAAACAGGCCAAGACCCTGATCGCCCCATCCAACTGACAAGCAGCTCCCACGGCTTAGTGGTTAGAGCAGCCGCCTTGGAACGCAGAGGTTGTGAGTTCGAGTCCCGTGGAGACCCCGCTGTTAACGGAAATGGATCGTGAGAACCAAGGAAGTCCGGTGGATTGGATGATGATGGACCAGAGGATATCGCTTGTTGGAGTGAGACAAAGAGAACATCAAGGAGAACAGATGGCGGTCCGATGTTGTGGGAGAGAATAATGTCAAGGTAAGTGGTCAAAGGGGATCGTGGAAAAGGAGGAAGGTATAGTCGGAGAGGATCATCGGGGGGAAGGTGTCGTCTCCTCCCACTGCGGACAGGGAGGTGTAGTCTGAGGGGACTGTGGAGGAGGACCCTAGATGGAGGAGGACCCTAAGTTGGAGAGTTGCTAAAAGTGGTGGCTGAGGCAAGTAGATTTGTGGGGTTTGGCAAAAGATTGTAAAGTGAGGGGCTTTTATTTCCTTTTTTTTTGTTGTTTGAAAATTTTATATCAAGAAAAGGGGCTCCTCTCCGACTATACCTTCCTCCTATTCCACGATCCCCTCTGAGCACTTACCTCGACATTATACGCTCCCACGACACCGGACCGCCATCTGCTATCACACACACATACACAGTCGGATAGTATAGTCGGAGGGGATCGTGGGGAGGAAGTGGAGGAAGGTGTGATGGAGGATCCTAAGTTGTAGATCTGCCAAAAGTGGTGGCTGAGGCAAGTAGATTTGTGGGATTTGGAAAAAGATTTTTTTGTTGTTTAAAATGTTAGAGCAAGAAAAGGGGCTCCTCTCCACTCTCTCAAGTCACACCCCTCCACCAAAACCCCCACCCATTTTCATCCAACGGTGCCTTCCTCCTCAACCGCACCACCCACCTTGCCACACTTCCCCCTCCACCATCAACCTTACCCCCTATGGTACCCTCCCCACCTATATCACCCTGGCCCACTTACCTCTACACCAGCTACCACAGACAACTGCATCTCCAACACCTTCTGGACCCGTGACCATCAGTCGCTACACACACACACACACACACACACACACACACACACACTTCTCAACATTCTTTGTTTCCACACTCCATCACCATGCTATCTGACCATGATCAATCCACATCAGCTTCAGGGTCTTCACAGGACTTGAACTCACAACCTCTCTGCTCCAAGGTGGCAGCTCTAACCACTAGGCTGTGGGAACTGCCTGGAAACAGGCCACGGCGAATGGGGTCTTGGCCTGTTTTGACAAAAAGAGAAAGCACACAGATTGGGACTTGAACCTAAGACCGAGCTACCTCTCAGGCTTGCCAGATAGAATTCGAGTCCCCCTGAACAGCACGGTGCCGGGAGCTAGCCCGGCCGTAGAGTCGCCGAGCTAGCTCGGTCTTAGGCACGAGTTTGCCAAAACAGGCCAAGACCCTGATCGCCCCATCCAACTGACAAGCAGCTCCCACGGCTTAGTGGTTAGAGCAGCCGCCTTGGAACGCAGAGGTTGTGAGTTCGAGTCCCGTGGAGACCCCGCTGTTAACGGAAATGGATCGTGAGAACCAAGGAAGTCCGGTGGATTGGATGATGATGGACCAGAGGATATCGCTTGTTGGAGTGAGACAAAGAGGACATCGAGGAGAGCAGATGGCGGTCCGATGTTGTGGGAGAGAATAATGTCAAGGTAAGTGGTCAAAGGGGATCGTGGAAAAGGAGGAAGGTATAGTCGGAGAGGATCATCGGGGGGAAGGTGTCGTCTCCTCCCACTGCGGACAGGGAGGTGTAGTCTGAGGGGACTGTGGAGGAGGACCCTAGATGGAGGAGGACCCTAAGTTGGAGAGTTGCTAAAAGTGGTGGCTGAGGCAAGTAGATTTGTGGGGTTTGGCAAAAGATTGTAAAGTGAGGGGCTTTTATTTCCTTTTTTTTTGTTGTTTGAAAATTTTATATCAAGAAAAGGGGCTCCTCTCCGACTATACCTTCCTCCTATTCCACGATCCCCTCTGAGCACTTACCTCGACATTATACGCTCCCACGACACCGGACCGCCATCTGCTATCACACACACATACACAGTCGGATAGTATAGTCGGAGGGGATCGTGGGGAGGAAGTGGAGGAAGGTGTGATGGAGGATCCTAAGTTGTAGATCTGCCAAAAGTGGTGGCTGAGGCAAGTAGATTTGTGGGATTTGGAAAAAGATTGAAAAGTGAGGGGCTTTTCTTTCCTTTTTTTTTGTTGTTTAAAATGTTATAGCAAGAAAAGGGGCTCCTCTCCACTCTCTCAAGTCACACCCCTCCACACTTCTCAACATTCTTTGTTTCCACACTCCATCACCATGCTATCTGACCATGATCAATCCACATCAGCTTCAGGGTCTTCACAGGACTTGAACTCACAACCTCTCTGCTCCAAGGTGGCAGCTCTAACCACTAGGCTGTGGGAACTGCCTGGAAACAGGCCACGGCGAATGCGGTCTTGGCCTGTTTTGACAAAAAGAGAAAGCACACAGATTGGGACTTGAACCTAAGACCGAGCTACCTCTCAGGCTTGCCAGATAGAATTCGAGTCCCCCTCTCTCTTTGACACGCAGGGCCATAAAAACGAGAAAAGCTTCGGCTAGGAGCCTGAACAGCACGGTGTTGGGAGCTAGCCCGGCCGTAGAGTCGCCGAGCTAGCTCGGTCTTAGGCACGAGTTTGCCAAAACAGGCCAAGACCCTGATCGCCCCATCCAACTGACAAGCAGCTCCCACGGCGAATGGGGTCTTGGCCTGTTTTGACAAAAAGAGAAAGCACACAGATTGGGACTTGAACCTAAGACCGAGCTACCTCTCAGGCTTGCCAGATAGAATTCGAGTCCCCCTGAACAGCACGGTGCCGGGAGCTAGCCCGGCCGTAGAGTCGCCGAGCTAGCTCGGTCTTAGGCACGAGTTTGCCAAAACAGGCCAAGACCCTGATCGCCCCATCCAACTGACAAGCAGCTCCCACGGCTTAGTGGTTAGAGCAGCCGCCTTGGAACGCAGAGGTTGTGAGTTCGAGTCCCGTGGAGACCCCGCTGTTAACGGAAATGGATCGTGAGAACCAAGGAAGTCCGGTGGATTGGATGATGATGGACCAGAGGATATCGCTTGTTGGAGTGAGACAAAGAGAACATCAAGGAGAGCAGATGGCGGTCCGATGTTGTGGGAGAGAATAATGTCAAGGTAAGTGGTCAAAGGGGATCGTGGAAAAGGAGGAAGGTATAGTCGGAGAGGATCATCGGGGGGAAGGTGTCGTCTCCTCCCACTGCGGACAGGGAGGTGTAGTCTGAGGGGACTGTGGAGGAGGACCCTAGATGGAGGAGGACCCTAAGTTGGAGAGTTGCTAAAAGTGGTGGCTGAGGCAAGTAGATTTGTGGGGTTTGGCAAAAGATTGTAAAGTGAGGGGCTTTTATTTCCTTTTTTTTTGTTGTTTGAAAATTTTATATCAAGAAAAGGGGCTCCTCTCCGACTATACCTTCCTCCTATTCCACGATCCCCTCTGAGCACTTACCTCGACATTATACGCTCCCACGACACCGGACCGCCATCTGCTATCACACACACATACACAGTCGGATAGTATAGTCGGAGGGGATCGTGGGGAGGAAGTGGAGGAAGGTGTGATGGAAGGATCCTAAGTTGTAGATCTGCCAAAAGTGGTGGCTGAGGCAAGTAGATTTGTGGGATTTGGAAAAAGATTGAAAAGTGAGGGGCTTTTCTTTCCTTTTTTTTTGTTGTTTAAAATGTTATAGCAAGAAAAGGGGCTCCTCTCCACTCTCTCAAGTCACACCCCTCCACACTTCTCAACATTCTTTGTTTCCACACTCCATCACCATGCTATCTGACCATGATCAATCCACATCAGCTTCAGGGTCTTCACAGGACTTGAACTCACAACCTCTCTGCTCCAAGGTGGCAGCTCTAACCACTAGGCTGTGGGAACTGCCTGGAAACAGGCCACGGCGAATGCGGTCTTGGCCTGTTTTGACAAAAAGAGAAAGCACACAGATTGGGACTTGAACCTAAGACCGAGCTACCTCTCAGGCTTGCCAGATAGAATTCGAGTCCCCCTCTCTCTTTGACACGCAGGGCCATAAAAACGAGAAAAGCTTCGGCTAGAAGCCTGAACAGCACGGTGTTGGGAGCTAGCCCGGCCGTAGAGTCGCCGAGCTAGCTCGGTCTTAGGCACGAGTTTGCCAAAACAGGCCAAGACCCTGATCGCCCCATCCAACTGACAAGCAGCTCCCACGGCGAATGGGGTCTTGGCCTGTTTTGACAAAAAGAGAAAGCACACAGATTGGGACTTGAACCTAAGACCGAGCTACCTCTCAGGCTTGCCAGATAGAATTCGAGTCCCCCTGAACAGCACGGTGCCGGGAGCTAGCCCGGCCGTAGAGTCGCCGAGCTAGCTCGGTCTTAGGCACGAGTTTGCCAAAACAGGCCAAGACCCTGATCGCCCCATCCAACTGACAAGCAGCTCCCACGGCTTAGTGGTTAGAGCAGCCGCCTTGGAACGCAGAGGTTGTGAGTTCGAGTCCCGTGGAGACCCCGCTGTTAACGGAAATGGATCGTGAGAACCAAGGAAGTCCGGTGGATTGGATGATGATGGACCAGAGGATATCGCTTGTTGGAGTGAGACAAAGAGGACGTCAAGGAGAGCAGATGGCGGTCCGATGTTGTGGGAGAGAATAATGTCAAGGTAAGTGGTCAAAGGGGATTGTGGAAAAGGAGGAAGGTATAGTCGGAGAGGATCATCGGGGGGAAGGTGTCATCTCCTCCCACTGCGGACAGGGAGGTGTAGTCTGAGGGGACTGTGGAGGAGGACCCTAGATGGAGGAGGACCCTAAGTTGGAGAGTTGCTAAAAGTGGTGGCTGAGGCAAGTAGATTTGTGGGGTTTGGCATAAAGATTGTAAAGTGAGGGGCTTTTATTTCCTTTTTTTTTGTTGTTTGAAAATTTTATATCAAGAAAAGGGGCTCCTCTCCGACTATACCTTCCTCCTATTCCACGATCCCCTCTGAGCACTTACCTCGACATTATACGCTCCCACGACACCGGACCGCCATCTGCTATCACACACACATACACAGTCGGATAGTATAGTCGGAGGGGATCGTGGGGAGGAAGTGGAGGAAGGTGTGATGGAGGATCCTAAGTTGTAGATCTGCCAAAAGTGGTGGCTGAGGCAAGTAGATTTGTGGGATTTGGAAAAAGATTGAAAAGTGAGGGGCTTTTCTTTCCTTTTTTTTTTTGTTGTTTAAAATGTTAGAGCAAGAAAAGGGGCTCCTCTCCACTCTCTCAAGTCACACCCCTCCACCAAAACCCCCACCCATTTTCATCCAACGGTGCCTTCCTTCTCAACCGCACACCCACCTTGCCACACTTCCCCCTCCACCATCAACTTACCCCCTATGGTACCCTCCCCACCTATATCACCCTGGCCCACTTACCTCTACACCAGCTACCACAGACAACTGCATCTCCAACACCTTCTGGACCCGTGACCATCAGTCGCTACACACACACACACACTTCTCAACATTCTTTGTTTCCACACTCCATCACCATGCTATCTGACCATGATCAATCCACATCAGCTTCAGGGTCTTCACAGGACTTGAACTCACAACCTCTCTGCTCCAAGGTGGCAGCTCTAACCACTAGGCTGTGGGAACTGCCTGGAAACAGGCCACGGCGAATGGGGTCTTGGCCTGTTTTGACAAAAAGAGAAAGCACACAGATTGGGACTTGAACCTAAGACCGAGCTACCTCTCAGGCTTGCCAGATAGAATTCGAGTCCCCCTGAACAGCACGGTGCCGGGAGCTAGCCCGGCCGTAGAGTCGCCGAGCTAGCTCGGTCTTAGGCACGAGTTTGCCAAAACAGGCCAAGACCCTGATCGCCCCATCCAACTGACAAGCAGCTCCCACGGCTTAGTGGTTAGAGCAGCCGCCTTGGAACGCAGAGGTTGTGAGTTCGAGTCCCGTGGAGACCCCGCTGTTAACGGAAATGGATCGTGAGAACCAAGGAAGTCCGGTGGATTGGATGATGATGGACCAGAGGATATCGCTTGTTGGAGTGAGACAAAGAGAACATCAAGGAGAGCAGATGGCGGTCCGATGTTGTGGGAGAGAATAATGTCAAGGTAAGTGGTCAAAGGGGATCGTGGAAAAGGAGGAAGGTATAGTCGGAGAGGATCATCGGGGGGGAAGGTGTCGTCTCCTCCCACTGCGGACAGGGAGGTGTAGTCTGAGGGGACTGTGGAGGAGGACCCTAAGTTGGAGAGTTGCTAAAAGTGGTGGCTGAGGCAAGTAGATTTGTGGGGTTTGGCAAAAGATTGTAAAGTGAGGGGCTTTTATTTCCTTTTTTTTTGTTGTTTGAAAATTTTATATCAAGAAAAGGGGCTCCTCTCCGACTATACCTTCCTCCTATTCCACGATCCCCTCTGAGCACTTACCTCGACATTATACGCTCCCACGACACCGGACCGCCATCTGCTATCACACACACATACACAGTCGGATAGTATAGTCGGAGGGGATCGTGGGGAGGAAGTGGAGGAAGGTGTGATGGAGGATCCTAAGTTGTAGATCTGCCAAAAGTGGTGGCTGAGGCAAGTAGATTTGTGGGATTTGGAAAAAGATTTTTTGTTGTTTAAAATGTTATAGCAAGAAAAGGGGCTCCTCTCCACTCTCTCAAGTCACACCCCTCCACCAAAACCCCCACCCATTTTCATCCAACGGTGCCTTCCTCCTCAACCGCACCACCCACCTTGCCACACTTCCCCCTCCACCATCAACCTTACCCCCTATGGTACCCTCCCCACCTATATCACCCTGGCCCACTTACCTCTACACCAGCTACCACAGACAACTGCATCTCCAACACCTTCTGGACCCGTGACCATCAGTCGCTACACACACACACACACACACACACACACACACACACACACACACACACTTCTCAACATTCTTTGTTTCCACACTCCATCACCATGCTATCTGACCATGATCAATCCACATCAGCTTCAGGGTCTTCACAGGACTTGAACTCACAACCTCTCTGCTCCAAGGTGGCAGCTCTAACCACTAGGCTGTGGGAACTGCCTGGAAACAGGCCACGGCGAATGGGGTCTTGGCCTGTTTTGACAAAAAGAGAAAGCACACAGATTGGGACTTGAACCTAAGACCGAGCTACCTCTCAGGCTTGCCAGATAGAATTTGAGTCCCCCTGAACAGCACGGTGCCGGGAGCTAGCCCGGCCGTAGAGTCGCCGAGCTAGCTCGGTCTTAGGCACGAGTTTGCCAAAACAGGCCAAGACCCTGATCGCCCCATCCAACTGACAAGCAGCTCCCACGGCTTAGTGGTTAGAGCAGCCGCCTTGGAACGCAGAGGTTGTGAGTTCGAGTCCCGTGGAGACCCCGCTGTTAACGGAAATGGATCGTGAGAAACCAAGGAAGTCCGGTGGATTGGATGATGATGGACCAGAGGATATCGCTTGTTGGAGTGAGACAAAGAGGACGTCAAGGAGAGCAGATGGCGGTCCGATGTTGTGGGAGAGAATAATGTCAAGGTAAGTGGTCAAAGGGGATCGTGGAAAAGGAGGAAGGTATAGTCGGAGAGGATCATCGGGGGGAAGGTGTCATCTCCTCCCACTGCGGACAGGGAGGTGTAGTCTGAGGGGACTGTGGAGGAGGACCCTAGATGGAGGAGGACCCTAAGTTGGAGAGTTGCTAAAAGTGGTGGCTGAGGCAAGTAGATTTGTGGGGTTTGGCAAAAGATTGTAAAGTGAGGGGCTTTTATTTCCTTTTTTTTTGTTGTTTGAAAATTTTATATCAAGAAAAGGGGCTCCTCTCCGACTATACCTTCCTCCTATTCCACGATCCCCTCTGAGCACTTACCTCGACATTATACGCTCCCACGACACCGGACCGCCATCTGCTATCACACACACATACACAGTCGGATAGTATAGTCGGAGGGGATCGTGGGGAGGAAGTGGAGGAAGGTGTGATGGAGGATCCTAAGTTGTAGATCTGCCAAAAGTGGTGGCTGAGGCAAGTAGATTTGTGGGATTTGGAAAAAGATTGAAAAGTGAGGGGCTTTTCTTTCCTTTTTTTTTTGTTGTTTAAAATGTTATAGCAAGAAAAGGGGCTCCTCTCCACTCTCTCAAGTCACACCCCTCCACACTTCTCAACATTCTTTGTTTCCACACTCCATCACCATGCTATCTGACCATGATCAATCCACATCAGCTTCAGGGTCTTCACAGGACTTGAACTCACAACCTCTCTGCTCCAAGGTGGCAGCTCTAACCACTAGGCTGTGGGAACTGCCTGGAAACAGGCCACGGCGAATGCGGTCTTGGCCTGTTTTGACAAAAAGAGAAAGCACACAGATTGGGACTTGAACCTAAGACCGAGCTACCTCTCAGGCTTGCCAGATAGAATTCGAGTCCCCCTCTCTCTTTGACACGCAGGGCCATAAAAACGAGAAAAGCTTCGGCTAGGAGCCTGAACAGCACGGTGTTGGGAGCTAGCCCGGCCGTAGAGTCGCCGAGCTAGCTCGGTCTTAGGCACGAGTTTGCCAAAACAGGCCAAGACCCTGATCGCCCCATCCAACTGACAAGCAGCTCCCACGGCGAATGGGGTCTTGGCCTGTTTTGACAAAAAGAGAAAGCACACAGATTGGGACTTGAACCTAAGACCGAGCTACCTCTCAGGCTTGCCAGATAGAATTCGAGTCCCCCTGAACAGCACGGTGCCGGGAGCTAGCCCGGCCGTAGAGTCGCCGAGCTAGCTCGGTCTTAGGCACGAGTTTGCCAAAACAGGCCAAGACCCTGATCGCCCCATCCAACTGACAAGCAGCTCCACGGCTTAGTGGTTAGAGCAGCCGCCTTGGAACGCAGAGGTTGTGAGTTCGAGTCCCGTGGAGACCCCGCTGTTAACGGAAATGGATCGTGAGAACCAAGGAAGTCCGGTGGATTGGATGATGATGGACCAGAGGATATCGCTTGTTGGAGTGAGACAAAGAGAACATCAAGGAGAGCAGATGGCGGGTCCGATGTTGTGGGAGAGAATAATGTCAAGGTAAGTGGTCAAAGGGGATCGTGGAAAAGGAGGAAGGTATAGTCGGAGAGGATCATCGGGGGGAAGGTGTCGTCTCCTCCCACTGCGGACAGGGAGGTGTAGTCTGAGGGGACTGTGGAGGAGGACCCTAGATGGAGGAGGACCCTAAGTTGGAGAGTTGCTAAAAGTGGTGGCTGAGGCAAGTAGATTTGTGGGGTTTGGCAAAAGATTGTAAAGTGAGGGGCTTTTATTTCCTTTTTTTTTGTTGTTTGAAAATTTTATATCAAGAAAAGGGGCTCCTCTCCGACTATACCTTCCTCCTATTCCACGATCCCCTCTGAGCACTTACCTCGACATTATACGCTCCCACGACACCGGACCGCCATCTGCTATCACACACACATACACAGTCGGATAGTATAGTCGGAGGGGATCGTGGGGAGGAAGTGGAGGAAGGTGTGATGGAGGATCCTAAGTTGTAGATCTGCCAAAAGTGGTGGCTGAGGCAAGTAGATTTGTGGGATTTGGAAAAAGATTGAAAAGTGAGGGGCTTTTCTTTCCTTTTTTTTTGTTGTTTAAAATGTTATAGCAAGAAAAGGGGCTCCTCTCCACTCTCTCAAGTCACACCCCTCCACACTTCTCAACATTCTTTGTTTCCACACTCCATCACCATGCTATCTGACCATGATCAATCCACATCAGCTTCAGGGTCTTCACAGGACTTGAACTCACAACCTCTCTGCTCCAAGGTGGCAGCTCTAACCACTAGGCTGTGGGAACTGCCTGGAAACAGGCCACGGCGAATGCGGTCTTGGCCTGTTTTGACAAAAAGAGAAAGCACACAGATTGGGACTTGAACCTAAGACCGAGCTACCTCTCAGGCTTGCCAGATAGAATTCGAGTCCCCCTCTCTCTTTGACACGCAGGGCCATAAAAACGAGAAAAGCTTCGGCTAGAAGCCTGAACAGCACGGTGTTGGGAGCTAGCCCGGCCGTAGAGTCGCCGAGCTAGCTCGGTCTTAGGCACGAGTTTGCCAAAACAGGCCAAGACCCTGATCGCCCCATCCAACTGACAAGCAGCTCCCACGGCGAATGGGGTCTTGGCCTGTTTTGACAAAAAGAGAAAGCACACAGATTGGGACTTGAACCTAAGACCGAGCTACCTCTCAGGCTTGCCAGATAGAATTCGAGTCCCCCTGAACAGCACGGTGCCGGGAGCTAGCCCGGCCGTAGAGTCGCCGAGCTAGCTCGGTCTTAGGCACGAGTTTGCCAAAACAGGCCAAGACCCTGATCGCCCCATCCAACTGACAAGCAGCTCCCACGGCTTAGTGGTTAGAGCAGCCGCCTTGGAACGCAGAGGTTGTGAGTTCGAGTCCCGTGGAGACCCCGCTGTTAACGGAAATGGATCGTGAGAACCAAGGAAGTCCGGTGGATTGGATGATGATGGACCAGAGGATATCGCTTGTTGGAGTGAGACAAAGAGAACATCAAGGAGAGCAGATGGCGGTCCGATGTTGTGGGAGAGAATAATGTCAAGGTAAGTGGTCAAAGGGGATCGTGGAAAAGGAGGAAGGTATAGTCGGAGAGGATCATCGGGGGGAAGGTGTCGTCTCCTCCCACTGCGGACAGGGAGGTGTAGTCTGAGGGGACTGTGGAGGAGGACCCTAGATGGAGGAGGACCCTAAGTTGGAGAGTTGCTAAAAGTGGTGGCTGAGGCAAGTAGATTTGTGGGGTTTGGCAAAAGATTGTAAAGTGAGGGGCTTTTATTTCCTTTTTTTTTGTTGTTTGAAAATTTTATATCAAGAAAAGGGGCTCCTCTCCGACTATACCTTCCTCCTATTCCACGATCCCCTCTGAGCACTTACCTCGACATTATACGCTCCCACGACACCGGACCGCCATCTGCTATCACACACACATACACAGTCGGATAGTATAGTCGGAGGGGATCGTGGGGAGGAAGTGGAGGAAGGTGTGATGGAGGATCCTAAGTTGTAGATCTGCCAAAAGTGGTGGCTGAGGCAAGTAGATTTGTGGGATTTGGAAAAAGATTGAAAAGTGAGGGGCTTTTCTTTCCTTTTTTTTTGTTGTTTAAAATGTTATAGCAAGAAAAGGGGCTCCTCTCCACTCTCTCAAGTCACACCCCTCCACACTTCTCAACATTCTTTGTTTCCACACTCCATCACCATGCTATCTGACCATGATCAATCCACATCAGCTTCAGGGTCTTCACAGGACTTGAACTCACAACCTCTCTGCTCCAAGGTGGCAGCTCTAACCACTAGGCTGTGGGAACTGCCTGGAAACAGGCCACGGCGAATGCGGTCTTGGCCTGTTTTGACAAAAAGAGAAAGCACACAGATTGGGACTTGAACCTAAGACCGAGCTACCTCTCAGGCTTGCCAGATAGAATTCGAGTCCCCCTCTCTCTTTGACACGCAGGGCCATAAAAACGAGAAAAGCTTCGGCTAGAAGCCTGAACAGCACGGTGTTGGGAGCTAGCCCGGCCGTAGAGTCGCCGAGCTAGCTCGGTCTTAGGCACGAGTTTGCCAAAACAGGCCAAGACCCTGATCGCCCCATCCAACTGACAAGCAGCTCCCACGGCGAATGGGGTCTTGGCCTGTTTTGACAAAAAGAGAAAGCACACAGATTGGGACTTGAACCTAAGACCGAGCTACCTCTCAGGCTTGCCAGATAGAATTCGAGTCCCCCTGAACAGCACGGTGCCGGGAGCTAGCCCGGCCGTAGAGTCGCCGAGCTAGCTCGGTCTTAGGCACGAGTTTGCCAAAACAGGCCAAGACCCTGATCGCCCCATCCAACTGACAAGCAGCTCCCACGGCTTAGTGGTTAGAGCAGCCGCCTTGGAACGCAGAGGTTGTGAGTTCGAGTCCCGTGGAGACCCCGCTGTTAACGGAAATGGATCGTGAGAACCAAGGAAGTCCGGTGGATTGGATGATGATGGACCAGAGGATATCGCTTGTTGGAGTGAGACAAAGAGAACATCAAGGAGAGCAGATGGCGGTCCGATGTTGTGGGAGAGAATAATGTCAAGGTAAGTGGTCAAAGGGGATCGTGGAAAAGGAGGAAGGTATAGTCGGAGAGGATCATCGGGGGGAAGGTGTCGTCTCCTCCCACTGCGGACAGGGAGGTGTAGTCTGAGGGGACTGTGGAGGAGGACCCTAGATGGAGGAGGACCCTAAGTTGGAGAGTTGCTAAAAGTGGTGGCTGAGGCAAGTAGATTTGTGGGGTTTGGCAAAAGATTGTAAAGTGAGGGGCTTTTATTTCCTTTTTTTTTGTTGTTTGAAAATTTTATATCAAGAAAAGGGGCTCCTCTCCGACTATACCTTCCTCCTATTCCACGATCCCCTCTGAGCACTTACCTCGACATTATACGCTCCCACGACACCGGACCGCCATCTGCTATCACACACACATACACAGTCGGATAGTATAGTCGGAGGGGATCGTGGGGAGGAAGTGGAGGAAGGTGTGATGGAGGATCCTAAGTTGTAGATCTGCCAAAAGTGGTGGCTGAGGCAAGTAGATTTGTGGGATTTGGAAAAAGATTGAAAAGTGAGGGGCTTTTCTTTCCTTTTTTTTTGTTGTTTAAAATGTTATAGCAAGAAAAGGGGCTCCTCTCCACTCTCTCAAGTCACACCCCTCCACACTTCTCAACATTCTTTGTTTCCACACTCCATCACCATGCTATCTGACCATGATCAATCCACATCAGCTTCAGGGTCTTCACAGGACTTGAACTCACAACCTCTCTGCTCCAAGGTGGCAGCTCTAACCACTAGGCTGTGGGAACTGCCTGGAAACAGGCCACGGCGAATGCGGTCTTGGCCTGTTTTGACAAAAAGAGAAAGCACACAGATTGGGACTTGAACCTAAGACCGAGCTACCTCTCAGGCTTGCCAGATAGAATTCGAGTCCCCCTCTCTCTTTGACACGCAGGGCCATAAAAACGAGAAAAGCTTCGGCTAGAAGCCTGAACAGCACGGTGTTGGGAGCTAGCCCGGCCGTAGAGTCGCCGAGCTAGCTCGGTCTTAGGCACGAGTTTGCCAAAACAGGCCAAGACCCTGATCGCCCCATCCAACTGACAAGCAGCTCCCACGGCGAATGGGGTCTTGGCCTGTTTTGACAAAAAGAGAAAGCACACAGATTGGGACTTGAACCTAAGACCGAGCTACCTCTCAGGCTTGCCAGATAGAATTCGAGTCCCCCTGAACAGCACGGTGCCGGGAGCTAGCCCGGCCGTAGAGTCGCCGAGCTAGCTCGGTCTTAGGCACGAGTTTGCCAAAACAGGCCAAGACCCTGATCGCCCCATCCAACTGACAAGCAGCTCCCACGGCTTAGTGGTTAGAGCAGCTGCCTTGGAACGCAGAGGTTGTGAGTTCGAGTCCCGTGGAGACCCCGCTGTTAACGGAAATGGATCGTGAGAACCAAGGAAGTCCGGTGGATTGGATGATGATGGACCAGAGGATATCGCTTGTTGGAGTGAGACAAAGAGAACATCAAGGAGAGCAGATGGCGGTCCGATGTTGTGGGAGAGAATAATGTCAAGGTAAGTGGTCAAAGGGGATCGTGGAAAAGGAGGAAGGTATAGTCGGAGAGGATCATCGGGGGGAAGGTGTCGTCTCCTCCCACTGCGGACAGGGAGGTGTAGTCTGAGGGGACTGTGGAGGAGGACCCTAGATGGAGGAGGACCCTAAGTTGGAGAGTTGCTAAAAGTGGTGGCTGAGGCAAGTAGATTTGTGGGGTTTGGCAAAAGATTGTAAAGTGAGGGGCTTTTATTTCCTTTTTTTTTGTTGTTTGAAAATTTTATATCAAGAAAAGGGGCTCCTCTCCGACTATACCTTCCTCCTATTCCACGATCCCCTCTGAGCACTTACCTCGACATTATACGCTCCCACGACACCGGACCGCCATCTGCTATCACACACACATACACAGTCGGATAGTATAGTCGGAGGGGATCGTGGGGAGGAAGTGGAGGAAGGTGTGATGGAGGATCCTAAGTTGTAGATCTGCCAAAAGTGGTGGCTGAGGCAAGTAGATTTGTGGGATTTGGAAAAAGATTGAAAAGTGAGGGGCTTTTCTTTCCTTTTTTTTTGTTGTTTAAAATGTTATAGCAAGAAAAGGGGCTCCTCTCCACTCTCTCAAGTCACACCCCTCCACACTTCTCAACATTCTTTGTTTCCACACTCCATCACCATGCTATCTGACCATGATCAATCCACATCAGCTTCAGGGTCTTCACAGGACTTGAACTCACAACCTCTCTGCTCCAAGGTGGCAGCTCTAACCACTAGGCTGTGGGAACTGCCTGGAAACAGGCCACGGCGAATGCGGTCTTGGCCTGTTTTGACAAAAAGAGAAAGCACACAGATTGGGACTTGAACCTAAGACCGAGCTACCTCTCAGGCTTGCCAGATAGAATTCGAGTCCCCCTCTCTCTTTGACACGCAGGGCCATAAAAACGAGAAAAGCTTCGGCTAGAAGCCTGAACAGCACGGTGTTGGGAGCTAGCCCGGCCGTAGAGTCGCCGAGCTAGCTCGGTCTTAGGCACGAGTTTGCCAAAACAGGCCAAGACCCTGATCGCCCCATCCAACTGACAAGCAGCTCCCACGGCGAATGGGGTCTTGGCCTGTTTTGACAAAAAGAGAAAGCACACAGATTGGGACTTGAACCTAAGACCGAGCTACCTCTCAGGCTTGCCAGATAGAATTCGAGTCCCCCTGAACAGCACGGTGCCGGGAGCTAGCCCGGCCGTAGAGTCGCCGAGCTAGCTCGGTCTTAGGCACGAGTTTGCCAAAACAGGCCAAGACCCTGATCGCCCCATCCAACTGACAAGCAGCTCCCACGGCTTAGTGGTTAGAGCAGCCGCCTTGGAACGCAGAGGTTGTGAGTTCGAGTCCCGTGGAGACCCCGCTGTTAACGGAAATGGATCGTGAGAACCAAGGAAGTCCGGTGGATTGGATGATGATGGACCAGAGGATATCGCTTGTTGGAGTGAGACAAAGAGAACATCAAGGAGAGCAGATGGCGGTCCGATGTTGTGGGAGAGAATAATGTCAAGGTAAGTGGTCAAAGGGGATCGTGGAAAAGGAGGAAGGTATAGTCGGAGAGGATCATCGGGGGGAAGGTGTCGTCTCCTCCCACTGCGGACAGGGAGGTGTAGTCTGAGGGGACTGTGGAGGAGGACCCTAGATGGAGGAGGACCCTAAGTTGGAGAGTTGCTAAAAGTGGTGGCTGAGGCAAGTAGATTTGTGGGGTTTGGCAAAAGATTGTAAAGTGAGGGGCTTTTATTTCCTTTTTTTTTGTTGTTTGAAAATTTTATATCAAGAAAAGGGGCTCCTCTCCGACTATACCTTCCTCCTATTCCACGATCCCCTCTGAGCACTTACCTCGACATTATACGCTCCCACGACACCGGACCGCCATCTGCTATCACACACACATACACAGTCGGATAGTATAGTCGGAGGGGATCGTGGGGAGGAAGTGGAGGAAGGTGTGATGGAGGATCCTAAGTTGTAGATCTGCCAAAAGTGGTGGCTGAGGCAAGTAGATTTGTGGGATTTGGAAAAAGATTGAAAAGTGAGGGGCTTTTCTTTCCTTTTTTTTTGTTGTTTAAAATGTTATAGCAAGAAAAGGGGCTCCTCTCCACTCTCTCAAGTCACACCCCTCCACACTTCTCAACATTCTTTGTTTCCACACTCCATCACCATGCTATCTGACCATGATCAATCCACATCAGCTTCAGGGTCTTCACAGGACTTGAACTCACAACCTCTCTGCTCCAAGGTGGCAGCTCTAACCACTAGGCTGTGGGAACTGCCTGGAAACAGGCCACGGCGAATGCGGTCTTGGCCTGTTTTGACAAAAAGAGAAAGCACACAGATTGGGACTTGAACCTAAGACCGAGCTACCTCTCAGGCTTGCCAGATAGAATTCGAGTCCCCCTCTCTCTTTGACACGCAGGGCCATAAAAACGAGAAAAGCTTCGGCTAGAAGCCTGAACAGCACGGTGTTGGGAGCTAGCCCGGCCGTAGAGTCGCCGAGCTAGCTCGGTCTTAGGCACGAGTTTGCCAAAACAGGCCAAGACCCTGATCGCCCCATCCAACTGACAAGCAGCTCCCACGGCGAATGGGGTCTTGGCCTGTTTTGACAAAAAGAGAAAGCACACAGATTGGGACTTGAACCTAAGACCGAGCTACCTCTCAGGCTTGCCAGATAGAATTCGAGTCCCCCTGAACAGCACGGTGCCGGGAGCTAGCCCGGCCGTAGAGTCGCCGAGCTAGCTCGGTCTTAGGCACGAGTTTGCCAAAACAGGCCAAGACCCTGATCGCCCCATCCAACTGACAAGCAGCTCCCACGGCTTAGTGGTTAGAGCAGCCGCCTTGGAACGCAGAGGTTGTGAGTTCGAGTCCCGTGGAGACCCCGCTGTTAACGGAAATGGATCGTGAGAACCAAGGAAGTCCGGTGGATTGGATGATGATGGACCAGAGGATATCGCTTGTTGGAGTGAGACAAAGAGAACATCAAGGAGAGCAGATGGCGGTCCGATGTTGTGGGAGAGAATAATGTCAAGGTAAGTGGTCAAAGGGGATCGTGGAAAAGGAGGAAGGTATAGTCGGAGAGGATCATCGGGGGGAAGGTGTCGTCTCCTCCCACTGCGGACAGGGAGGTGTAGTCTGAGGGGACTGTGGAGGAGGACCCTAGATGGAGGAGGACCCTAAGTTGGAGAGTTGCTAAAAGTGGTGGCTGAGGCAAGTAGATTTGTGGGGTTTGGCAAAAGATTGTAAAGTGAGGGGCTTTTATTTCCTTTTTTTTTGTTGTTTGAAAATTTTATATCAAGAAAAGGGGCTCCTCTCCGACTATACCTTCCTCCTATTCCACGATCCCCTCTGAGCACTTACCTCGACATTATACGCTCCCACGACACCGGACCGCCATCTGCTATCACACACACATACACAGTCGGATAGTATAGTCGGAGGGGATCGTGGGGAGGAAGTGGAGGAAGGTGTGATGGAGGATCCTAAGTTGTAGATCTGCCAAAAGTGGTGGCTGAGGCAAGTAGATTTGTGGGATTTGGAAAAAGATTGAAAAGTGAGGGGCTTTTCTTTCCTTTTTTTTTGTTGTTTAAAATGTTATAGCAAGAAAAGGGGCTCCTCTCCACTCTCTCAAGTCACACCCCTCCACACTTCTCAACATTCTTTGTTTCCACACTCCATCACCATGCTATCTGACCATGATCAATCCACATCAGCTTCAGGGTCTTCACAGGACTTGAACTCACAACCTCTCTGCTCCAAGGTGGCAGCTCTAACCACTAGGCTGTGGGAACTGCCTGGAAACAGGCCACGGCGAATGCGGTCTTGGCCTGTTTTGACAAAAAGAGAAAGCACACAGATTGGGACTTGAACCTAAGACCGAGCTACCTCTCAGGCTTGCCAGATAGAATTCGAGTCCCCCTCTCTCTTTGACACGCAGGGCCATAAAAACGAGAAAAGCTTCGGCTAGAAGCCTGAACAGCACGGTGTTGGGAGCTAGCCCGGCCGTAGAGTCGCCGAGCTAGCTCGGTCTTAGGCACGAGTTTGCCAAAACAGGCCAAGACCCTGATCGCCCCATCCAACTGACAAGCAGCTCCCACGGCGAATGGGGTCTTGGCCTGTTTTGACAAAAAGAGAAAGCACACAGATTGGGACTTGAACCTAAGACCGAGCTACCTCTCAGGCTTGCCAGATAGAATTCGAGTCCCCCTGAACAGCACGGTGCCGGGAGCTAGCCCGGCCGTAGAGTCGCCGAGCTAGCTCGGTCTTAGGCACGAGTTTGCCAAAACAGGCCAAGACCCTGATCGCCCCATCCAACTGACAAGCAGCTCCCACGGCTTAGTGGTTAGAGCAGCCGCCTTGGAACGCAGAGGTTGTGAGTTCGAGTCCCGTGGAGACCCCGCTGTTAACGGAAATGGATCGTGAGAACCAAGGAAGTCCGGTGGATTGGATGATGATGGACCAGAGGATATCGCTTGTTGGAGTGAGACAAAGAGAACATCAAGGAGAGCAGATGGCGGTCCGATGTTGTGGGAGAGAATAATGTCAAGGTAAGTGGTCAAAGGGGATCGTGGAAAAGGAGGAAGGTATAGTCGGAGAGGATCATCGGGGGGAAGGTGTCGTCTCCTCCCACTGCGGACAGGGAGGTGTAGTCTGAGGGGACTGTGGAGGAGGACCCTAGATGGAGGAGGACCCTAAGTTGGAGAGTTGCTAAAAGTGGTGGCTGAGGCAAGTAGATTTGTGGGGTTTGGCAAAAGATTGTAAAGTGAGGGGCTTTTATTTCCTTTTTTTTTGTTGTTTGAAAATTTTATATCAAGAAAAGGGGCTCCTCTCCGACTATACCTTCCTCCTATTCCACGATCCCCTCTGAGCACTTACCTCGACATTATACGCTCCCACGACACCGGACCGCCATCTGCTATCACACACACATACACAGTCGGATAGTATAGTCGGAGGGGATCGTGGGGAGGAAGTGGAGGAAGGTGTGATGGAGGATCCTAAGTTGTAGATCTGCCAAAAGTGGTGGCTGAGGCAAGTAGATTTGTGGGATTTGGAAAAAGATTGAAAAGTGAGGGGCTTTTCTTTCCTTTTTTTTTGTTGTTTAAAATGTTATAGCAAGAAAAGGGGCTCCTCTCCACTCTCTCAAGTCACACCCCTCCACACTTCTCAACATTCTTTGTTTCCACACTCCATCACCATGCTATCTGACCATGATCAATCCACATCAGCTTCAGGGTCTTCACAGGACTTGAACTCACAACCTCTCTGCTCCAAGGTGGCAGCTCTAACCACTAGGCTGTGGGAACTGCCTGGAAACAGGCCACGGCGAATGCGGTCTTGGCCTGTTTTGACAAAAAGAGAAAGCACACAGATTGGGACTTGAACCTAAGACCGAGCTACCTCTCAGGCTTGCCAGATAGAATTCGAGTCCCCCTCTCTCTTTGACACGCAGGGCCATAAAAACGAGAAAAGCTTCGGCTAGAAGCCTGAACAGCACGGTGTTGGGAGCTAGCCCGGCCGTAGAGTCGCCGAGCTAGCTCGGTCTTAGGCACGAGTTTGCCAAAACAGGCCAAGACCCTGATCGCCCCATCCAACTGACAAGCAGCTCCCACGGCGAATGGGGTCTTGGCCTGTTTTGACAAAAAGAGAAAGCACACAGATTGGGACTTGAACCTAAGACCGAGCTACCTCTCAGGCTTGCCAGATAGAATTCGAGTCCCCCTGAACAGCACGGTGCCGGGAGCTAGCCCGGCCGTAGAGTCGCCGAGCTAGCTCGGTCTTAGGCACGAGTTTGCCAAAACAGGCCAAGACCCTGATCGCCCCATCCAACTGACAAGCAGCTCCCACGGCTTAGTGGTTAGAGCAGCCGCCTTGGAACGCAGAGGTTGTGAGTTCGAGTCCCGTGGAGACCCCGCTGTTAACGGAAATGGATCGTGAGAACCAAGGAAGTCCGGTGGATTGGATGATGATGGACCAGAGGATATCGCTTGTTGGAGTGAGACAAAGAGAACATCAAGGAGAGCAGATGGCGGTCCGATGTTGTGGGAGAGAATAATGTCAAGGTAAGTGGTCAAAGGGGATCGTGGAAAAGGAGGAAGGTATAGTCGGAGAGGATCATCGGGGGGAAGGTGTCGTCTCCTCCCACTGCGGACAGGGAGGTGTAGTCTGAGGGGACTGTGGAGGAGGACCCTAGATGGAGGAGGACCCTAAGTTGGAGAGTTGCTAAAAGTGGTGGCTGAGGCAAGTAGATTTGTGGGGTTTGGCAAAAGATTGTAAAGTGAGGGGCTTTTATTTCCTTTTTTTTTGTTGTTTGAAAATTTTATATCAAGAAAAGGGGCTCCTCTCCGACTATACCTTCCTCCTATTCCACGATCCCCTCTGAGCACTTACCTCGACATTATACGCTCCCACGACACCGGACCGCCATCTGCTATCACACACACATACACAGTCGGATAGTATAGTCGGAGGGGATCGTGGGGAGGAAGTGGAGGAAGGTGTGATGGAGGATCCTAAGTTGTAGATCTGCCAAAAGTGGTGGCTGAGGCAAGTAGATTTGTGGGATTTGGAAAAAGATTGAAAAGTGAGGGGCTTTTCTTTCCTTTTTTTTTGTTGTTTAAAATGTTATAGCAAGAAAAGGGGCTCCTCTCCACTCTCTCAAGTCACACCCCTCCACACTTCTCAACATTCTTTGTTTCCACACTCCATCACCATGCTATCTGACCATGATCAATCCACATCAGCTTCAGGGTCTTCACAGGACTTGAACTCACAACCTCTCTGCTCCAAGGTGGCAGCTCTAACCACTAGGCTGTGGGAACTGCCTGGAAACAGGCCACGGCGAATGCGGTCTTGGCCTGTTTTGACAAAAAGAGAAAGCACACAGATTGGGACTTGAACCTAAGACCGAGCTACCTCTCAGGCTTGCCAGATAGAATTCGAGTCCCCCTCTCTCTTTGACACGCAGGGCCATAAAAACGAGAAAAGCTTCGGCTAGAAGCCTGAACAGCACGGTGTTGGGAGCTAGCCCGGCCGTAGAGTCGCCGAGCTAGCTCGGTCTTAGGCACGAGTTTGCCAAAACAGGCCAAGACCCTGATCGCCCCATCCAACTGACAAGCAGCTCCCACGGCGAATGGGGTCTTGGCCTGTTTTGACAAAAAGAGAAAGCACACAGATTGGGACTTGAACCTAAGACCGAGCTACCTCTCAGGCTTGCCAGATAGAATTCGAGTCCCCCTGAACAGCACGGTGCCGGGAGCTAGCCCGGCCGTAGAGTCGCCGAGCTAGCTCGGTCTTAGGCACGAGTTTGCCAAAACAGGCCAAGACCCTGATCGCCCCATCCAACTGACAAGCAGCTCCCACGGCTTAGTGGTTAGAGCAGCCGCCTTGGAACGCAGAGGTTGTGAGTTCGAGTCCCGTGGAGACCCCGCTGTTAACGGAAATGGATCGTGAGAACCAAGGAAGTCCGGTGGATTGGATGATGATGGACCAGAGGATATCGCTTGTTGGAGTGAGACAAAGAGAACATCAAGGAGAGCAGATGGCGGTCCGATGTTGTGGGAGAGAATAATGTCAAGGTAAGTGGTCAAAGGGGATCGTGGAAAAGGAGGAAGGTATAGTCGGAGAGGATCATCGGGGGGAAGGTGTCGTCTCCTCCCACTGCGGACAGGGAGGTGTAGTCTGAGGGGACTGTGGAGGAGGACCCTAGATGGAGGAGGACCCTAAGTTGGAGAGTTGCTAAAAGTGGTGGCTGAGGCAAGTAGATTTGTGGGGTTTGGCAAAAGATTGTAAAGTGAGGGGCTTTTATTTCCTTTTTTTTTGTTGTTTGAAAATTTTATATCAAGAAAAGGGGCTCCTCTCCGACTATACCTTCCTCCTATTCCACGATCCCCTCTGAGCACTTACCTCGACATTATACGCTCCCACGACACCGGACCGCCATCTGCTATCACACACACATACACAGTCGGATAGTATAGTCGGAGGGGATCGTGGGGAGGAAGTGGAGGAAGGTGTGATGGAGGATCCTAAGTTGTAGATCTGCCAAAAGTGGTGGCTGAGGCAAGTAGATTTGTGGGATTTGGAAAAAGATTGAAAAGTGAGGGGCTTTTCTTTCCTTTTTTTTTGTTGTTTAAAATGTTATAGCAAGAAAAGGGGCTCCTCTCCACTCTCTCAAGTCACACCCCTCCACACTTCTCAACATTCTTTGTTTCCACACTCCATCACCATGCTATCTGACCATGATCAATCCACATCAGCTTCAGGGTCTTCACAGGACTTGAACTCACAACCTCTCTGCTCCAAGGTGGCAGCTCTAACCACTAGGCTGTGGGAACTGCCTGGAAACAGGCCACGGCGAATGCGGTCTTGGCCTGTTTTGACAAAAAGAGAAAGCACACAGATTGGGACTTGAACCTAAGACCGAGCTACCTCTCAGGCTTGCCAGATAGAATTCGAGTCCCCCTCTCTCTTTGACACGCAGGGCCATAAAAACGAGAAAAGCTTCGGCTAGAAGCCTGAACAGCACGGTGTTGGGAGCTAGCCCGGCCGTAGAGTCGCCGAGCTAGCTCGGTCTTAGGCACGAGTTTGCCAAAACAGGCCAAGACCCTGATCGCCCCATCCAACTGACAAGCAGCTCCCACGGCGAATGGGGTCTTGGCCTGTTTTGACAAAAAGAGAAAGCACACAGATTGGGACTTGAACCTAAGACCGAGCTACCTCTCAGGCTTGCCAGATAGAATTCGAGTCCCCCTGAACAGCACGGTGCCGGGAGCTAGCCCGGCCGTAGAGTCGCCGAGCTAGCTCGGTCTTAGGCACGAGTTTGCCAAAACAGGCCAAGACCCTGATCGCCCCATCCAACTGACAAGCAGCTCCCACGGCTTAGTGGTTAGAGCAGCCGCCTTGGAACGCAGAGGTTGTGAGTTCGAGTCCCGTGGAGACCCCGCTGTTAACGGAAATGGATCGTGAGAACCAAGGAAGTCCGGTGGATTGGATGATGATGGACCAGAGGATATCGCTTGTTGGAGTGAGACAAAGAGAACATCAAGGAGAGCAGATGGCGGTCCGATGTTGTGGGAGAGAATAATGTCAAGGTAAGTGGTCAAAGGGGATCGTGGAAAAGGAGGAAGGTATAGTCGGAGAGGATCATCGGGGGGAAGGTGTCGTCTCCTCCCACTGCGGACAGGGAGGTGTAGTCTGAGGGGACTGTGGAGGAGGACCCTAGATGGAGGAGGACCCTAAGTTGGAGAGTTGCTAAAAGTGGTGGCTGAGGCAAGTAGATTTGTGGGGTTTGGCAAAAGATTGTAAAGTGAGGGGCTTTTATTTCCTTTTTTTTTGTTGTTTGAAAATTTTATATCAAGAAAAGGGGCTCCTCTCCGACTATACCTTCCTCCTATTCCACGATCCCCTCTGAGCACTTACCTCGACATTATACGCTCCCACGACACCGGACCGCCATCTGCTATCACACAAACATACACAGTCGGATAGTATAGTCGGAGGGGATCGTGGGGAGGAAGTGGAGGAAGGTGTGATGGAGGATCCTAAGTTGTAGATCTGCCAAAAGTGGTGGCTGAGGCAAGTAGATTTGTGGGATTTGGAAAAAGATTGAAAAGTGAGGGGCTTTTCTTTCCTTTTTTTTTGTTGTTTAAAATGTTATAGCAAGAAAAGGGGCTCCTCTCCACTCTCTCAAGTCACACCCCTCCACACTTCTCAACATTCTTTGTTTCCACACTCCATCACCATGCTATCTGACCATGATCAATCCACATCAGCTTCAGGGTCTTCACAGGACTTGAACTCACAACCTCTCTGCTCCAAGGTGGCAGCTCTAACCACTAGGCTGTGGGAACTGCCTGGAAACAGGCCACGGCGAATGCGGTCTTGGCCTGTTTTGACAAAAAGAGAAAGCACACAGATTGGGACTTGAACCTAAGACCGAGCTACCTCTCAGGCTTGCCAGATAGAATTCGAGTCCCCCTCTCTCTTTGACACGCAGGGCCATAAAAACGAGAAAAGCTTCGGCTAGAAGCCTGAACAGCACGGTGTTGGGAGCTAGCCCGGCCGTAGAGTCGCCGAGCTAGCTCGGTCTTAGGCACGAGTTTGCCAAAACAGGCCAAGACCCTGATCGCCCCATCCAACTGACAAGCAGCTCCCACGGCTTAGTGGTTAGAGCAGCCGCCTTGGAACGCAGAGGTTGTGAGTTCGAGTCCCGTGGAGACCCCGCTGTTAACGGAAATGGATCGTGAGAACCAAGGAAGTCCGGTGGATTGGATGATGATGGACCAGAGGATATCGCTTGTTGGAGTGAGACAAAGAGGACGTCAAGGAGAGCAGATGGCGGTCCGATGTTGTGGGAGAGAATAATGTCAAGGTAAGTGGTCAAAGGGGATTGTGGAAAAGGAGGAAGGTATAGTCGGAGAGGATCATCGGGGGGAAGGTGTCATCTCCTCCCACTGCGGACAGGGAGGTGTAGTCTGAGGGGACTGTGGAGGAGGACCCTAGATGGAGGAGGACCCTAAGTTGGAGAGTTGCTAAAAGTGGTGGCTGAGGCAAGTAGATTTGTGGGGTTTGGCAAAAGATTGTAAAGTGAGGGGCTTTTATTTCCTTTTTTTTTGTTGTTTGAAAATTTTATATCAAGAAAAGGGGCTCCTCTCCGACTATACCTTCCTCCTATTCCACGATCCCCTCTGAGCACTTACCTCGACATTATACGCTCCCACGACACCGGACCGCCATCTGCTATCACACACACATACACAGTCGGATAGTATAGTCGGAGGGGATCGTGGGGAGGAAGTGGAGGAAGGTGTGATGGAGGATCCTAAGTTGTAGATCTGCCAAAAGTGGTGGCTGAGGCAAGTAGATTTGTGGGATTTGGAAAAAGATTGAAAAGTGAGGGGCTTTTCTTTCCTTTTTTTTTTTGTTGTTTAAAATGTTAGAGCAAGAAAAGGGGCTCCTCTCCACTCTCTCAAGTCACACCCCTCCACCAAAACCCCCACCCATTTTCATCCAACGGTGCCTTCCTCCTCAACCGCACCACCCACCTTGCCACACTTCCCCCTCCACCATCAACTTACCCCCTATGGTACCCTCCCCACCTATATCACCCTGGCCCACTTACCTCTACACCAGCTACCACAGACAACTGCATCTCCAACACCTTCTGGACCCGTGACCATCAGTCGCTACACACACACACACACTTCTCAACATTCTTTGTTTCCACACTCCATCACCATGCTATCTGACCATGATCAATCCACATCAGCTTCAGGGTCTTCACAGGACTTGAACTCACAACCTCTCTGCTCCAAGGTGGCAGCTCTAACCACTAGGCTGTGGGAACTGCCTGGAAACAGGCCACGGCGAATGGGGTCTTGGCCTGTTTTGACAAAAAGAGAAAGCACACAGATTGGGACTTGAACCTAAGACCGAGCTACCTCTCAGGCTTGCCAGATAGAATTCGAGTCCCCCTGAACAGCACGGTGCCGGGAGCTAGCCCGGCCGTAGAGTCGCCGAGCTAGCTCGGTCTTAGGCACGAGTTTGCCAAAACAGGCCAAGACCCTGATCGCCCCATCCAACTGACAAGCAGCTCCCACGGCTTAGTGGTTAGAGCAGCCGCCTTGGAACGCAGAGGTTGTGAGTTCGAGTCCCGTGGAGACCCCGCTGTTAACGGAAATGGATCGTGAGAACCAAGGAAGTCCGGTGGATTGGATGATGATGGACCAGAGGATATTGCTTGTTGGAGTGAGACAAAGAGAACATCAAGGAGAGCAGATGGCGGTCCGATGTTGTGGGAGAGAATAATGTCAAGGTAAGTGGTCAAAGGGGATCGTGGAAAAGGAGGAAGGTATAGTTGGAGAGGATCATCGGGGGGAAGGTGTCGTCTCCTCCCACTGCGGACAGGGAGGTGTAGTCTGAGGGGACTGTGGAGGAGGACCCTAAGTTGGAGAGTTGCTAAAAGTGGTGGCTGAGGCAAGTAGATTTGTGGGGTTTGGCAAAAGATTGTAAAGTGAGGGGCTTTTATTTCCTTTTTTTTTGTTGTTTGAAAATTTTATATCAAGAAAAGGGGCTCCTCTCCGACTATACCTTCCTCCTATTCCACGATCCCCTCTGAGCACTTACCTCGACATTATACGCTCCCACGACACCGGACCGCCATCTGCTATCACACACACATACACAGTCGGATAGTATAGTCGGAGGGGATCGTGGGGAGGAAGTGGAGGAAGGTGTGATGGAGGATCCTAAGTTGTAGATCTGCCAAAAGTGGTGGCTGAGGCAAGTAGATTTGTGGGATTTGGAAAAAGATTTTTTTGTTGTTTAAAATGTTAGAGCAAGAAAAGGGGCTCCTCTCCACTCTCTCAAGTCACACCCCTCCACCAAAACCCCCACCCATTTTCATCCAACGGTGCCTTCCTCCTCAACCGCACCACCCACCCTGCCACACTTCCCCCTCCACCATCAACCTTACCCCCTATGGTACCCTCCCCACCTATATCACCCTGGCCCACTTACCTCTACACCAGCTACCACAGACAACTGCATCTCCAACACCTTCTGGACCCGTGACCATCAGTCGCTACACACACACACACACACACACACACACACACACACACACACACACTTCTCAACATTCTTTGTTTCCACACTCCATCACCATGCTATCTGACCATGATCAATCCACATCAGCTTCAGGGTCTTCACAGGACTTGAACTCACAACCTCTCTGCTCCAAGGTGGCAGCTCTAACCACTAGGCTGTGGGAACTGCCTGGAAACAGGCCACGGCGAATGGGGTCTTGGCCTGTTTTGACAAAAAGAGAAAGCACACAGATTGGGACTTGAACCTAAGACCGAGCTACCTCTCAGGCTTGCCAGATAGAATTCGAGTCCCCCTGAACAGCACGGTGCCGGGAGCTAGCCCGGCCGTAGAGTCGCCGAGCTAGCTCGGTCTTAGGCACGAGTTTGCCAAAACAGGCCAAGACCCTGATCGCCCCATCCAACTGACAAGCAGCTCCCACGGCTTAGTGGTTAGAGCAGCCGCCTTGGAACGCAGAGGTTGTGAGTTCGAGTCCCGTGGAGACCCCGCTGTTAACGGAAATGGATCGTGAGAACCAAGGAAGTCCGGTGGATTGGATGATGATGGACCAGAGGATATCGCTTGTTGGAGTGAGACAAAGAGGACGTCAAGGAGAGCAGATGGCAGTCCGATGTTGTGGGAGAGAATAATGTCAAGGTAAGTGGTCAAAGGGGATCGTGGAAAAGGAGGAAGGTATAGTCGGAGAGGATCATCGGGGGGAAGGTGTCATCTCCTCCCACTGCGGACAGGGAGGTGTAGTCTGAGGGGACTGTGGAGGAGGACCCTAGATGGAGGAGGACCCTAAGTTGGAGAGTTGCTAAAAGTGGTGGCTGAGGCAAGTAGATTTGTGGGGTTTGGCAAAAGATTGTAAAGTGAGGGGCTTTTATTTCCTTTTTTTTTGTTGTTTGAAAATTTTATATCAAGAAAAGGGGCTCCTCTCCGACTATACCTTCCTCCTATTCCACGATCCCCTCTGAGCACTTACCTCGACATTATACGCTCCCACGACACCGGACCGCCATCTGCTATCACACACACATACACAGTCGGATAGTATAGTCGGAGGGGATCGTGGGGAGGAAGTGGAGGAAGGTGTGATGGAGGATCCTAAGTTGTAGATCTGCCAAAAGTGGTGGCTGAGGCAAGTAGATTTGTGGGATTTGGAAAAAGATTGAAAAGTGAGGGGCTTTTCTTTCCTTTTTTTTTGTTGTTTAAAATGTTATAGCAAGAAAAGGGGCTCCTCTCCACTCTCTCAAGTCACACCCCTCCACACTTCTCAACATTCTTTGTTTCCACACTCCATCACCATGCTATCTGACCATGATCAATCCACATCAGCTTCAGGGTCTTCACAGGACTTGAACTCACAACCTCTCTGCTCCAAGGTGGCAGCTCTAACCACTAGGCTGTGGGAACTGCCTGGAAACAGGCCACGGCGAATGCGGTCTTGGCCTGTTTTGACAAAAAGAGAAAGCACACAGATTGGGACTTGAACCTAAGACCGAGCTACCTCTCAGGCTTGCCAGATAGAATTCGAGTCCCCCTCTCTCTTTGACACGCAGGGCCATAAAAACGAGAAAAGCTTCGGCTAGAAGCCTGAACAGCACGGTGTTGGGAGCTAGCCCGGCCGTAGAGTCGCCGAGCTAGCTCGGTCTTAGGCACGAGTTTGCCAAAACAGGCCAAGACCCTGATCGCCCCATCCAACTGACAAGCAGCTCCCACGGCGAATGGGGTCTTGGCCTGTTTTGACAAAAAGAGAAAGCACACAGATTGGGACTTGAACCTAAGACCGAGCTACCTCTCAGGCTTGCCAGATAGAATTCGAGTCCCCCTGAACAGCACGGTGCCGGGAGCTAGCCCGGCCGTAGAGTCGCCGAGCTAGCTCGGTCTTAGGCACGAGTTTGCCAAAACAGGCCAAGACCCTGATCGCCCCATCCAACTGACAAGCAGCTCCCACGGCTTAGTGGTTAGAGCAGCCGCCTTGGAACGCAGAGGTTGTGAGTTCGAGTCCCGTGGAGACCCCGCTGTTAACGGAAATGGATCGTGAGAACCAAGGAAGTCCGGTGGATTGGATGATGATGGACCAGAGGATATCGCTTGTTGGAGTGAGACAAAGAGAACATCAAGGAGAGCAGATGGCGGTCCGATGTTGTGGGAGAGAATAATGTCAAGGTAAGTGGTCAAAGGGGATCGTGGAAAAGGAGGAAGGTATAGTCGGAGAGGATCATCGGGGGGGAAGGTGTCGTCTCCTCCCACTGCGGACAGGGAGGTGTAGTCTGAGGGGACTGTGGAGGAGGACCCTAGATGGAGGAGGACCCTAAGTTGGAGAGTTGCTAAAAGTGGTGGCTGAGGCAAGTAGATTTGTGGGGTTTGGCAAAAGATTGTAAAGTGAGGGGCTTTTATTTCCTTTTTTTTTGTTGTTTGAAAATTTTATATCAAGAAAAGGGGCTCCTCTCCGACTATACCTTCCTCCTATTCCACGATCCCCTCTGAGCACTTACCTCGACATTATACGCTCCCACGACACCGGACCGCCATCTGCTATCACACACACATACACAGTCGGATAGTATAGTCGGAGGGGATCGTGGGGAGGAAGTGGAGGAAGGTGTGATGGAGGATCCTAAGTTGTAGATCTGCCAAAAGTGGTGGCTGAGGCAAGTAGATTTGTGGGATTTGGAAAAAGATTGAAAAGTGAGGGGCTTTTCTTTCCTTTTTTTTTGTTGTTTAAAATGTTATAGCAAGAAAAGGGGCTCCTCTCCACTCTCTCAAGTCACACCCCTCCACACTTCTCAACATTCTTTGTTTCCACACTCCATCACCATGCTATCTGACCATGATCAATCCACATCAGCTTCAGGGTCTTCACAGGACTTGAACTCACAACCTCTCTGCTCCAAGGTGGCAGCTCTAACCACTAGGCTGTGGGAACTGCCTGGAAACAGGCCACGGCGAATGCGGTCTTGGCCTGTTTTGACAAAAAGAGAAAGCACACAGATTGGGACTTGAACCTAAGACCGAGCTACCTCTCAGGCTTGCCAGATAGAATTCGAGTCCCCCTCTCTCTTTGACACGCAGGGCCATAAAAACGAGAAAAGCTTCGGCTAGAAGCCTGAACAGCACGGTGTTGGGAGCTAGCCCGGCCGTAGAGTCGCCGAGCTAGCTCGGTCTTAGGCACGAGTTTGCCAAAACAGGCCAAGACCCTGATCGCCCCATCCAACTGACAAGCAGCTCCCACGGCTTAGTGGTTAGAGCAGCCGCCTTGGAACGCAGAGGTTGTGAGTTCGAGTCCCGTGGAGACCCCGCTGTTAACGGAAATGGATCGTGAGAACCAAGGAAGTCCGGTGGATTGGATGATGATGGACCAGAGGATATCGCTTGTTGGAGTGAGACAAAGAGGACGTCAAGGAGAGCAGATGGCGGTCCGATGTTGTGGGAGAGAATAATGTCAAGGTAAGTGGTCAAAGGGGATTGTGGAAAAGGAGGAAGGTATAGTCGGAGAGGATCATCGGGGGGAAGGTGTCATCTCCTCCCACTGCGGACAGGGAGGTGTAGTCTGAGGGGACTGTGGAGGAGGACCCTAGATGGAGGAGGACCCTAAGTTGGAGAGTTGCTAAAAGTGGTGGCTGAGGCAAGTAGATTTGTGGGGTTTGGCAAAAGATTGTAAAGTGAGGGGCTTTTATTTCCTTTTTTTTTGTTGTTTGAAAATTTTATATCAAGAAAAGGGGCTCCTCTCCGACTATACCTTCCTCCTATTCCACGATCCCCTCTGAGCACTTACCTCGACATTATACGCTCCCACGACACCGGACCGCCATCTGCTATCACACACACATACACAGTCGGATAGTATAGTCGGAGGGGATCGTGGGGAGGAAGTGGAGGAAGGTGTGATGGAGGATCCTAAGTTGTAGATCTGCCAAAAGTGGTGGCTGAGGCAAGTAGATTTGTGGGATTTGGAAAAAGATTGAAAAGTGAGGGGCTTTTCTTTCCTTTTTTTTTTTGTTGTTTAAAATGTTAGAGCAAGAAAAGGGGCTCCTCTCCACTCTCTCAAGTCACACCCCTCCACCAAAACCCCCACCCATTTTCATCCAACGGTGCCTTCCTCCTCAACCGCACCACCCACCTTGCCACACTTCCCCCTCCACCATCAACTTACCCCCTATGGTACCCTCCCCACCTATATCACCCTGGCCCACTTACCTCTACACCAGCTACCACAGACAACTGCATCTCCAACACCTTCTGGACCCGTGACCATCAGTCGCTACACACACACACACACTTCTCAACATTCTTTGTTTCCACACTCCATCACCATGCTATCTGACCATGATCAATCCACATCAGCTTCAGGGTCTTCACAGGACTTGAACTCACAACCTCTCTGCTCCAAGGTGGCAGCTCTAACCACTAGGCTGTGGGAACTGCCTGGAAACAGGCCACGGCGAATGGGGTCTTGGCCTGTTTTGACAAAAAGAGAAAGCACACAGATTGGGACTTGAACCTAAGACCGAGCTACCTCTCAGGCTTGCCAGATAGAATTCGAGTCCCCCTGAACAGCACGGTGCCGGGAGCTAGCCCGGCCGTAGAGTCGCCGAGCTAGCTCGGTCTTAGGCACGAGTTTGCCAAAACAGGCCAAGACCCTGATCGCCCCATCCAACTGACAAGCAGCTCCCACGGCTTAGTGGTTAGAGCAGCCGCCTTGGAACGCAGAGGTTGTGAGTTCGAGTCCCGTGGAGACCCCGCTGTTAACGGAAATGGATCGTGAGAACCAAGGAAGTCCGGTGGATTGGATGATGATGGACCAGAGGATATTGCTTGTTGGAGTGAGACAAAGAGAACATCAAGGAGAGCAGATGGCGGTCCGATGTTGTGGGAGAGAATAATGTCAAGGTAAGTGGTCAAAGGGGATCGTGGAAAAGGAGGAAGGTATAGTTGGAGAGGATCATCGGGGGGAAGGTGTCGTCTCCTCCCACTGCGGACAGGGAGGTGTAGTCTGAGGGGACTGTGGAGGAGGACCCTAAGTTGGAGAGTTGCTAAAAGTGGTGGCTGAGGCAAGTAGATTTGTGGGGTTTGGCAAAAGATTGTAAAGTGAGGGGCTTTTATTTCCTTTTTTTTTGTTGTTTGAAAATTTTATATCAAGAAAAGGGGCTCCTCTCCGACTATACCTTCCTCCTATTCCACGATCCCCTCTGAGCACTTACCTCGACATTATACGCTCCCACGACACCGGACCGCCATCTGCTATCACACACACATACACAGTCGGATAGTATAGTCGGAGGGGATCGTGGGGAGGAAGTGGAGGAAGGTGTGATGGAGGATCCTAAGTTGTAGATCTGCCAAAAGTGGTGGCTGAGGCAAGTAGATTTGTGGGATTTGGAAAAAGATTTTTTTGTTGTTTAAAATGTTAGAGCAAGAAAAGGGGCTCCTCTCCACTCTCTCAAGTCACACCCCTCCACCAAAACCCCCACCCATTTTCATCCAACGGTGCCTTCCTCCTCAACCGCACCACCCACCTTGCCACACTTCCCCCTCCACCATCAACCTTACCCCCTATGGTACCCTCCCCACCTATATCACCCTGGCCCACTTACCTCTACACCAGCTACCACAGACAACTGCATCTCCAACACCTTCTGGACCCGTGACCATCAGTCGCTACACACACACACACACACACACACACACACACACACACACACTTCTCAACATTCTTTGTTTCCACACTCCATCACCATGCTATCTGACCATGATCAATCCACATCAGCTTCAGGGTCTTCACAGGACTTGAACTCACAACCTCTCTGCTCCAAGGTGGCAGCTCTAACCACTAGGCTGTGGGAACTGCCTGGAAACAGGCCACGGCGAATGGGGTCTTGGCCTGTTTTGACAAAAAGAGAAAGCACACAGATTGGGACTTGAACCTAAGACCGAGCTACCTCTCAGGCTTGCCAGATAGAATTCGAGTCCCCCTGAACAGCACGGTGCCGGGAGCTAGCCCGGCCGTAGAGTCGCCGAGCTAGCTCGGTCTTAGGCACGAGTTTGCCAAAACAGGCCAAGACCCTGATCGCCCCATCCAACTGACAAGCAGCTCCCACGGCTTAGTGGTTAGAGCAGCCGCCTTGGAACGCAGAGGTTGTGAGTTCGAGTCCCGTGGAGACCCCGCTGTTAACGGAAATGGATCGTGAGAACCAAGGAAGTCCGGTGGATTGGATGATGATGGACCAGAGGATATCGCTTGTTGGAGTGAGACAAAGAGGACATCGAGGAGAGCAGATGGCGGTCCGATGTTGTGGGAGAGAATAATGTCAAGGTAAGTGGTCAAAGGGGATCGTGGAAAAGGAGGAAGGTATAGTCGGAGAGGATCATCGGGGGGAAGGTGTCGTCTCCTCCCACTGCGGACAGGGAGGTGTAGTCTGAGGGGACTGTGGAGGAGGACCCTAGATGGAGGAGGACCCTAAGTTGGAGAGTTGCTAAAAGTGGTGGCTGAGGCAAGTAGATTTGTGGGGTTTGGCAAAAGATTGTAAAGTGAGGGGCTTTTATTTCCTTTTTTTTTGTTGTTTGAAAATTTTATATCAAGAAAAGGGGCTCCTCTCCGACTATACCTTCCTCCTATTCCACGATCCCCTCTGAGCACTTACCTCGACATTATACGCTCCCACGACACCGGACCGCCATCTGCTATCACACACACATACACAGTCGGATAGTATAGTCGGAGGGGATCGTGGGGAGGAAGTGGAGGAAGGTGTGATGGAGGATCCTAAGTTGTAGATCTGCCAAAAGTGGTGGCTGAGGCAAGTAGATTTGTGGGATTTGGAAAAAGATTGAAAAGTGAGGGGCTTTTCTTTCCTTTTTTTTTGTTGTTTAAAATGTTATAGCAAGAAAAGGGGCTCCTCTCCACTCTCTCAAGTCACACCCCTCCACACTTCTCAACATTCTTTGTTTCCACACTCCATCACCATGCTATCTGACCATGATCAATCCACATCAGCTTCAGGGTCTTCACAGGACTTGAACTCACAACCTCTCTGCTCCAAGGTGGCAGCTCTAACCACTAGGCTGTGGGAACTGCCTGGAAACAGGCCACGGCGAATGCGGTCTTGGCCTGTTTTGACAAAAAGAGAAAGCACACAGATTGGGACTTGAACCTAAGACCGAGCTACCTCTCAGGCTTGCCAGATAGAATTCGAGTCCCCCTCTCTCTTTGACACGCAGGGCCATAAAAACGAGAAAAGCTTCGGCTAGGAGCCTGAACAGCACGGTGTTGGGAGCTAGCCCGGCCGTAGAGTCGCCGAGCTAGCTCGGTCTTAGGCACGAGTTTGCCAAAACAGGCCAAGACCCTGATCGCCCCATCCAACTGACAAGCAGCTCCCACGGCGAATGGGGTCTTGGCCTGTTTTGACAAAAAGAGAAAGCACACAGATTGGGACTTGAACCTAAGACCGAGCTACCTCTCAGGCTTGCCAGATAGAATTCGAGTCCCCCTGAACAGCACGGTGCCGGGAGCTAGCCCGGCCGTAGAGTCGCCGAGCTAGCTCGGTCTTAGGCACGAGTTTGCCAAAACAGGCCAAGACCCTGATCGCCCCATCCAACTGACAAGCAGCTCCCACGGCTTAGTGGTTAGAGCAGCCGCCTTGGAACGCAGAGGTTGTGAGTTCGAGTCCCGTGGAGACCCCGCTGTTAACGGAAATGGATCGTGAGAACCAAGGAAGTCCGGTGGATTGGATGATGATGGACCAGAGGATATCGCTTGTTGGAGTGAGACAAAGAGAACATCAAGGAGAGCAGATGGCGGTCCGATGTTGTGGGAGAGAATAATGTCAAGGTAAGTGGTCAAAGGGGATCGTGGAAAAGGAGGAAGGTATAGTCGGAGAGGATCATCGGGGGGAAGGTGTCGTCTCCTCCCACTGCGGACAGGGAGGTGTAGTCTGAGGGGACTGTGGAGGAGGACCCTAGATGGAGGAGGACCCTAAGTTGGAGAGTTGCTAAAAGTGGTGGCTGAGGCAAGTAGATTTGTGGGGTTTGGCAAAAGATTGTAAAGTGAGGGGCTTTTATTTCCTTTTTTTTTGTTGTTTGAAAATTTTATATCAAGAAAAGGGGCTCCTCTCCGACTATACCTTCCTCCTATTCCACGATCCCCTCTGAGCACTTACCTCGACATTATACGCTCCCACGACACCGGACCGCCATCTGCTATCACACACACATACACAGTCGGATAGTATAGTCGGAGGGGATCGTGGGGAGGAAGTGGAGGAAGGTGTGATGGAGGATCCTAAGTTGTAGATCTGCCAAAAGTGGTGGCTGAGGCAAGTAGATTTGTGGGATTTGGAAAAAGATTTTTTTGTTGTTTAAAATGTTAGAGCAAGAAAAGGGGCTCCTCTCCACTCTCTCAAGTCACACCCCTCCACCAAAACCCCCACCCATTTTCATCCAACGGTGCCTTCCTCCTCAACCGCACCACCCACCTTGCCACACTTCCCCCTCCACCATCAACCTTACCCCCTATGGTACCCTCCCCACCTATATCACCCTGGCCCACTTACCTCTACACCAGCTACCACAGACAACTGCATCTCCAACACCTTCTGGACCCGTGACCATCAGTCGCTACACACACACACACACACACACACACACACACACACACACACACACACACACACACACACACACACTTCTCAACATTCTTTGTTTCCACACTCCATCACCATGCTATCTGACCATGATCAATCCACATCAGCTTCAGGGTCTTCACAGGACTTGAACTCACAACCTCTCTGCTCCAAGGTGGCAGCTCTAACCACTAGGCTGTGGGAACTGCCTGGAAACAGGCCACGGCGAATGGGGTCTTGGCCTGTTTTGACAAAAAGAGAAAGCACACAGATTGGGACTTGAACCTAAGACCGAGCTACCTCTCAGGCTTGCCAGATAGAATTCGAGTCCCCCTGAACAGCACGGTGCCGGGAGCTAGCCCGGCCGTAGAGTCGCCGAGCTAGCTCGGTCTTAGGCACGAGTTTGCCAAAACAGGCCAAGACCCTGATCGCCCCATCCAACTGACAAGCAGCTCCCACGGCTTAGTGGTTAGAGCAGCCGCCTTGGAACGCAGAGGTTGTGAGTTCGAGTCCCGTGGAGACCCCGCTGTTAACGGAAATGGATCGTGAGAACCAAGGAAGTCCGGTGGATTGGATGATGATGGACCAGAGGATATCGCTTGTTGGAGTGAGACAAAGAGGACATCGAGGAGAGCAGATGGCGGTCCGATGTTGTGGGAGAGAATAATGTCAAGGTAAGTGGTCAAAGGGGATCGTGGAAAAGGAGGAAGGTATAGTCGGAGAGGATCATCGGGGGGAAGGTGTCGTCTCCTCCCACTGCGGACAGGGAGGTGTAGTCTGAGGGGACTGTGGAGGAGGACCCTAGATGGAGGAGGACCCTAAGTTGGAGAGTTGCTAAAAGTGGTGGCTGAGGCAAGTAGATTTGTGGGGTTTGGCAAAAGATTGTAAAGTGAGGGGCTTTTATTTCCTTTTTTTTTGTTGTTTGAAAATTTTATATCAAGAAAAGGGGCTCCTCTCCGACTATACCTTCCTCCTATTCCACGATCCCCTCTGAGCACTTACCTCGACATTATACGCTCCCACGACACCGGACCGCCATCTGCTATCACACACACATACACAGTCGGATAGTATAGTCGGAGGGGATCGTGGGGAGGAAGTGGAGGAAGGTGTGATGGAGGATCCTAAGTTGTAGATCTGCCAAAAGTGGTGGCTGAGGCAAGTAGATTTGTGGGATTTGGAAAAAGATTGAAAAGTGAGGGGCTTTTCTTTCCTTTTTTTTTGTTGTTTAAAATGTTATAGCAAGAAAAGGGGCTCCTCTCCACTCTCTCAAGTCACACCCCTCCACACTTCTCAACATTCTTTGTTTCCACACTCCATCACCATGCTATCTGACCATGATCAATCCACATCAGCTTCAGGGTCTTCACAGGACTTGAACTCACAACCTCTCTGCTCCAAGGTGGCAGCTCTAACCACTAGGCTGTGGGAACTGCCTGGAAACAGGCCACGGCGAATGCGGTCTTGGCCTGTTTTGACAAAAAGAGAAAGCACACAGATTGGGACTTGAACCTAAGACCGAGCTACCTCTCAGGCTTGCCAGATAGAATTCGAGTCCCCCTCTCTCTTTGACACGCAGGGCCATAAAAACGAGAAAAGCTTCGGCTAGAAGCCTGAACAGCACGGTGTTGGGAGCTAGCCCGGCCGTAGAGTCGCCGAGCTAGCTCGGTCTTAGGCACGAGTTTGCCAAAACAGGCCAAGACCCTGATCGCCCCATCCAACTGACAAGCAGCTCCCACGGCGAATGGGGTCTTGGCCTGTTTTGACAAAAAGAGAAAGCACACAGATTGGGACTTGAACCTAAGACCGAGCTACCTCTCAGGCTTGCCAGATAGAATTCGAGTCCCCCTGAACAGCACGGTGCCGGGAGCTAGCCCGGCCGTAGAGTCGCCGAGCTAGCTCGGTCTTAGGCACGAGTTTGCCAAAACAGGCCAAGACCCTGATCGCCCCATCCAACTGACAAGCAGCTCCCACGGCTTAGTGGTTAGAGCAGCCGCCTTGGAACGCAGAGGTTGTGAGTTCGAGTCCCGTGGAGACCCCGCTGTTAACGGAAATGGATCGTGAGAACCAAGGAAGTCCGGTGGATTGGATGATGATGGACCAGAGGATATCGCTTGTTGGAGTGAGACAAAGAGAACATCAAGGAGAGCAGATGGCGGTCCGATGTTGTGGGAGAGAATAATGTCAAGGTAAGTGGTCAAAGGGGATCGTGGAAAAGGAGGAAGGTATAGTCGGAGAGGATCATCGGGGGGAAGGTGTCGTCTCCTCCCACTGCGGACAGGGAGGTGTAGTCTGAGGGGACTGTGGAGGAGGACCCTAGATGGAGGAGGACCCTAAGTTGGAGAGTTGCTAAAAGTGGTGGCTGAGGCAAGTAGATTTGTGGGGTTTGGCAAAAGATTGTAAAGTGAGGGGCTTTTATTTCCTTTTTTTTTGTTGTTTGAAAATTTTATATCAAGAAAAGGGGCTCCTCTCCGACTATACCTTCCTCCTATTCCACGATCCCCTCTGAGCACTTACCTCGACATTATACGCTCCCACGACACCGGACCGCCATCTGCTATCACACACACATACACAGTCGGATAGTATAGTCGGAGGGGATCGTGGGGAGGAAGTGGAGGAAGGTGTGATGGAGGATCCTAAGTTGTAGATCTGCCAAAAGTGGTGGCTGAGGCAAGTAGATTTGTGGGATTTGGAAAAAGATTGAAAAGTGAGGGGCTTTTCTTTCCTTTTTTTTTTTGTTGTTTAAAATGTTAGAGCAAGAAAAGGGGCTCCTCTCCACTCTCTCAAGTCACACCCCTCCACCAAAACCCCCACCCATTTTCATCCAACGGTGCCTTCCTCCTCAACCGCACCACCCACCTTGCCACACTTCCCCCTCCACCATCAACTTACCCCCTATGGTACCCTCCCCACCTATATCACCCTGGCCCACTTACCTCTACACCAGCTACCACAGACAACTGCATCTCCAACACCTTCTGGACCCGTGACCATCAGTCGCTACACACACACACACACTTCTCAACATTCTTTGTTTCCACACTCCATCACCATGCTATCTGACCATGATCAATCCACATCAGCTTCAGGGTCTTCACAGGACTTGAACTCACAACCTCTCTGCTCCAAGGTGGCAGCTCTAACCACTAGGCTGTGGGAACTGCCTGGAAACAGGCCACGGCGAATGGGGTCTTGGCCTGTTTTGACAAAAAGAGAAAGCACACAGATTGGGACTTGAACCTAAGACCGAGCTACCTCTCAGGCTTGCCAGATAGAATTCGAGTCCCCCTGAACAGCACGGTGCCGGGAGCTAGCCCGGCCGTAGAGTCGCCGAGCTAGCTCGGTCTTAGGCACGAGTTTGCCAAAACAGGCCAAGACCCTGATCGCCCCATCCAACTGACAAGCAGCTCCCACGGCTTAGTGGTTAGAGCAGCCGCCTTGGAACGCAGAGGTTGTGAGTTCGAGTCCCGTGGAGACCCCGCTGTTAACGGAAATGGATCGTGAGAACCAAGGAAGTCCGGTGGATTGGATGATGATGGACCAGAGGATATTGCTTGTTGGAGTGAGACAAAGAGAACATCAAGGAGAGCAGATGGCGGTCCGATGTTGTGGGAGAGAATAATGTCAAGGTAAGTGGTCAAAGGGGATCGTGGAAAAGGAGGAAGGTATAGTTGGAGAGGATCATCAGGGGGAAGGTGTCGTCTCCTCCCACTGCGGACAGGGAGGTGTAGTCTGAGGGGACTGTGGAGGAGGACCCTAAGTTGGAGAGTTGCTAAAAGTGGTGGCTGAGGCAAGTAGATTTGTGGGGTTTGGCAAAAGATTGTAAAGTGAGGGGCTTTTATTTCCTTTTTTTTTGTTGTTTGAAAATTTTATATCAAGAAAAGGGGCTCCTCTCCGACTATACCTTCCTCCTATTCCACGATCCCCTCTGAGCACTTACCTCGACATTATACGCTCCCACGACACCGGACCGCCATCTGCTATCACACACACATACACAGTCGGATAGTATAGTCGGAGGGGATCGTGGGGAGGAAGTGGAGGAAGGTGTGATGGAGGATCCTAAGTTGTAGATCTGCCAAAAGTGGTGGCTGAGGCAAGTAGATTTGTGGGATTTGGAAAAAGATTTTTTTGTTGTTTAAAATGTTAGAGCAAGAAAAGGGGCTCCTCTCCACTCTCTCAAGTCACACCCCTCCACCAAAACCCCCACCCATTTTCATCCAACGGTGCCTTCCTCCTCAACCGCACCACCCACCTTGCCACACTTCCCCCTCCACCATCAACCTTACCCCCTATGGTACCCTCCCCACCTATATCACCCTGGCCCACTTACCTCTACACCAGCTACCACAGACAACTGCATCTCCAACACCTTCTGGACCCGTGACCATCAGTCGCTACACACACACACACACACACACACACTTCTCAACATTCTTTGTTTCCACACTCCATCACCATGCTATCTGACCATGATCAATCCACATCAGCTTCAGGGTCTTCACAGGACTTGAACTCACAACCTCTCTGCTCCAAGGTGGCAGCTCTAACCACTAGGCTGTGGGAACTGCCTGGAAACAGGCCACGGCGAATGGGGTCTTGGCCTGTTTTGACAAAAAGAGAAAGCACACAGATTGGGACTTGAACCTAAGACCGAGCTACCTCTCAGGCTTGCCAGATAGAATTCGAGTCCCCCTGAACAGCACGGTGCCGGGAGCTAGCCCGGCCGTAGAGTCGCCGAGCTAGCTCGGTCTTAGGCACGAGTTTGCCAAAACAGGCCAAGACCCTGATCGCCCCATCCAACTGACAAGCAGCTCCCACGGCTTAGTGGTTAGAGCAGCCGCCTTGGAACGCAGAGGTTGTGAGTTCGAGTCCCGTGGAGACCCCGCTGTTAACGGAAATGGATCGTGAGAACCAAGGAAGTCCGGTGGATTGGATGATGATGGACCAGAGGATATCGCTTGTTGGAGTGAGACAAAGAGGACATCAAGGAGAGCAGATGGCGGTCCGATGTTGTGGGAGAGAATAATGTCAAGGTAAGTGGTCAAAGGGGATCGTGGAAAAGGAGGAAGGTATAGTCGGAGAGGATCATCGGGGGGAAGGTGTCGTCTCCTCCCACTGCGGACAGGGAGGTGTAGTCTGAGGGGACTGTGGAGGAGGACCCTAGATGGAGGAGGACCCTAAGTTGGAGAGTTGCTAAAAGTGGTGGCTGAGGCAAGTAGATTTGTGGGGTTTGGCAAAAGATTGTAAAGTGAGGGGCTTTTATTTCCTTTTTTTTTGTTGTTTGAAAATTTTATATCAAGAAAAGGGGCTCCTCTCCGACTATACCTTCCTCCTATTCCACGATCCCCTCTGAGCACTTACCTCGACATTATACGCTCCCACGACACCGGACCGCCATCTGCTATCACACACACATACACAGTCGGATAGTATAGTCGGAGGGGATCGTGGGGAGGAAGTGGAGGAAGGTGTGATGGAGGATCCTAAGTTGTAGATCTGCCAAAAGTGGTGGCTGAGGCAAGTAGATTTGTGGGATTTGGAAAAAGATTGAAAAGTGAGGGGCTTTTCTTTCCTTTTTTTTTGTTGTTTAAAATGTTATAGCAAGAAAAGGGGCTCCTCTCCACTCTCTCAAGTCACACCCCTCCACACTTCTCAACATTCTTTGTTTCCACACTCCATCACCATGCTATCTGACCATGATCAATCCACATCAGCTTCAGGGTCTTCACAGGACTTGAACTCACAACCTCTCTGCTCCAAGGTGGCAGCTCTAACCACTAGGCTGTGGGAACTGCCTGGAAACAGGCCACGGCGAATGCGGTCTTGGCCTGTTTTGACAAAAAGAGAAAGCACACAGATTGGGACTTGAACCTAAGACCGAGCTACCTCTCAGGCTTGCCAGATAGAATTCGAGTCCCCCTCTCTCTTTGACACGCAGGGCCATAAAAACGAGAAAAGCTTCGGCTAGGAGCCTGAACAGCACGGTGTTGGGAGCTAGCCCGGCCGTAGAGTCGCCGAGCTAGCTCGGTCTTAGGCACGAGTTTGCCAAAACAGGCCAAGACCCTGATCGCCCCATCCAACTGACAAGCAGCTCCCACGGCGAATGGGGTCTTGGCCTGTTTTGACAAAAAGAGAAAGCACACAGATTGGGACTTGAACCTAAGACCGAGCTACCTCTCAGGCTTGCCAGATAGAATTCGAGTCCCCCTGAACAGCACGGTGCCGGGAGCTAGCCCGGCCGTAGAGTCGCCGAGCTAGCTCGGTCTTAGGCACGAGTTTGCCAAAACAGGCCAAGACCCTGATCGCCCCATCCAACTGACAAGCAGCTCCCACGGCTTAGTGGTTAGAGCAGCCGCCTTGGAACGCAGAGGTTGTGAGTTCGAGTCCCGTGGAGACCCCGCTGTTAACGGAAATGGATCGTGAGAACCAAGGAAGTCCGGTGGATTGGATGATGATGGACCAGAGGATATCGCTTGTTGGAGTGAGACAAAGAGAACATCAAGGAGAGCAGATGGCGGTCCGATGTTGTGGGAGAGAATAATGTCAAGGTAAGTGGTCAAAGGGGATCGTGGAAAAGGAGGAAGGTATAGTCGGAGAGGATCATCGGGGGGAAGGTGTCGTCTCCTCCCACTGCGGACAGGGAGGTGTAGTCTGAGGGGACTGTGGAGGAGGACCCTAGATGGAGGAGGACCCTAAGTTGGAGAGTTGCTAAAAGTGGTGGCTGAGGCAAGTAGATTTGTGGGGTTTGGCAAAAGATTGTAAAGTGAGGGGCTTTTATTTCCTTTTTTTTTGTTGTTTGAAAATTTTATATCAAGAAAAGGGGCTCCTCTCCGACTATACCTTCCTCCTATTCCACGATCCCCTCTGAGCACTTACCTCGACATTATACGCTCCCACGACACCGGACCGCCATCTGCTATCACACACACATACACAGTCGGATAGTATAGTCGGAGGGGATCGTGGGGAGGAAGTGGAGGAAGGTGTGATGGAGGATCCTAAGTTGTAGATCTGCCAAAAGTGGTGGCTGAGGCAAGTAGATTTGTGGGATTTGGAAAAAGATTGAAAAGTGAGGGGCTTTTCTTTCCTTTTTTTTTGTTGTTTAAAATGTTATAGCAAGAAAAGGGGCTCCTCTCCACTCTCTCAAGTCACACCCCTCCACACTTCTCAACATTCTTTGTTTCCACACTCCATCACCATGCTATCTGACCATGATCAATCCACATCAGCTTCAGGGTCTTCACAGGACTTGAACTCACAACCTCTCTGCTCCAAGGTGGCAGCTCTAACCACTAGGCTGTGGGAACTGCCTGGAAACAGGCCACGGCGAATGCGGTCTTGGCCTGTTTTGACAAAAAGAGAAAGCACACAGATTGGGACTTGAACCTAAGACCGAGCTACCTCTCAGGCTTGCCAGATAGAATTCGAGTCCCCCTCTCTCTTTGACACGCAGGGCCATAAAAACGAGAAAAGCTTCGGCTAGAAGCCTGAACAGCACGGTGTTGGGAGCTAGCCCAGCCGTAGAGTCGCCGAGCTAGCTCGGTCTTAGGCACGAGTTTGCCAAAACAGGCCAAGACCCTGATCGCCCCACCCAACTGACAAGCAGCTCCCACGGCTTAGTGGTTAGAGCAGCCGCCTTGGAACGCAGAGGTTGTGAGTTCGAGTCCCGTGGAGACCCCGCTGTTAACGGAAATGGATCGTGAGAACCAAGGAAGTCCGGTGGATTGGATGATGATGGACCAGAGGATATCGCTTGTTGGAGTGAGACAAAGAGGACGTCAAGGAGAGCAGATGGCAGTCCGATGTTGTGGGAGAGAATAATGTCAAGGTAAGTGGTCAAAGGGGATCGTGGAAAAGGAGGAAGGTATAGTCGGAGAGGATCATCGGGGGGAAGGTGTCATCTCCTCCCACTGCGGACAGGGAGGTGTAGTCTGAGGGGACTGTGGAGGAGGACCCTAGATGGAGGAGGACCCTAAGTTGGAGAGTTGCTAAAAGTGGTGGCTGAGGCAAGTAGATTTGTGGGGTTTGGCAAAAGATTGTAAAGTGAGGGGCTTTTATTTCCTTTTTTTTTGTTGTTTGAAAATTTTATATCAAGAAAAGGGGCTCCTCTCCGACTATACCTTCCTCCTATTCCACGATCCCCTCTGAGCACTTACCTCGACATTATACGCTCCCACGACACCGGACCGCCATCTGCTATCACACACACATACACAGTCGGATAGTATAGTCGGAGGGGATCGTGGGGAGGAAGTGGAGGAAGGTGTGATGGAGGATCCTAAGTTGTAGATCTGCCAAAAGTGGTGGCTGAGGCAAGTAGATTTGTGGGATTTGGAAAAAGATTGAAAAGTGAGGGGCTTTTCTTTCCTTTTTTTTTGTTGTTTAAAATGTTATAGCAAGAAAAGGGGCTCCTCTCCACTCTCTCAAGTCACACCCCTCCACACTTCTCAACATTCTTTGTTTCCACACTCCATCACCATGCTATCTGACCATGATCAATCCACATCAGCTTCAGGGTCTTCACAGGACTTGAACTCACAACCTCTCTGCTCCAAGGTGGCAGCTCTAACCACTAGGCTGTGGGAACTGCCTGGAAACAGGCCACGGCGAATGCGGTCTTGGCCTGTTTTGACAAAAAGAGAAAGCACACAGATTGGGACTTGAACCTAAGACCGAGCTACCTCTCAGGCTTGCCAGATAGAATTCGAGTCCCCCTCTCTCTTTGACACGCAGGGCCATAAAAACGAGAAAAGCTTCGGCTAGAAGCCTGAACAGCACGGTGTTGGGAGCTAGCCCGGCCGTAGAGTCGCCGAGCTAGCTCGGTCTTAGGCACGAGTTTGCCAAAACAGGCCAAGACCCTGATCGCCCCATCCAACTGACAAGCAGCTCCCACGGCTTAGTGGTTAGAGCAGCCGCCTTGGAACGCAGAGGTTGTGAGTTCGAGTCCCGTGGAGACCCCGCTGTTAACGGAAATGGATCGTGAGAACCAAGGAAGTCCGGTGGATTGGATGATGATGGACCAGAGGATATCGCTTGTTGGAGTGAGACAAAGAGGACGTCAAGGAGAGCAGATGGCGGTCCGATGTTGTGGGAGAGAATAATGTCAAGGTAAGTGGTCAAAGGGGATTGTGGAAAAGGAGGAAGGTATAGTCGGAGAGGATCATCGGGGGGAAGGTGTCATCTCCTCCCACTGCGGACAGGGAGGTGTAGTCTGAGGGGACTGTGGAGGAGGACCCTAGATGGAGGAGGACCCTAAGTTGGAGAGTTGCTAAAAGTGGTGGCTGAGGCAAGTAGATTTGTGGGGTTTGGCAAAAGATTGTAAAGTGAGGGGCTTTTATTTCCTTTTTTTTTGTTGTTTGAAAATTTTATATCAAGAAAAGGGGCTCCTCTCCGACTATACCTTCCTCCTATTCCACGATCCCCTCTGAGCACTTACCTCGACATTATACGCTCCCACGACACCGGACCGCCATCTGCTATCACACACACATACACAGTCGGATAGTATAGTCGGAGGGGATCGTGGGGAGGAAGTGGAGGAAGGTGTGATGGAGGATCCTAAGTTGTAGATCTGCCAAAAGTGGTGGCTGAGGCAAGTAGATTTGTGGGATTTGGAAAAAGATTTTTTTGTTGTTTAAAATGTTAGAGCAAGAAAAGGGGCTCCTCTCCACTCTCTCAAGTCACACCCCTCCACCAAAACCCCCACCCATTTTCATCCAACGGTGCCTTCCTCCTCAACCGCACCACCCACCTTGCCACACTTCCCCCTCCACCATCAACCTTACCCCCTATGGTACCCTCCCCACCTATATCACCCTGGCCCACTTACCTCTACACCAGCTACCACAGACAACTGCATCTCCAACACCTTCTGGACCCGTGACCATCAGTCGCTACACACACACACACACACACACACTTCTCAACATTCTTTGTTTCCACACTCCATCACCATGCTATCTGACCATGATCAATCCACATCAGCTTCAGGGTCTTCACAGGACTTGAACTCACAACCTCTCTGCTCCAAGGTGGCAGCTCTAACCACTAGGCTGTGGGAACTGCCTGGAAACAGGCCACGGCGAATGGGGTCTTGGCCTGTTTTGACAAAAAGAGAAAGCACACAGATTGGGACTTGAACCTAAGACCGAGCTACCTCTCAGGCTTGCCAGATAGAATTCGAGTCCCCCTGAACAGCACGGTGCCGGGAGCTAGCCCGGCCGTAGAGTCGCCGAGCTAGCTCGGTCTTAGGCACGAGTTTGCCAAAACAGGCCAAGACCCTGATCGCCCCATCCAACTGACAAGCAGCTCCCACGGCTTAGTGGTTAGAGCAGCCGCCTTGGAACGCAGAGGTTGTGAGTTCGAGTCCCGTGGAGACCCCGCTGTTAACGGAAATGGATCGTGAGAACCAAGGAAGTCCGGTGGATTGGATGATGATGGACCAGAGGATATCGCTTGTTGGAGTGAGACAAAGAGGACATCAAGGAGAGCAGATGGCGGTCCGATGTTGTGGGAGAGAATAATGTCAAGGTAAGTGGTCAAAGGGGATCGTGGAAAAGGAGGAAGGTATAGTCGGAGAGGATCATCGGGGGGAAGGTGTCGTCTCCTCCCACTGCGGACAGGGAGGTGTAGTCTGAGGGGACTGTGGAGGAGGACCCTAGATGGAGGAGGACCCTAAGTTGGAGAGTTGCTAAAAGTGGTGGCTGAGGCAAGTAGATTTGTGGGGTTTGGCAAAAGATTGTAAAGTGAGGGGCTTTTATTTCCTTTTTTTTTGTTGTTTGAAAATTTTATATCAAGAAAAGGGGCTCCTCTCCGACTATACCTTCCTCCTATTCCACGATCCCCTCTGAGCACTTACCTCGACATTATACGCTCCCACGACACCGGACCGCCATCTGCTATCACACACACATACACAGTCGGATAGTATAGTCGGAGGGGATCGTGGGGAGGAAGTGGAGGAAGGTGTGATGGAGGATCCTAAGTTGTAGATCTGCCAAAAGTGGTGGCTGAGGCAAGTAGATTTGTGGGATTTGGAAAAAGATTGAAAAGTGAGGGGCTTTTCTTTCCTTTTTTTTTGTTGTTTAAAATGTTATAGCAAGAAAAGGGGCTCCTCTCCACTCTCTCAAGTCACACCCCTCCACACTTCTCAACATTCTTTGTTTCCACACTCCATCACCATGCTATCTGACCATGATCAATCCACATCAGCTTCAGGGTCTTCACAGGACTTGAACTCACAACCTCTCTGCTCCAAGGTGGCAGCTCTAACCACTAGGCTGTGGGAACTGCCTGGAAACAGGCCACGGCGAATGCGGTCTTGGCCTGTTTTGACAAAAAGAGAAAGCACACAGATTGGGACTTGAACCTAAGACCGAGCTACCTCTCAGGCTTGCCAGATAGAATTCGAGTCCCCCTCTCTCTTTGACACGCAGGGCCATAAAAACGAGAAAAGCTTCGGCTAGGAGCCTGAACAGCACGGTGTTGGGAGCTAGCCCGGCCGTAGAGTCGCCGAGCTAGCTCGGTCTTAGGCACGAGTTTGCCAAAACAGGCCAAGACCCTGATCGCCCCATCCAACTGACAAGCAGCTCCCACGGCGAATGGGGTCTTGGCCTGTTTTGACAAAAAGAGAAAGCACACAGATTGGGACTTGAACCTAAGACCGAGCTACCTCTCAGGCTTGCCAGATAGAATTCGAGTCCCCCTGAACAGCACGGTGCCGGGAGCTAGCCCGGCCGTAGAGTCGCCGAGCTAGCTCGGTCTTAGGCACGAGTTTGCCAAAACAGGCCAAGACCCTGATCGCCCCATCCAACTGACAAGCAGCTCCCACGGCTTAGTGGTTAGAGCAGCCGCCTTGGAACGCAGAGGTTGTGAGTTCGAGTCCCGTGGAGACCCCGCTGTTAACGGAAATGGATCGTGAGAACCAAGGAAGTCCGGTGGATTGGATGATGATGGACCAGAGGATATCGCTTGTTGGAGTGAGACAAAGAGAACATCAAGGAGAGCAGATGGCGGTCCGATGTTGTGGGAGAGAATAATGTCAAGGTAAGTGGTCAAAGGGGATCGTGGAAAAGGAGGAAGGTATAGTCGGAGAGGATCATCGGGGGGAAGGTGTCGTCTCCTCCCACTGCGGACAGGGAGGTGTAGTCTGAGGGGACTGTGGAGGAGGACCCTAGATGGAGGAGGACCCTAAGTTGGAGAGTTGCTAAAAGTGGTGGCTGAGGCAAGTAGATTTGTGGGGTTTGGCAAAAGATTGTAAAGTGAGGGGCTTTTATTTCCTTTTTTTTTGTTGTTTGAAAATTTTATATCAAGAAAAGGGGCTCCTCTCCGACTATACCTTCCTCCTATTCCACGATCCCCTCTGAGCACTTACCTCGACATTATACGCTCCCACGACACCGGACCGCCATCTGCTATCACACACACATACACAGTCGGATAGTATAGTCGGAGGGGATCGTGGGGAGGAAGTGGAGGAAGGTGTGATGGAGGATCCTAAGTTGTAGATCTGCCAAAAGTGGTGGCTGAGGCAAGTAGATTTGTGGGATTTGGAAAAAGATTGAAAAGTGAGGGGCTTTTCTTTCCTTTTTTTTTGTTGTTTAAAATGTTATAGCAAGAAAAGGGGCTCCTCTCCACTCTCTCAAGTCACACCCCTCCACACTTCTCAACATTCTTTGTTTCCACACTCCATCACCATGCTATCTGACCATGATCAATCCACATCAGCTTCAGGGTCTTCACAGGACTTGAACTCACAACCTCTCTGCTCCAAGGTGGCAGCTCTAACCACTAGGCTGTGGGAACTGCCTGGAAACAGGCCACGGCGAATGCGGTCTTGGCCTGTTTTGACAAAAAGAGAAAGCACACAGATTGGGACTTGAACCTAAGACCGAGCTACCTCTCAGGCTTGCCAGATAGAATTCGAGTCCCCCTCTCTCTTTGACACGCAGGGCCATAAAAACGAGAAAAGCTTCGGCTAGAAGCCTGAACAGCACGGTGTTGGGAGCTAGCCCGGCCGTAGAGTCGCCGAGCTAGCTCGGTCTTAGGCACGAGTTTGCCAAAACAGGCCAAGACCCTGATCGCCCCATCCAACTGACAAGCAGCTCCCACGGCGAATGGGGTCTTGGCCTGTTTTGACAAAAAGAGAAAGCACACAGATTGGGACTTGAACCTAAGACCGAGCTACCTCTCAGGCTTGCCAGATAGAATTCGAGTCCCCCTGAACAGCACGGTGCCGGGAGCTAGCCCGGCCGTAGAGTCGCCGAGCTAGCTCGGTCTTAGGCACGAGTTTGCCAAAACAGGCCAAGACCCTGATCGCCCCATCCAACTGACAAGCAGCTCCCACGGCTTAGTGGTTAGAGCAGCCGCCTTGGAACGCAGAGGTTGTGAGTTCGAGTCCCGTGGAGACCCCGCTGTTAACGGAAATGGATCGTGAGAACCAAGGAAGTCCGGTGGATTGGATGATGATGGACCAGAGGATATCGCTTGTTGGAGTGAGACAAAGAGAACATCAAGGAGAGCAGATGGCGGTCCGATGTTGTGGGAGAGAATAATGTCAAGGTAAGTGGTCAAAGGGGATCGTGGAAAAGGAGGAAGGTATAGTCGGAGAGGATCATCGGGGGGAAGGTGTCGTCTCCTCCCACTGCGGACAGGGAGGTGTAGTCTGAGGGGACTGTGGAGGAGGACCCTAGATGGAGGAGGACCCTAAGTTGGAGAGTTGCTAAAAGTGGTGGCTGAGGCAAGTAGATTTGTGGGGTTTGGCAAAAGATTGTAAAGTGAGGGGCTTTTATTTCCTTTTTTTTTGTTGTTTGAAAATTTTATATCAAGAAAAGGGGCTCCTCTCCGACTATACCTTCCTCCTATTCCACGATCCCCTCTGAGCACTTACCTCGACATTATACGCTCCCACGACACCGGACCGCCATCTGCTATCACACACACATACACAGTCGGATAGTATAGTCGGAGGGGATCGTGGGGAGGAAGTGGAGGAAGGTGTGATGGAGGATCCTAAGTTGTAGATCTGCCAAAAGTGGTGGCTGAGGCAAGTAGATTTGTGGGATTTGGAAAAAGATTGAAAAGTGAGGGGCTTTTCTTTCCTTTTTTTTTGTTGTTTAAAATGTTATAGCAAGAAAAGGGGCTCCTCTCCACTCTCTCAAGTCACACCCCTCCACACTTCTCAACATTCTTTGTTTCCACACTCCATCACCATGCTATCTGACCATGATCAATCCACATCAGCTTCAGGGTCTTCACAGGACTTGAACTCACAACCTCTCTGCTCCAAGGTGGCAGCTCTAACCACTAGGCTGTGGGAACTGCCTGGAAACAGGCCACGGCGAATGCGGTCTTGGCCTGTTTTGACAAAAAGAGAAAGCACACAGATTGGGACTTGAACCTAAGACCGAGCTACCTCTCAGGCTTGCCAGATAGAATTCGAGTCCCCCTCTCTCTTTGACACGCAGGGCCATAAAAACGAGAAAAGCTTCGGCTAGAAGCCTGAACAGCACGGTGTTGGGAGCTAGCCCGGCCGTAGAGTCGCCGAGCTAGCTCGGTCTTAGGCACGAGTTTGCCAAAACAGGCCAAGACCCTGATCGCCCCATCCAACTGACAAGCAGCTCCCACGGCGAATGGGGTCTTGGCCTGTTTTGACAAAAAGAGAAAGCACACAGATTGGGACTTGAACCTAAGACCGAGCTACCTCTCAGGCTTGCCAGATAGAATTCGAGTCCCCCTGAACAGCACGGTGCCGGGAGCTAGCCCGGCCGTAGAGTCGCCGAGCTAGCTCGGTCTTAGGCACGAGTTTGCCAAAACAGGCCAAGACCCTGATCGCCCCATCCAACTGACAAGCAGCTCCCACGGCTTAGTGGTTAGAGCAGCCGCCTTGGAACGCAGAGGTTGTGAGTTCGAGTCCCGTGGAGACCCCGCTGTTAACGGAAATGGATCGTGAGAACCAAGGAAGTCCGGTGGATTGGATGATGATGGACCAGAGGATATCGCTTGTTGGAGTGAGACAAAGAGAACATCAAGGAGAGCAGATGGCGGTCCGATGTTGTGGGAGAGAATAATGTCAAGGTAAGTGGTCAAAGGGGATCGTGGAAAAGGAGGAAGGTATAGTCGGAGAGGATCATCGGGGGGAAGGTGTCGTCTCCTCCCACTGCGGACAGGGAGGTGTAGTCTGAGGGGACTGTGGAGGAGGACCCTAGATGGAGGAGGACCCTAAGTTGGAGAGTTGCTAAAAGTGGTGGCTGAGGCAAGTAGATTTGTGGGGTTTGGCAAAAGATTGTAAAGTGAGGGGCTTTTATTTCCTTTTTTTTTGTTGTTTGAAAATTTTATATCAAGAAAAGGGGCTCCTCTCCGACTATACCTTCCTCCTATTCCACGATCCCCTCTGAGCACTTACCTCGACATTATACGCTCCCACGACACCGGACCGCCATCTGCTATCACACACACATACACAGTCGGATAGTATAGTCGGAGGGGATCGTGGGGAGGAAGTGGAGGAAGGTGTGATGGAGGATCCTAAGTTGTAGATCTGCCAAAAGTGGTGGCTGAGGCAAGTAGATTTGTGGGATTTGGAAAAAGATTGAAAAGTGAGGGGCTTTTCTTTCCTTTTTTTTTGTTGTTTAAAATGTTATAGCAAGAAAAGGGGCTCCTCTCCACTCTCTCAAGTCACACCCCTCCACACTTCTCAACATTCTTTGTTTCCACACTCCATCACCATGCTATCTGACCATGATCAATCCACATCAGCTTCAGGGTCTTCACAGGACTTGAACTCACAACCTCTCTGCTCCAAGGTGGCAGCTCTAACCACTAGGCTGTGGGAACTGCCTGGAAACAGGCCACGGCGAATGCGGTCTTGGCCTGTTTTGACAAAAAGAGAAAGCACACAGATTGGGACTTGAACCTAAGACCGAGCTACCTCTCAGGCTTGCCAGATAGAATTCGAGTCCCCCTCTCTCTTTGACACGCAGGGCCATAAAAACGAGAAAAGCTTCGGCTAGAAGCCTGAACAGCACGGTGTTGGGAGCTAGCCCGGCCGTAGAGTCGCCGAGCTAGCTCGGTCTTAGGCACGAGTTTGCCAAAACAGGCCAAGACCCTGATCGCCCCATCCAACTGACAAGCAGCTCCCACGGCGAATGGGGTCTTGGCCTGTTTTGACAAAAAGAGAAAGCACACAGATTGGGACTTGAACCTAAGACCGAGCTACCTCTCAGGCTTGCCAGATAGAATTCGAGTCCCCCTGAACAGCACGGTGCCGGGAGCTAGCCCGGCCGTAGAGTCGCCGAGCTAGCTCGGTCTTAGGCACGAGTTTGCCAAAACAGGCCAAGACCCTGATCGCCCCATCCAACTGACAAGCAGCTCCCACGGCTTAGTGGTTAGAGCAGCTGCCTTGGAACGCAGAGGTTGTGAGTTCGAGTCCCGTGGAGACCCCGCTGTTAACGGAAATGGATCGTGAGAACCAAGGAAGTCCGGTGGATTGGATGATGATGGACCAGAGGATATCGCTTGTTGGAGTGAGACAAAGAGAACATCAAGGAGAGCAGATGGCGGTCCGATGTTGTGGGAGAGAATAATGTCAAGGTAAGTGGTCAAAGGGGATCGTGGAAAAGGAGGAAGGTATAGTCGGAGAGGATCATCGGGGGGAAGGTGTCGTCTCCTCCCACTGCGGACAGGGAGGTGTAGTCTGAGGGGACTGTGGAGGAGGACCCTAGATGGAGGAGGACCCTAAGTTGGAGAGTTGCTAAAAGTGGTGGCTGAGGCAAGTAGATTTGTGGGGTTTGGCAAAAGATTGTAAAGTGAGGGGCTTTTATTTCCTTTTTTTTTGTTGTTTGAAAATTTTATATCAAGAAAAGGGGCTCCTCTCCGACTATACCTTCCTCCTATTCCACGATCCCCTCTGAGCACTTACCTCGACATTATACGCTCCCACGACACCGGACCGCCATCTGCTATCACACACACATACACAGTCGGATAGTATAGTCGGAGGGGATCGTGGGGAGGAAGTGGAGGAAGGTGTGATGGAGGATCCTAAGTTGTAGATCTGCCAAAAGTGGTGGCTGAGGCAAGTAGATTTGTGGGATTTGGAAAAAGATTGAAAAGTGAGGGGCTTTTCTTTCCTTTTTTTTTGTTGTTTAAAATGTTATAGCAAGAAAAGGGGCTCCTCTCCACTCTCTCAAGTCACACCCCTCCACACTTCTCAACATTCTTTGTTTCCACACTCCATCACCATGCTATCTGACCATGATCAATCCACATCAGCTTCAGGGTCTTCACAGGACTTGAACTCACAACCTCTCTGCTCCAAGGTGGCAGCTCTAACCACTAGGCTGTGGGAACTGCCTGGAAACAGGCCACGGCGAATGCGGTCTTGGCCTGTTTTGACAAAAAGAGAAAGCACACAGATTGGGACTTGAACCTAAGACCGAGCTACCTCTCAGGCTTGCCAGATAGAATTCGAGTCCCCCTCTCTCTTTGACACGCAGGGCCATAAAAACGAGAAAAGCTTCGGCTAGAAGCCTGAACAGCACGGTGTTGGGAGCTAGCCCGGCCGTAGAGTCGCCGAGCTAGCTCGGTCTTAGGCACGAGTTTGCCAAAACAGGCCAAGACCCTGATCGCCCCATCCAACTGACAAGCAGCTCCCACGGCGAATGGGGTCTTGGCCTGTTTTGACAAAAAGAGAAAGCACACAGATTGGGACTTGAACCTAAGACCGAGCTACCTCTCAGGCTTGCCAGATAGAATTCGAGTCCCCCTGAACAGCACGGTGCCGGGAGCTAGCCCGGCCGTAGAGTCGCCGAGCTAGCTCGGTCTTAGGCACGAGTTTGCCAAAACAGGCCAAGACCCTGATCGCCCCATCCAACTGACAAGCAGCTCCCACGGCTTAGTGGTTAGAGCAGCCGCCTTGGAACGCAGAGGTTGTGAGTTCGAGTCCCGTGGAGACCCCGCTGTTAACGGAAATGGATCGTGAGAACCAAGGAAGTCCGGTGGATTGGATGATGATGGACCAGAGGATATCGCTTGTTGGAGTGAGACAAAGAGAACATCAAGGAGAGCAGATGGCGGTCCGATGTTGTGGGAGAGAATAATGTCAAGGTAAGTGGTCAAAGGGGATCGTGGAAAAGGAGGAAGGTATAGTCGGAGAGGATCATCGGGGGGAAGGTGTCGTCTCCTCCCACTGCGGACAGGGAGGTGTAGTCTGAGGGGACTGTGGAGGAGGACCCTAGATGGAGGAGGACCCTAAGTTGGAGAGTTGCTAAAAGTGGTGGCTGAGGCAAGTAGATTTGTGGGGTTTGGCAAAAGATTGTAAAGTGAGGGGCTTTTATTTCCTTTTTTTTTGTTGTTTGAAAATTTTATATCAAGAAAAGGGGCTCCTCTCCGACTATACCTTCCTCCTATTCCACGATCCCCTCTGAGCACTTACCTCGACATTATACGCTCCCACGACACCGGACCGCCATCTGCTATCACACACACATACACAGTCGGATAGTATAGTCGGAGGGGATCGTGGGGAGGAAGTGGAGGAAGGTGTGATGGAGGATCCTAAGTTGTAGATCTGCCAAAAGTGGTGGCTGAGGCAAGTAGATTTGTGGGATTTGGAAAAAGATTGAAAAGTGAGGGGCTTTTCTTTCCTTTTTTTTTGTTGTTTAAAATGTTATAGCAAGAAAAGGGGCTCCTCTCCACTCTCTCAAGTCACACCCCTCCACACTTCTCAACATTCTTTGTTTCCACACTCCATCACCATGCTATCTGACCATGATCAATCCACATCAGCTTCAGGGTCTTCACAGGACTTGAACTCACAACCTCTCTGCTCCAAGGTGGCAGCTCTAACCACTAGGCTGTGGGAACTGCCTGGAAACAGGCCACGGCGAATGCGGTCTTGGCCTGTTTTGACAAAAAGAGAAAGCACACAGATTGGGACTTGAACCTAAGACCGAGCTACCTCTCAGGCTTGCCAGATAGAATTCGAGTCCCCCTCTCTCTTTGACACGCAGGGCCATAAAAACGAGAAAAGCTTCGGCTAGAAGCCTGAACAGCACGGTGTTGGGAGCTAGCCCGGCCGTAGAGTCGCCGAGCTAGCTCGGTCTTAGGCACGAGTTTGCCAAAACAGGCCAAGACCCTGATCGCCCCATCCAACTGACAAGCAGCTCCCACGGCGAATGGGGTCTTGGCCTGTTTTGACAAAAAGAGAAAGCACACAGATTGGGACTTGAACCTAAGACCGAGCTACCTCTCAGGCTTGCCAGATAGAATTCGAGTCCCCCTGAACAGCACGGTGCCGGGAGCTAGCCCGGCCGTAGAGTCGCCGAGCTAGCTCGGTCTTAGGCACGAGTTTGCCAAAACAGGCCAAGACCCTGATCGCCCCATCCAACTGACAAGCAGCTCCCACGGCTTAGTGGTTAGAGCAGCCGCCTTGGAACGCAGAGGTTGTGAGTTCGAGTCCCGTGGAGACCCCGCTGTTAACGGAAATGGATCGTGAGAACCAAGGAAGTCCGGTGGATTGGATGATGATGGACCAGAGGATATCGCTTGTTGGAGTGAGACAAAGAGAACATCAAGGAGAGCAGATGGCGGTCCGATGTTGTGGGAGAGAATAATGTCAAGGTAAGTGGTCAAAGGGGATCGTGGAAAAGGAGGAAGGTATAGTCGGAGAGGATCATCGGGGGGAAGGTGTCGTCTCCTCCCACTGCGGACAGGGAGGTGTAGTCTGAGGGGACTGTGGAGGAGGACCCTAGATGGAGGAGGACCCTAAGTTGGAGAGTTGCTAAAAGTGGTGGCTGAGGCAAGTAGATTTGTGGGGTTTGGCAAAAGATTGTAAAGTGAGGGGCTTTTATTTCCTTTTTTTTTGTTGTTTGAAAATTTTATATCAAGAAAAGGGGCTCCTCTCCGACTATACCTTCCTCCTATTCCACGATCCCCTCTGAGCACTTACCTCGACATTATACGCTCCCACGACACCGGACCGCCATCTGCTATCACACACACATACACAGTCGGATAGTATAGTCGGAGGGGATCGTGGGGAGGAAGTGGAGGAAGGTGTGATGGAGGATCCTAAGTTGTAGATCTGCCAAAAGTGGTGGCTGAGGCAAGTAGATTTGTGGGATTTGGAAAAAGATTGAAAAGTGAGGGGCTTTTCTTTCCTTTTTTTTTGTTGTTTAAAATGTTATAGCAAGAAAAGGGGCTCCTCTCCACTCTCTCAAGTCACACCCCTCCACACTTCTCAACATTCTTTGTTTCCACACTCCATCACCATGCTATCTGACCATGATCAATCCACATCAGCTTCAGGGTCTTCACAGGACTTGAACTCACAACCTCTCTGCTCCAAGGTGGCAGCTCTAACCACTAGGCTGTGGGAACTGCCTGGAAACAGGCCACGGCGAATGCGGTCTTGGCCTGTTTTGACAAAAAGAGAAAGCACACAGATTGGGACTTGAACCTAAGACCGAGCTACCTCTCAGGCTTGCCAGATAGAATTCGAGTCCCCCTCTCTCTTTGACACGCAGGGCCATAAAAACGAGAAAAGCTTCGGCTAGAAGCCTGAACAGCACGGTGTTGGGAGCTAGCCCGGCCGTAGAGTCGCCGAGCTAGCTCGGTCTTAGGCACGAGTTTGCCAAAACAGGCCAAGACCCTGATCGCCCCATCCAACTGACAAGCAGCTCCCACGGCGAATGGGGTCTTGGCCTGTTTTGACAAAAAGAGAAAGCACACAGATTGGGACTTGAACCTAAGACCGAGCTACCTCTCAGGCTTGCCAGATAGAATTCGAGTCCCCCTGAACAGCACGGTGCCGGGAGCTAGCCCGGCCGTAGAGTCGCCGAGCTAGCTCGGTCTTAGGCACGAGTTTGCCAAAACAGGCCAAGACCCTGATCGCCCCATCCAACTGACAAGCAGCTCCCACGGCTTAGTGGTTAGAGCAGCCGCCTTGGAACGCAGAGGTTGTGAGTTCGAGTCCCGTGGAGACCCCGCTGTTAACGGAAATGGATCGTGAGAACCAAGGAAGTCCGGTGGATTGGATGATGATGGACCAGAGGATATCGCTTGTTGGAGTGAGACAAAGAGAACATCAAGGAGAGCAGATGGCGGTCCGATGTTGTGGGAGAGAATAATGTCAAGGTAAGTGGTCAAAGGGGATCGTGGAAAAGGAGGATGGTATAGTCGGAGAGGATCATCGGGGGGAAGGTGTCGTCTCCTCCCACTGCGGACAGGGAGGTGTAGTCTGAGGGGACTGTGGAGGAGGACCCTAGATGGAGGAGGACCCTAAGTTGGAGAGTTGCTAAAAGTGGTGGCTGAGGCAAGTAGATTTGTGGGGTTTGGCAAAAGATTGTAAAGTGAGGGGCTTTTATTTCCTTTTTTTTTGTTGTTTGAAAATTTTATATCAAGAAAAGGGGCTCCTCTCCGACTATACCTTCCTCCTATTCCACGATCCCCTCTGAGCACTTACCTCGACATTATACGCTCCCACGACACCGGACCGCCATCTGCTATCACACACACATACACAGTCGGATAGTATAGTCGGAGGGGATCGTGGGGAGGAAGTGGAGGAAGGTGTGATGGAGGATCCTAAGTTGTAGATCTGCCAAAAGTGGTGGCTGAGGCAAGTAGATTTGTGGGATTTGGAAAAAGATTGAAAAGTGAGGGGCTTTTCTTTCCTTTTTTTTTTGTTGTTTAAAATGTTAGAGCAAGAAAAGGGGCTCCTCTCCACTCTCTCAAGTCACACCCCTCCACCAAAACCCCCACCCATTTTCATCCAACGGTGCCTTCCTCCTCAACCGCACCACCCACCTTGCCACACTTCCCCCTCCACCATCAACCTTACCCCCTATGGTACCCTCCCCACCTATATCACCCTGGCCCACTTACCTCTACACCAGCTACCACAGACAACTGCATCTCCAACACCTTCTGGACCCGTGACCATGAGTCGCTACACACACACACACACACTTCTCAACATTCTTTGTTTCCACACTCCATCACCATGCTATCTGACCATGATCAATCCACATCAGCTTCAGGGTCTTCACAGGACTTGAACTCACAACCTCTCTGCTCCAAGGTGGCAGCTCTAACCACTAGGCTGTGGGAACTGCCTGGAAACAGGCCACGGCCACGGAAGGTGTCGTCTCCTCCCACTGCGGACAGGGAGGTGTAGTCTGAGGGGACTGTGGAGGAGGACCCTAAGTTGGAGAGTTGCTAAAAGTGGTGGCTGAGGCAAGTAGATTTGTGGGGTTTGGCAAAAGATTGTAAAGTGAGGGGCTTTTATTTCCTTTTTTTTTGTTGTTTGAAAATTTTATATCAAGAAAAGGGGCTCCTCTCCGACTATACCTTCCTCCTATTCCACGATCCCCTCTGAGCACTTACCTCGACATTATACGCTCCCACGACACCGGACCGCCATCTGCTATCACACACACATACACAGTCGGATAGTATAGTCGGAGGGGATCGTGGGGAGGAAGTGGAGGAAGGTGTGATGGAGGATCCTAAGTTGTAGATCTGCCAAAAGTGGTGGCTGAGGCAAGTAGATTTGTGGGATTTGGAAAAAGATTGAAAAGTGAGGGGCTTTTCTTTCCTTTTTTTTTGTTGTTTAAAATGTTATAGCAAGAAAAGGGGCTCCTCTCCACTCTCTCAAGTCACACCCCTCCACACTTCTCAACATTCTTTGTTTCCACACTCCATCACCATGCTATCTGACCATGATCAATCCACATCAGCTTCAGGGTCTTCACAGGACTTGAACTCACAACCTCTCTGCTCCAAGGTGGCAGCTCTAACCACTAGGCTGTGGGAACTGCCCGGAAACAGGCCACGGCGAATGCGGTCTTGGCCTGTTTTGACAAAAAGAGAAAGCACACAGATTGGGACTTGAACCTAAGACCGAGCTACCTCTCAGGCTTGCCAGATAGAATTCGAGTCCCCCTCTCTCTTTGACACGCAGGGCCATAAAAACGAGAAAAGCTTCGGCTAGAAGCCTGAACAGCACGGTGTTGGGAGCTAGCCCGGCCGTAGAGTCGCCGAGCTAGCTCGGTCTTAGGCACGAGTTTGCCAAAACAGGCCAAGACCCTGATCGCCCCATCCAACTGACAAGCAGCTCCCACGGCTTAGTGGTTAGAGCAGCCGCCTTGGAACGCAGAGGTTGTGAGTTCGAGTCCCGTGGAGACCCCGCTGTTAACGGAAATGGATCGTGAGAACCAAGGAAGTCCGGTGGATTGGATGATGATGGACCAGAGGATATCGCTTGTTGGAGTGAGACAAAGAGGACGTCAAGGAGAGCAGATGGCGGTCTGATGTTGTGGGAGAGAATAATGTCAAGGTAAGTGGTCAAAGGGGATTGTGGAAAAGGAGGAAGGTATAGTCGGAGAGGATCATCGGGGGGAAGGTGTCATCTCCTCCCACTGCGGACAGGGAGGTGTAGTCTGAGGGGACTGTGGAGGAGGACCCTAGATGGAGGAGGACCCTAAGTTGGAGAGTTGCTAAAAGTGGTGGCTGAGGCAAGTAGATTTGTGGGGTTTGGCAAAAGATTGTAAAGTGAGGGGCTTTTATTTCCTTTTTTTTTGTTGTTTGAAAATTTTATATCAAGAAAAGGGGCTCCTCTCCGACTATACCTTCCTTATATTCCACGATCCCCTCTGAGCACTTACCTCGACATTATACGCTCCCACGACACCGGACCGCCATCTGCTATCACACACACATACACAGTCGGATAGTATAGTCGGAGGGGATCGTGGGGAGGAAGTGGAGGAAGGTGTGATGGAGGATCCTAAGTTGTAGATCTGCCAAAAGTGGTGGCTGAGGCAAGTAGATTTGTGGGATTTGGAAAAAGATTGAAAAGTGAGGGGCTTTTCTTTCCTTTTTTTTTTTGTTGTTTAAAATGTTAGAGCAAGAAAAGGGGCTCCTCTCCACTCTCTCAAGTCACACCCCTCCACCAAAACCCCCACCCATTTTCATCCAACGGTGCCTTCCTCCTCAACCGCACCACCCACCTTGCCACACTTCCCCCTCCACCATCAACCTTACCCCCTATGGTACCCTCCCCACCTATATCACCCTGGCCCACTTACCTCTACACCAGCTACCACAGACAACTGCATCTCCAACACCTTCTGGACCCGTGACCATCAGTCGCTACACACACACACACACACACACACTTCTCAACATTCTTTGTTTCCACACTCCATCACCATGCTATCTGACCATGATCAATCCACATCAGCTTCAGGGTCTTCACAGGACTTGAACTCACAACCTCTCTGCTCCAAGGTGGCAGCTCTAACCACTAGGCTGTGGGAACTGCCTGCAAACAGGCCACGGCGAATGGGGTCTTGGCCTGTTTTGACAAAAAGAGAAAGCACACAGATTGGGACTTGAACCTAAGACCGAGCTACCTCTCAGGCTTGCCAGATAGAATTCGAGTCCCCCTGAACAGCACGGTGCCGGGAGCTAGCCCGGCCGTAGAGTCGCCGAGCTAGCTCGGTCTTAGGCACGAGTTTGCCAAAACAGGCCAAGACCCTGATCGCCCCATCCAACTGACAAGCAGCTCCCACGGCTTAGTGGTTAGAGCAGCCGCCTTGGAACGCAGAGGTTGTGAGTTCGAGTCCCGTGGAGACCCCGCTGTTAACGGAAATGGATCGTGAGAACCAAGGAAGTCCGGTGGATTGGATGATGATGGACCAGAGGATATCGCTTGTTGGAGTGAGACAAAGAGAACATCAAGGAGAGCAGATGGCGGTCCGATGTTGTGGGAGAGAATAATGTCAAGGTAAGTGGTCAAAGGGGATCGTGGAAAAGGAGGAAGGTATAGTCGGAGAGGATCATCGGGGGGAAGGTGTCGTCTCCTCCCACTGCGGACAGGGAGGTGTAGTCTGAGGGGACTGTGGAGGAGGACCCTAAGTTGGAGAGTTGCTAAAAGTGGTGGCTGAGGCAAGTAGATTTGTGGGGTTTGGCAAAAGATTGTAAAGTGAGGGGCTTTTATTTCCTTTTTTTTTGTTGTTTGAAAATTTTATATCAAGAAAAGGGGCTCCTCTCCGACTATACCTTCCTCCTATTCCACGATCCCCTCTGAGCACTTACCTCGACATTATACGCTCCCACGACACCGGACCGCCATCTGCTATCACACACACATACACAGTCGGATAGTATAGTCGGAGGGGATCGTGGGGAGGAAGTGGAGGAAGGTGTGATGGAGGATCCTAAGTTGTAGATCTGCCAAAAGTGGTGGCTGAGGCAAGTAGATTTGTGGGATTTGGAAAAAGATTGAAAAGTGAGGGGCTTTTCTTTCCTTTTTTTTTGTTGTTTAAAATGTTATAGCAAGAAAAGGGGCTCCTCTCCACTCTCTCAAGTCACACCCCTCCACACTTCTCAACATTCTTTGTTTCCACACTCCATCACCATGCTATCTGACCATGATCAATCCACATCAGCTTCAGGGTCTTCACAGGACTTGAACTCACAACCTCTCTGCTCCAAGGTGGCAGCTCTAACCACTAGGCTGTGGGAACTGCCTGGAAACAGGCCACGGCGAATGCGGTCTTGGCCTGTTTTGACAAAAAGAGAAAGCACACAGATTGGGACTTGAACCTAAGACCGAGCTACCTCTCAGGCTTGCCAGATAGAATTCGAGTCCCCCTCTCTCTTTGACACGCAGGGCCATAAAAACGAGAAAAGCTTCGGCTAGAAGCCTGAACAGCACGGTGTTGGGAGCTAGCCCGGCCGTAGAGTCGCCGAGCTAGCTCGGTCTTAGGCACGAGTTTGCCAAAACAGGCCAAGACCCTGATCGCCCCATCCAACTGACAAGCAGCTCCCACGGCGAATGGGGTCTTGGCCTGTTTTGACAAAAAGAGAAAGCACACAGATTGGGACTTGAACCTAAGACCGAGCTACCTCTCAGGCTTGCCAGATAGAATTCGAGTCCCCCTGAACAGCACGGTGCCGGGAGCTAGCCCGGCCGTAGAGTCGCCGAGCTAGCTCGGTCTTAGGCACGAGTTTGCCAAAACAGGCCAAGACCCTGATCGCCCCATCCAACTGACAAGCAGCTCCCACGGCTTAGTGGTTAGAGCAGCCGCCTTGGAACGCAGAGGTTGTGAGTTCGAGTCCCGTGGAGACCCCGCTGTTAACGGAAATGGATCGTGAGAACCAAGGAAGTCCGGTGGATTGGATGATGATGGACCAGAGGATATCGCTTGTTGGAGTGAGACAAAGAGAACATCAAGGAGAGCAGATGGCGGTCCGATGTTGTGGGAGAGAATAATGTCAAGGTAAGTGGTCAAAGGGGATCGTGGAAAAGGAGGAAGGTATAGTCGGAGAGGATCATCGGGGGGAAGGTGTCGTCTCCTCCCACTGCGGACAGGGAGGTGTAGTCTGAGGGGACTGTGGAGGAGGACCCTAGATGGAGGAGGACCCTAAGTTGGAGAGTTGCTAAAAGTGGTGGCTGAGGCAAGTAGATTTGTGGGGTTTGGCAAAAGATTGTAAAGTGAGGGGCTTTTATTTCCTTTTTTTTTGTTGTTTGAAAATTTTATATCAAGAAAAGGGGCTCCTCTCCGACTATACCTTCCTCCTATTCCACGATCCCCTCTGAGCACTTACCTCGACATTATACGCTCCCACGACACCGGACCGCCATCTGCTATCACACACACATACACAGTCGGATAGTATAGTCGGAGGGGATCGTGGGGAGGAAGTGGAGGAAGGTGTGATGGAGGATCCTAAGTTGTAGATCTGCCAAAAGTGGTGGCTGAGGCAAGTAGATTTGTGGGATTTGGAAAAAGATTGAAAAGTGAGGGGCTTTTCTTTCCTTTTTTTTTGTTGTTTAAAATGTTATAGCAAGAAAAGGGGCTCCTCTCCACTCTCTCAAGTCACACCCCTCCACACTTCTCAACATTCTTTGTTTCCACACTCCATCACCATGCTATCTGACCATGATCAATCCACATCAGCTTCAGGGTCTTCACAGGACTTGAACTCACAACCTCTCTGCTCCAAGGTGGCAGCTCTAACCACTAGGCTGTGGGAACTGCCTGGAAACAGGCCACGGCGAATGCGGTCTTGGCCTGTTTTGACAAAAAGAGAAAGCACACAGATTGGGACTTGAACCTAAGACCGAGCTACCTCTCAGGCTTGCCAGATAGAATTCGAGTCCCCCTCTCTCTTTGACACGCAGGGCCATAAAAACGAGAAAAGCTTCGGCTAGAAGCCTGAACAGCACGGTGTTGGGAGCTAGCCCGGCCGTAGAGTCGCCGAGCTAGCTCGGTCTTAGGCACGAGTTTGCCAAAACAGGCCAAGACCCTGATCGCCCCATCCAACTGACAAGCAGCTCCCACGGCGAATGGGGTCTTGGCCTGTTTTGACAAAAAGAGAAAGCACACAGATTGGGACTTGAACCTAAGACCGAGCTACCTCTCAGGCTTGCCAGATAGAATTCGAGTCCCCCTGAACAGCACGGTGCCGGGAGCTAGCCCGGCCGTAGAGTCGCCGAGCTAGCTCGGTCTTAGGCACGAGTTTGCCAAAACAGGCCAAGACCCTGATCGCCCCATCCAACTGACAAGCAGCTCCCACGGCTTAGTGGTTAGAGCAGCCGCCTTGGAACGCAGAGGTTGTGAGTTCGAGTCCCGTGGAGACCCCGCTGTTAACGGAAATGGATCGTGAGAACCAAGGAAGTCCGGTGGATTGGATGATGATGGACCAGAGGATATCGCTTGTTGGAGTGAGACAAAGAGAACATCAAGGAGAGCAGATGGCGGTCCGATGTTGTGGGAGAGAATAATGTCAAGGTAAGTGGTCAAAGGGGATCGTGGAAAAGGAGGAAGGTATAGTCGGAGAGGATCATCGGGGGGAAGGTGTCGTCTCCTCCCACTGCGGACAGGGAGGTGTAGTCTGAGGGGACTGTGGAGGAGGACCCTAGATGGAGGAGGACCCTAAGTTGGAGAGTTGCTAAAAGTGGTGGCTGAGGCAAGTAGATTTGTGGGGTTTGGCAAAAGATTGTAAAGTGAGGGGCTTTTATTTCCTTTTTTTTTGTTGTTTGAAAATTTTATATCAAGAAAAGGGGCTCCTCTCCGACTATACCTTCCTCCTATTCCACGATCCCCTCTGAGCACTTACCTCGACATTATACGCTCCCACGACACCGGACCGCCATCTGCTATCACACACACATACACAGTCGGATAGTATAGTCGGAGGGGATCGTGGGGAGGAAGTGGAGGAAGGTGTGATGGAGGATCCTAAGTTGTAGATCTGCCAAAAGTGGTGGCTGAGGCAAGTAGATTTGTGGGATTTGGAAAAAGATTGAAAAGTGAGGGGCTTTTCTTTCCTTTTTTTTTGTTGTTTAAAATGTTATAGCAAGAAAAGGGGCTCCTCTCCACTCTCTCAAGTCACACCCCTCCACACTTCTCAACATTCTTTGTTTCCACACTCCATCACCATGCTATCTGACCATGATCAATCCACATCAGCTTCAGGGTCTTCACAGGACTTGAACTCACAACCTCTCTGCTCCAAGGTGGCAGCTCTAACCACTAGGCTGTGGGAACTGCCTGGAAACAGGCCACGGCGAATGCGGTCTTGGCCTGTTTTGACAAAAAGAGAAAGCACACAGATTGGGACTTGAACCTAAGACCGAGCTACCTCTCAGGCTTGCCAGATAGAATTCGAGTCCCCCTCTCTCTTTGACACGCAGGGCCATAAAAACGAGAAAAGCTTCGGCTAGAAGCCTGAACAGCACGGTGTTGGGAGCTAGCCCGGCCGTAGAGTCGCCGAGCTAGCTCGGTCTTAGGCACGAGTTTGCCAAAACAGGCCAAGACCCTGATCGCCCCATCCAACTGACAAGCAGCTCCCACGGCGAATGGGGTCTTGGCCTGTTTTGACAAAAAGAGAAAGCACACAGATTGGGACTTGAACCTAAGACCGAGCTACCTCTCAGGCTTGCCAGATAGAATTCGAGTCCCCCTGAACAGCACGGTGCCGGGAGCTAGCCCGGCCGTAGAGTCGCCGAGCTAGCTCGGTCTTAGGCACGAGTTTGCCAAAACAGGCCAAGACCCTGATCGCCCCATCCAACTGACAAGCAGCTCCCACGGCTTAGTGGTTAGAGCAGCCGCCTTGGAACGCAGAGGTTGTGAGTTCGAGTCCCGTGGAGACCCCGCTGTTAACGGAAATGGATCGTGAGAACCAAGGAAGTCCGGTGGATTGGATGATGATGGACCAGAGGATATCGCTTGTTGGAGTGAGACAAAGAGAACATCAAGGAGAGCAGATGGCGGTCCGATGTTGTGGGAGAGAATAATGTCAAGGTAAGTGGTCAAAGGGGATCGTGGAAAAGGAGGAAGGTATAGTCGGAGAGGATCATCGGGGGGAAGGTGTCGTCTCCTCCCACTGCGGACAGGGAGGTGTAGTCTGAGGGGACTGTGGAGGAGGACCCTAGATGGAGGAGGACCCTAAGTTGGAGAGTTGCTAAAAGTGGTGGCTGAGGCAAGTAGATTTGTGGGGTTTGGCAAAAGATTGTAAAGTGAGGGGCTTTTATTTCCTTTTTTTTTGTTGTTTGAAAATTTTATATCAAGAAAAGGGGCTCCTCTCCGACTATACCTTCCTCCTATTCCACGATCCCCTCTGAGCACTTACCTCGACATTATACGCTCCCACGACACCGGACCGCCATCTGCTATCACACACACATACACAGTCGGATAGTATAGTCGGAGGGGATCGTGGGGAGGAAGTGGAGGAAGGTGTGATGGAGGATCCTAAGTTGTAGATCTGCCAAAAGTGGTGGCTGAGGCAAGTAGATTTGTGGGATTTGGAAAAAGATTGAAAAGTGAGGGGCTTTTCTTTCCTTTTTTTTTGTTGTTTAAAATGTTATAGCAAGAAAAGGGGCTCCTCTCCACTCTCTCAAGTCACACCCCTCCACACTTCTCAACATTCTTTGTTTCCACACTCCATCACCATGCTATCTGACCATGATCAATCCACATCAGCTTCAGGGTCTTCACAGGACTTGAACTCACAACCTCTCTGCTCCAAGGTGGCAGCTCTAACCACTAGGCTGTGGGAACTGCCTGGAAACAGGCCACGGCGAATGCGGTCTTGGCCTGTTTTGACAAAAAGAGAAAGCACACAGATTGGGACTTGAACCTAAGACCGAGCTACCTCTCAGGCTTGCCAGATAGAATTCGAGTCCCCCTCTCTCTTTGACACGCAGGGCCATAAAAACGAGAAAAGCTTCGGCTAGAAGCCTGAACAGCACGGTGTTGGGAGCTAGCCCGGCCGTAGAGTCGCCGAGCTAGCTCGGTCTTAGGCACGAGTTTGCCAAAACAGGCCAAGACCCTGATCGCCCCATCCAACTGACAAGCAGCTCCCACGGCGAATGGGGTCTTGGCCTGTTTTGACAAAAAGAGAAAGCACACAGATTGGGACTTGAACCTAAGACCGAGCTACCTCTCAGGCTTGCCAGATAGAATTCGAGTCCCCCTGAACAGCACGGTGCCGGGAGCTAGCCCGGCCGTAGAGTCGCCGAGCTAGCTCGGTCTTAGGCACGAGTTTGCCAAAACAGGCCAAGACCCTGATCGCCCCATCCAACTGACAAGCAGCTCCCACGGCTTAGTGGTTAGAGCAGCTGCCTTGGAACGCAGAGGTTGTGAGTTCGAGTCCCGTGGAGCCCCGCTGTTAACGGAAATGGATCGTGAGAACCAAGGAAGTCCGGTGGATTGGATGATGATGGACCAGAGGATATCGCTTGTTGGAGTGAGACAAAGAGAACATCAAGGAGAGCAGATGGCGGTCCGATGTTGTGGGAGAGAATAATGTCAAGGTAAGTGGTCAAAGGGGATCGTGGAAAAGGAGGAAGGTATAGTCGGAGAGGATCATCGGGGGGAAGGTGTCGTCTCCTCCCACTGCGGACAGGGAGGTGTAGTCTGAGGGGACTGTGGAGGAGGACCCTAGATGGAGGAGGACCCTAAGTTGGAGAGTTGCTAAAAGTGGTGGCTGAGGCAAGTAGATTTGTGGGGTTTGGCAAAAGATTGTAAAGTGAGGGGCTTTTATTTCCTTTTTTTTTGTTGTTTGAAAATTTTATATCAAGAAAAGGGGCTCCTCTCCGACTATACCTTCCTCCTATTCCACGATCCCCTCTGAGCACTTACCTCGACATTATACGCTCCCACGACACCGGACCGCCATCTGCTATCACACACACATACACAGTCGGATAGTATAGTCGGAGGGGATCGTGGGGAGGAAGTGGAGGAAGGTGTGATGGAGGATCCTAAGTTGTAGATCTGCCAAAAGTGGTGGCTGAGGCAAGTAGATTTGTGGGATTTGGAAAAAGATTGAAAAGTGAGGGGCTTTTCTTTCCTTTTTTTTTGTTGTTTAAAATGTTATAGCAAGAAAAGGGGCTCCTCTCCACTCTCTCAAGTCACACCCCTCCACACTTCTCAACATTCTTTGTTTCCACACTCCATCACCATGCTATCTGACCATGATCAATCCACATCAGCTTCAGGGTCTTCACAGGACTTGAACTCACAACCTCTCTGCTCCAAGGTGGCAGCTCTAACCACTAGGCTGTGGGAACTGCCTGGAAACAGGCCACGGCGAATGCGGTCTTGGCCTGTTTTGACAAAAAGAGAAAGCACACAGATTGGGACTTGAACCTAAGACCGAGCTACCTCTCAGGCTTGCCAGATAGAATTCGAGTCCCCCTCTCTCTTTGACACGCAGGGCCATAAAAACGAGAAAAGCTTCGGCTAGAAGCCTGAACAGCACGGTGTTGGGAGCTAGCCCGGCCGTAGAGTCGCCGAGCTAGCTCGGTCTTAGGCACGAGTTTGCCAAAACAGGCCAAGACCCTGATCGCCCCATCCAACTGACAAGCAGCTCCCACGGCGAATGGGGTCTTGGCCTGTTTTGACAAAAAGAGAAAGCACACAGATTGGGACTTGAACCTAAGACCGAGCTACCTCTCAGGCTTGCCAGATAGAATTCGAGTCCCCCTGAACAGCACGGTGCCGGGAGCTAGCCCGGCCGTAGAGTCGCCGAGCTAGCTCGGTCTTAGGCACGAGTTTGCCAAAACAGGCCAAGACCCTGATCGCCCCATCCAACTGACAAGCAGCTCCCACGGCTTAGTGGTTAGAGCAGCCGCCTTGGAACGCAGAGGTTGTGAGTTCGAGTCCCGTGGAGACCCCGCTGTTAACGGAAATGGATCGTGAGAACCAAGGAAGTCCGGTGGATTGGATGATGATGGACCAGAGGATATCGCTTGTTGGAGTGAGACAAAGAGAACATCAAGGAGAGCAGATGGCGGTCCGATGTTGTGGGAGAGAATAATGTCAAGGTAAGTGGTCAAAGGGGATCGTGGAAAAGGAGGAAGGTATAGTCGGAGAGGATCATCGGGGGGAAGGTGTCGTCTCCTCCCACTGCGGACAGGGAGGTGTAGTCTGAGGGGACTGTGGAGGAGGACCCTAGATGGAGGAGGACCCTAAGTTGGAGAGTTGCTAAAAGTGGTGGCTGAGGCAAGTAGATTTGTGGGGTTTGGCAAAAGATTGTAAAGTGAGGGGCTTTTATTTCCTTTTTTTTTGTTGTTTGAAAATTTTATATCAAGAAAAGGGGCTCCTCTCCGACTATACCTTCCTCCTATTCCACGATCCCCTCTGAGCACTTACCTCGACATTATACGCTCCCACGACACCGGACCGCCATCTGCTATCACACACACATACACAGTCGGATAGTATAGTCGGAGGGGATCGTGGGGAGGAAGTGGAGGAAGGTGTGATGGAGGATCCTAAGTTGTAGATCTGCCAAAAGTGGTGGCTGAGGCAAGTAGATTTGTGGGATTTGGAAAAAGATTGAAAAGTGAGGGGCTTTTCTTTCCTTTTTTTTTGTTGTTTAAAATGTTATAGCAAGAAAAGGGGCTCCTCTCCACTCTCTCAAGTCACACCCCTCCACACTTCTCAACATTCTTTGTTTCCACACTCCATCACCATGCTATCTGACCATGATCAATCCACATCAGCTTCAGGGTCTTCACAGGACTTGAACTCACAACCTCTCTGCTCCAAGGTGGCAGCTCTAACCACTAGGCTGTGGGAACTGCCTGGAAACAGGCCACGGCGAATGCGGTCTTGGCCTGTTTTGACAAAAAGAGAAAGCACACAGATTGGGACTTGAACCTAAGACCGAGCTACCTCTCAGGCTTGCCAGATAGAATTCGAGTCCCCCTCTCTCTTTGACACGCAGGGCCATAAAAACGAGAAAAGCTTCGGCTAGAAGCCTGAACAGCACGGTGTTGGGAGCTAGCCCGGCCGTAGAGTCGCCGAGCTAGCTCGGTCTTAGGCACGAGTTTGCCAAAACAGGCCAAGACCCTGATCGCCCCATCCAACTGACAAGCAGCTCCCACGGCGAATGGGGTCTTGGCCTGTTTTGACAAAAAGAGAAAGCACACAGATTGGGACTTGAACCTAAGACCGAGCTACCTCTCAGGCTTGCCAGATAGAATTCGAGTCCCCCTGAACAGCACGGTGCCGGGAGCTAGCCCGGCCGTAGAGTCGCCGAGCTAGCTCGGTCTTAGGCACGAGTTTGCCAAAACAGGCCAAGACCCTGATCGCCCCATCCAACTGACAAGCAGCTCCCACGGCTTAGTGGTTAGAGCAGCCGCCTTGGAACGCAGAGGTTGTGAGTTCGAGTCCCGTGGAGACCCCGCTGTTAACGGAAATGGATCGTGAGAACCAAGGAAGTCCGGTGGATTGGATGATGATGGACCAGAGGATATCGCTTGTTGGAGTGAGACAAAGAGAACATCAAGGAGAGCAGATGGCGGTCCGATGTTGTGGGAGAGAATAATGTCAAGGTAAGTGGTCAAAGGGGATCGTGGAAAAGGAGGAAGGTATAGTCGGAGAGGATCATCGGGGGGAAGGTGTCGTCTCCTCCCACTGCGGACAGGGAGGTGTAGTCTGAGGGGACTGTGGAGGAGGACCCTAGATGGAGGAGGACCCTAAGTTGGAGAGTTGCTAAAAGTGGTGGCTGAGGCAAGTAGATTTGTGGGGTTTGGCAAAAGATTGTAAAGTGAGGGGCTTTTATTTCCTTTTTTTTTGTTGTTTGAAAATTTTATATCAAGAAAAGGGGCTCCTCTCCGACTATACCTTCCTCCTATTCCACGATCCCCTCTGAGCACTTACCTCGACATTATACGCTCCCACGACACCGGACCGCCATCTGCTATCACACACACATACACAGTCGGATAGTATAGTCGGAGGGGATCGTGGGGAGGAAGTGGAGGAAGGTGTGATGGAGGATCCTAAGTTGTAGATCTGCCAAAAGTGGTGGCTGAGGCAAGTAGATTTGTGGGATTTGGAAAAAGATTGAAAAGTGAGGGGCTTTTCTTTCCTTTTTTTTTGTTGTTTAAAATGTTATAGCAAGAAAAGGGGCTCCTCTCCACTCTCTCAAGTCACACCCCTCCACACTTCTCAACATTCTTTGTTTCCACACTCCATCACCATGCTATCTGACCATGATCAATCCACATCAGCTTCAGGGTCTTCACAGGACTTGAACTCACAACCTCTCTGCTCCAAGGTGGCAGCTCTAACCACTAGGCTGTGGGAACTGCCTGGAAACAGGCCACGGCGAATGCGGTCTTGGCCTGTTTTGACAAAAAGAGAAAGCACACAGATTGGGACTTGAACCTAAGACCGAGCTACCTCTCAGGCTTGCCAGATAGAATTCGAGTCCCCCTCTCTCTTTGACACGCAGGGCCATAAAAACGAGAAAAGCTTCGGCTAGAAGCCTGAACAGCACGGTGTTGGGAGCTAGCCCGGCCGTAGAGTCGCCGAGCTAGCTCGGTCTTAGGCACGAGTTTGCCAAAACAGGCCAAGACCCTGATCGCCCCATCCAACTGACAAGCAGCTCCCACGGCGAATGGGGTCTTGGCCTGTTTTGACAAAAAGAGAAAGCACACAGATTGGGACTTGAACCTAAGACCGAGCTACCTCTCAGGCTTGCCAGATAGAATTCGAGTCCCCCTGAACAGCACGGTGCCGGGAGCTAGCCCGGCCGTAGAGTCGCCGAGCTAGCTCGGTCTTAGGCACGAGTTTGCCAAAACAGGCCAAGACCCTGATCGCCCCATCCAACTGACAAGCAGCTCCCACGGCTTAGTGGTTAGAGCAGCCGCCTTGGAACGCAGAGGTTGTGAGTTCGAGTCCCGTGGAGACCCCGCTGTTAACGGAAATGGATCGTGAGAACCAAGGAAGTCCGGTGGATTGGATGATGATGGACCAGAGGATATCGCTTGTTGGAGTGAGACAAAGAGAACATCAAGGAGAGCAGATGGCGGTCCGATGTTGTGGGAGAGAATAATGTCAAGGTAAGTGGTCAAAGGGGATCGTGGAAAAGGAGGAAGGTATAGTCGGAGAGGATCATCGGGGGGAAGGTGTCGTCTCCTCCCACTGCGGACAGGGAGGTGTAGTCTGAGGGGACTGTGGAGGAGGACCCTAGATGGAGGAGGACCCTAAGTTGGAGAGTTGCTAAAAGTGGTGGCTGAGGCAAGTAGATTTGTGGGGTTTGGCAAAAGATTGTAAAGTGAGGGGCTTTTATTTCCTTTTTTTTTGTTGTTTGAAAATTTTATATCAAGAAAAGGGGCTCCTCTCCGACTATACCTTCCTCCTATTCCACGATCCCCTCTGAGCACTTACCTCGACATTATACGCTCCCACGACACCGGACCGCCATCTGCTATCACACACACATACACAGTCGGATAGTATAGTCGGAGGGGATCGTGGGGAGGAAGTGGAGGAAGGTGTGATGGAGGATCCTAAGTTGTAGATCTGCCAAAAGTGGTGGCTGAGGCAAGTAGATTTGTGGGATTTGGAAAAAGATTGAAAAGTGAGGGGCTTTTCTTTCCTTTTTTTTTGTTGTTTAAAATGTTATAGCAAGAAAAGGGGCTCCTCTCCACTCTCTCAAGTCACACCCCTCCACACTTCTCAACATTCTTTGTTTCCACACTCCATCACCATGCTATCTGACCATGATCAATCCACATCAGCTTCAGGGTCTTCACAGGACTTGAACTCACAACCTCTCTGCTCCAAGGTGGCAGCTCTAACCACTAGGCTGTGGGAACTGCCTGGAAACAGGCCACGGCGAATGCGGTCTTGGCCTGTTTTGACAAAAAGAGAAAGCACACAGATTGGGACTTGAACCTAAGACCGAGCTACCTCTCAGGCTTGCCAGATAGAATTCGAGTCCCCCTCTCTCTTTGACACGCAGGGCCATAAAAACGAGAAAAGCTTCGGCTAGAAGCCTGAACAGCACGGTGTTGGGAGCTAGCCCGGCCGTAGAGTCGCCGAGCTAGCTCGGTCTTAGGCACGAGTTTGCCAAAACAGGCCAAGACCCTGATCGCCCCATCCAACTGACAAGCAGCTCCCACGGCGAATGGGGTCTTGGCCTGTTTTGACAAAAAGAGAAAGCACACAGATTGGGACTTGAACCTAAGACCGAGCTACCTCTCAGGCTTGCCAGATAGAATTCGAGTCCCCCTGAACAGCACGGTGCCGGGAGCTAGCCCGGCCGTAGAGTCGCCGAGCTAGCTCGGTCTTAGGCACGAGTTTGCCAAAACAGGCCAAGACCCTGATCGCCCCATCCAACTGACAAGCAGCTCCCACGGCTTAGTGGTTAGAGCAGCCGCCTTGGAACGCAGAGGTTGTGAGTTCGAGTCCCGTGGAGACCCCGCTGTTAACGGAAATGGATCGTGAGAACCAAGGAAGTCCGGTGGATTGGATGATGATGGACCAGAGGATATCGCTTGTTGGAGTGAGACAAAGAGAACATCAAGGAGAGCAGATGGCGGTCCGATGTTGTGGGAGAGAATAATGTCAAGGTAAGTGGTCAAAGGGGATCGTGGAAAAGGAGGAAGGTATAGTCGGAGAGGATCATCGGGGGGAAGGTGTCGTCTCCTCCCACTGCGGACAGGGAGGTGTAGTCTGAGGGGACTGTGGAGGAGGACCCTAGATGGAGGAGGACCCTAAGTTGGAGAGTTGCTAAAAGTGGTGGCTGAGGCAAGTAGATTTGTGGGGTTTGGCAAAAGATTGTAAAGTGAGGGGCTTTTATTTCCTTTTTTTTTGTTGTTTGAAAATTTTATATCAAGAAAAGGGGCTCCTCTCCGACTATACCTTCCTCCTATTCCACGATCCCCTCTGAGCACTTACCTCGACATTATACGCTCCCACGACACCGGACCGCCATCTGCTATCACACACACATACACAGTCGGATAGTATAGTCGGAGGGGATCGTGGGGAGGAAGTGGAGGAAGGTGTGATGGAGGATCCTAAGTTGTAGATCTGCCAAAAGTGGTGGCTGAGGCAAGTAGATTTGTGGGATTTGGAAAAAGATTGAAAAGTGAGGGGCTTTTCTTTCCTTTTTTTTTGTTGTTTAAAATGTTATAGCAAGAAAAGGGGCTCCTCTCCACTCTCTCAAGTCACACCCCTCCACACTTCTCAACATTCTTTGTTTCCACACTCCATCACCATGCTATCTGACCATGATCAATCCACATCAGCTTCAGGGTCTTCACAGGACTTGAACTCACAACCTCTCTGCTCCAAGGTGGCAGCTCTAACCACTAGGCTGTGGGAACTGCCTGGAAACAGGCCACGGCGAATGCGGTCTTGGCCTGTTTTGACAAAAAGAGAAAGCACACAGATTGGGACTTGAACCTAAGACCGAGCTACCTCTCAGGCTTGCCAGATAGAATTCGAGTCCCCCTCTCTCTTTGACACGCAGGGCCATAAAAACGAGAAAAGCTTCGGCTAGAAGCCTGAACAGCACGGTGTTGGGAGCTAGCCCGGCCGTAGAGTCGCCGAGCTAGCTCGGTCTTAGGCACGAGTTTGCCAAAACAGGCCAAGACCCTGATCGCCCCATCCAACTGACAAGCAGCTCCCACGGCGAATGGGGTCTTGGCCTGTTTTGACAAAAAGAGAAAGCACACAGATTGGGACTTGAACCTAAGACCGAGCTACCTCTCAGGCTTGCCAGATAGAATTCGAGTCCCCCTGAACAGCACGGTGCCGGGAGCTAGCCCGGCCGTAGAGTCGCCGAGCTAGCTCGGTCTTAGGCACGAGTTTGCCAAAACAGGCCAAGACCCTGATCGCCCCATCCAACTGACAAGCAGCTCCCACGGCTTAGTGGTTAGAGCAGCTGCCTTGGAACGCAGAGGTTGTGAGTTCGAGTCCCGTGGAGACCCCGCTGTTAACGGAAATGGATCGTGAGAACCAAGGAAGTCCGGTGGATTGGATGATGATGGACCAGAGGATATCGCTTGTTGGAGTGAGACAAAGAGAACATCAAGGAGAGCAGATGGCGGTCCGATGTTGTGGGAGAGAATAATGTCAAGGTAAGTGGTCAAAGGGGATCGTGGAAAAGGAGGAAGGTATAGTCGGAGAGGATCATCGGGGGGAAGGTGTCGTCTCCTCCCACTGCGGACAGGGAGGTGTAGTCTGAGGGGACTGTGGAGGAGGACCCTAGATGGAGGAGGACCCTAAGTTGGAGAGTTGCTAAAAGTGGTGGCTGAGGCAAGTAGATTTGTGGGGTTTGGCAAAAGATTGTAAAGTGAGGGGCTTTTATTTCCTTTTTTTTTGTTGTTTGAAAATTTTATATCAAGAAAAGGGGCTCCTCTCCGACTATACCTTCCTCCTATTCCACGATCCCCTCTGAGCACTTACCTCGACATTATACGCTCCCACGACACCGGACCGCCATCTGCTATCACACACACATACACAGTCGGATAGTATAGTCGGAGGGGATCGTGGGGAGGAAGTGGAGGAAGGTGTGATGGAGGATCCTAAGTTGTAGATCTGCCAAAAGTGGTGGCTGAGGCAAGTAGATTTGTGGGATTTGGAAAAAGATTGAAAAGTGAGGGGCTTTTCTTTCCTTTTTTTTTGTTGTTTAAAATGTTATAGCAAGAAAAGGGGCTCCTCTCCACTCTCTCAAGTCACACCCCTCCACACTTCTCAACATTCTTTGTTTCCACACTCCATCACCATGCTATCTGACCATGATCAATCCACATCAGCTTCAGGGTCTTCACAGGACTTGAACTCACAACCTCTCTGCTCCAAGGTGGCAGCTCTAACCACTAGGCTGTGGGAACTGCCTGGAAACAGGCCACGGCGAATGCGGTCTTGGCCTGTTTTGACAAAAAGAGAAAGCACACAGATTGGGACTTGAACCTAAGACCGAGCTACCTCTCAGGCTTGCCAGATAGAATTCGAGTCCCCCTCTCTCTTTGACACGCAGGGCCATAAAAACGAGAAAAGCTTCGGCTAGAAGCCTGAACAGCACGGTGTTGGGAGCTAGCCCGGCCGTAGAGTCGCCGAGCTAGCTCGGTCTTAGGCACGAGTTTGCCAAAACAGGCCAAGACCCTGATCGCCCCATCCAACTGACAAGCAGCTCCCACGGCGAATGGGGTCTTGGCCTGTTTTGACAAAAAGAGAAAGCACACAGATTGGGACTTGAACCTAAGACCGAGCTACCTCTCAGGCTTGCCAGATAGAATTCGAGTCCCCCTGAACAGCACGGTGCCGGGAGCTAGCCCGGCCGTAGAGTCGCCGAGCTAGCTCGGTCTTAGGCACGAGTTTGCCAAAACAGGCCAAGACCCTGATCGCCCCATCCAACTGACAAGCAGCTCCCACGGCTTAGTGGTTAGAGCAGCCGCCTTGGAACGCAGAGGTTGTGAGTTCGAGTCCCGTGGAGACCCCGCTGTTAACGGAAATGGATCGTGAGAACCAAGGAAGTCCGGTGGATTGGATGATGATGGACCAGAGGATATCGCTTGTTGGAGTGAGACAAAGAGAACATCAAGGAGAGCAGATGGCGGTCCGATGTTGTGGGAGAGAATAATGTCAAGGTAAGTGGTCAAAGGGGATCGTGGAAAAGGAGGAAGGTATAGTCGGAGAGGATCATCGGGGGGAAGGTGTCGTCTCCTCCCACTGCGGACAGGGAGGTGTAGTCTGAGGGGACTGTGGAGGAGGACCCTAGATGGAGGAGGACCCTAAGTTGGAGAGTTGCTAAAAGTGGTGGCTGAGGCAAGTAGATTTGTGGGGTTTGGCAAAAGATTGTAAAGTGAGGGGCTTTTATTTCCTTTTTTTTTGTTGTTTGAAAATTTTATATCAAGAAAAGGGGCTCCTCTCCGACTATACCTTCCTCCTATTCCACGATCCCCTCTGAGCACTTACCTCGACATTATACGCTCCCACGACACCGGACCGCCATCTGCTATCACACACACATACACAGTCGGATAGTATAGTCGGAGGGGATCGTGGGGAGGAAGTGGAGGAAGGTGTGATGGAGGATCCTAAGTTGTAGATCTGCCAAAAGTGGTGGCTGAGGCAAGTAGATTTGTGGGATTTGGAAAAAGATTGAAAAGTGAGGGGCTTTTCTTTCCTTTTTTTTTGTTGTTTAAAATGTTATAGCAAGAAAAGGGGCTCCTCTCCACTCTCTCAAGTCACACCCCTCCACACTTCTCAACATTCTTTGTTTCCACACTCCATCACCATGCTATCTGACCATGATCAATCCACATCAGCTTCAGGGTCTTCACAGGACTTGAACTCACAACCTCTCTGCTCCAAGGTGGCAGCTCTAACCACTAGGCTGTGGGAACTGCCTGGAAACAGGCCACGGCGAATGCGGTCTTGGCCTGTTTTGACAAAAAGAGAAAGCACACAGATTGGGACTTGAACCTAAGACCGAGCTACCTCTCAGGCTTGCCAGATAGAATTCGAGTCCCCCTCTCTCTTTGACACGCAGGGCCATAAAAACGAGAAAAGCTTCGGCTAGAAGCCTGAACAGCACGGTGTTGGGAGCTAGCCCGGCCGTAGAGTCGCCGAGCTAGCTCGGTCTTAGGCACGAGTTTGCCAAAACAGGCCAAGACCCTGATCGCCCCATCCAACTGACAAGCAGCTCCCACGGCTTAGTGGTTAGAGCAGCCGCCTTGGAACGCAGAGGTTGTGAGTTCGAGTCCCGTGGAGACCCCGCTGTTAACGGAAATGGATCGTGAGAACCAAGGAAGTCCGGTGGATTGGATGATGATGGACCAGAGGATATCGCTTGTTGGAGTGAGACAAAGAAAACATCAAGGAGAGCAGATGGCGGTCCGATGTTGTGGGAGAGAATAATGTCAAGGTAAGTGGTCAAAGGGGATTGTGGAAAAGGAGGAAGGTATAGTCGGAGAGGATCATCGGGGGGAAGGTGTCATCTCCTCCCACTGCGGACAGGGAGGTGTAGTCTGAGGGGACTGTGGAGGAGGACCCTAGATGGAGGAGGACCCTAAGTTGGAGAGTTGCTAAAAGTGGTGGCTGAGGCAAGTAGATTTGTGGGGTTTGGCAAAAGATTGTAAAGTGAGGGGCTTTTATTTCCTTTTTTTTTGTTGTTTGAAAATTTTATATCAAGAAAAGGGGCTCCTCTCCGACTATACCTTCCTCCTATTCCACGATCCCCTCTGAGCACTTACCTCGACATTATACGCTCCCACGACACCGGACCGCCATCTGCTATCACACACACATACACAGTCGGATAGTATAGTCGGAGGGGATCGTGGGGAGGAAGTGGAGGAAGGTGTGATGGAGGATCCTAAGTTGTAGATCTGCCAAAAGTGGTGGCTGAGGCAAGTAGATTTGTGGGATTTGGAAAAAGATTGAAAAGTGAGGGGCTTTTCTTTCCTTTTTTTTTTTGTTGTTTAAAATGTTAGAGCAAGAAAAGGGGCTCCTCTCCACTCTCTCAAGTCACACCCCTCCACCAAAACCCCCACCCATTTTCATCCAACGGTGCCTTCCTCCTCAACCACACCACCCACCTTGCCACACTTCCCCCTCCACCATCAACTTACCCCCTATGGTACCCTCCCCACCTATATCACCCTGGCCCACTTACCTCTACACCAGCTACCACAGACAACTGCATCTCCAACACCTTCTGGACCCGTGACCATCAGTCGCTACACACACACACACACTTCTCAACATTCTTTGTTTCCACACTCCATCACCATGCTATCTGACCATGATCAATCCACATCAGCTTCAGGGTCTTCACAGGACTTGAACTCACAACCTCTCTGCTCCAAGGTGGCAGCTCTAACCACTAGGCTGTGGGAACTGCCTGGAAACAGGCCACGGCGAATGGGGTCTTGGCCTGTTTTGACAAAAAGAGAAAGCACACAGATTGGGACTTGAACCTAAGACCGAGCTACCTCTCAGGCTTGCCAGATAGAATTCGAGTCCCCCTGAACAGCACGGTGCCGGGAGCTAGCCCGGCCGTAGAGTCGCCGAGCTAGCTCGGTCTTAGGCACGAGTTTGCCAAAACAGGCCAAGACCCTGATCGCCCCATCCAACTGACAAGCAGCTCCCACGGCTTAGTGGTTAGAGCAGCCGCCTTGGAACGCAGAGGTTGTGAGTTCGAGTCCCGTGGAGACCCCGCTGTTAACGGAAATGGATCGTGAGAACCAAGGAAGTCCGGTGGATTGGATGATGATGGACCAGAGGATATTGCTTGTTGGAGTGAGACAAAGAGAACATCAAGGAGAGCAGATGGCGGTCCGATGTTGTGGGAGAGAATAATGTCAAGGTAAGTGGTCAAAGGGGATCGTGGAAAAGGAGGAAGGTATAGTTGGAGAGGATCATCGGGGGGAAGGTGTCGTCTCCTCCCACTGCGGACAGGGAGGTGTAGTCTGAGGGGACTGTGGAGGAGGACCCTAAGTTGGAGAGTTGCTAAAAGTGGTGGCTGAGGCAAGTAGATTTGTGGGGTTTGGCAAAAGATTGTAAAGTGAGGGGCTTTTATTTCCTTTTTTTTTGTTGTTTGAAAATTTTATATCAAGAAAAGGGGCTCCTCTCCGACTATACCTTCCTCCTATTCCACGATCCCCTCTGAGCACTTACCTCGACATTATACGCTCCCACGACACCGGACCGCCATCTGCTATCACACACACATACACAGTCGGATAGTATAGTCGGAGGGGATCGTGGGGAGGAAGGTGGCAGCTCTAACCACTAGGCTGTGGGAACTGCCTGGAAACAGGCCACGGCGAATGGGGTCTTGGCCTGTTTTGACAAAAAGAGAAAGCACACAGATTGGGACTTGAACCTAAGACCGAGCTACCTCTCAGGCTTGCCAGATAGAATTCGAGTCCCCCTGAACAGCACGGTGCCGGGAGCTAGCCCGGCCGTAGAGTCGCCGAGCTAGCTCGGTCTTAGGCACGAGTTTGCCAAAACAGGCCAAGACCCTGATCGCCCCATCCAACTGACAAGCAGCTCCCACGGCTTAGTGGTTAGAGCAGCCGCCTTGGAACGCAGAGGTTGTGAGTTCGAGTCCCGTGGAGACCCCGCTGTTAACGGAAATGGATCGTGAGAACCAAGGAAGTCCGGTGGATTGGATGATGATGGACCAGAGGATATTGCTTGTTGGAGTGAGACAAAGAGAACATCAAGGAGAGCAGATGGCGGTCCGATGTTGTGGGAGAGAATAATGTCAAGGTAAGTGGTCAAAGGGGATCGTGGAAAAGGAGGAAGGTATAGTTGGAGAGGATCATCGGGGGGAAGGTGTCGTCTCCTCCCACTGCGGACAGGGAGGTGTAGTCTGAGGGGACTGTGGAGGAGGACCCTAAGTTGGAGAGTTGCTAAAAGTGGTGGCTGAGGCAAGTAGATTTGTGGGGTTTGGCAAAAGATTGTAAAGTGAGGGGCTTTTATTTCCTTTTTTTTTGTTGTTTGAAAATTTTATATCAAGAAAAGGGGCTCCTCTCCGACTATACCTTCCTCCTATTCCACGATCCCCTCTGAGCACTTACCTCGACATTATACGCTCCCACGACACCGGACCGCCATCTGCTATCACACACACATACACAGTCGGATAGTATAGTCGGAGGGGATCGTGGGGAGGAAGTGGAGGAAGGTGTGATGGAGGATCCTAAGTTGTAGATCTGCCAAAAGTGGTGGCTGAGGCAAGTAGATTTGTGGGATTTGGAAAAAGATTTTTTTGTTGTTTAAAATGTTAGAGCAAGAAAAGGGGCTCCTCTCCACTCTCTCAAGTCACACCCCTCCACCAAAACCCCCACCCATTTTCATCCAACGGTGCCTTCCTCCTCAACCGCACCACCCACCCTGCCACACTTCCCCCTCCACCATCAACCTTACCCCCTATGGTACCCTCCCCACCTATATCACCCTGGCCCACTTACCTCTACACCAGCTACCACAGACAACTGCATCTCCAACACCTTCTGGACCCGTGACCATCAGTCGCTACACACACACACACACACACACACACACACACACACACACTTCTCAACATTCTTTGTTTCCACACTCCATCACCATGCTATCTGACCATGATCAATCCACATCAGCTTCAGGGTCTTCACAGGACTTGAACTCACAACCTCTCTGCTCCAAGGTGGCAGCTCTAACCACTAGGCTGTGGGAACTGCCTGGAAACAGGCCACGGCGAATGGGGTCTTGGCCTGTTTTGACAAAAAGAGAAAGCACACAGATTGGGACTTGAACCTAAGACCGAGCTACCTCTCAGGCTTGCCAGATAGAATTCGAGTCCCCCTGAACAGCACGGTGCCGGGAGCTAGCCCGGCCGTAGAGTCGCCGAGCTAGCTCGGTCTTAGGCACGAGTTT